>NC_143579.1:89650140-89963260 GCF_048544385.1 Mastigoproctus giganteus
AGTAAGCCAATCCACAATAAATCGTCGGATTAAAAAACTGTGCCTCCAACCAACCCCAACCGTCTCACTGATTAAAATGATATAATTATATTTTTGATTGTTTTTATATAATAGTGTTAATTTATTGTATATTTTCTTTTAAATTTCATGTAATTCATGTATGTTCAAAAAAAAGATATTAAAAGCATTTAAAACAAATAATAAGGGGATTATTAAATATACCCAACAGAAATAACTTCACCTTTGTGAATATATGAGTACAGTATAGTAGTGATTTTAGTGTGTAGTGTGCCGCAAAATTTTGGCCTCTTTAAAAGTATGCTGCAGCAACGAAAAGGTTGAGAAACACTTACTGTTATCCGGTCTCAGTTGGCGGTGTAAGGAATTGTTTTCCTGTGAGTGGCGTTTCATGTTTTTCATCTCTCAAAATTTTCAAATTAATCCCTTGAATGCAACCATCGGAAGATGTTATACAATTTTTGGAGCGCGTGCAGAAGAATGACCAACGATCGTATCATATTACTATTAGCCAAAATTGGGGCTTGTATTATCAAGATTTACGAATTGTTTTTGGATTCGTAGAACTGGATTCAGCACTGTCTTCGTGCATGTGATTTTTTTTTAAAAGAAAATTTTCAACTTACCATATGTAGCCAGTTCCAGCTAAAGCAGCGACACTAACGAATATGAGAATCATCCAGATAATTACTCCCGCAAAAAACCTCAACACCACAAGAACTACGACAGCCATTCCTATAGAAAATGGATAGACAATATTAAAAAAAATATATATTTTAATTTAATAAAAAAGAACGTCACAGAGCATTTTAAAATAAGTATATTTTTAATTACTTAGGCACAAAAGTAGCAAAGCGTATGCTCACATGCACTATACTACCAAAATTTATAGGACACTTGTAGTTATGAACAAAACCTGTATTTAATCCAAGAAATTAATAGGGGGTTAGGTACAAGGCTCTTACCTATGGATCTTTGCGACAATAAATGATGAACAGGTTTCTATTGCTTCGCAATGATTGACTGCTTATCACTACGATTTTGCATTAGATTGAATGCCATTTTCCAAGCGAGTACAGGCCTGGAAAATTAACTTTTATAGTAGACACTTTTTCGTCCTCTTGGCGCTGGATTATTCAAGAGAAATAAATATAGTTTTTTTGGGTATTTTTAATATCTTTTCATTTTGAACTACCTAAAAAAAGGTTATGTTACTTTATGCCACCAATTCGGGACGGATTTTAACGGTTTTCTTAATATATATTACATATACAAGATTATGGACACAGTTTTTTTTTTTAATCCCGTCCCGAATTGGAAATGTAAACTAACCTAATCTCTTTTAAATACAGGGTGATTCAAAAGTCACCATACATAGGGAAAATGGAAATGTTTTAACAAACTGTCATTTTATTCACATTTTATTTTATTCAAAACTGTCATTTTATTCACAAAACATGCTCTACATGGTTGCCATTCCTTTGAAACACATACGGATGCGACTCTCCCTCTTATGTTGAGAGTAAGAGTCGCATCTGAAATTGCATTTCGAATGCGTTCCTTTTGATGTTTCATGGTTCGTATCTTTTCTTGGTACACCATGGCTTTCAAGTGCCCCCACAAGTAAAAATCGAGTGGGCTGAGGTCTAGGGGACCTCGGAGGCCACTCCACGGGACCACGGCGACCAATCCAGGAACCCGGAAACTGCTGATTCAACTATCAGCGCACGCAGATACCCTAATGGGGTAGTGCCCCACCTTACTGAAAATACGCCAGAAATTCTCCGTCTTCTTTAGCGGACGGCATGATTTGTATCAAAGAAAACAGGTCCGACAATTTTGTTTCCCTATATCCGCAGCACACCATCAGTTTTCCCGCACCCCTTCATCTTTGAGGGACTCATCCAGTGCGGGTTGGTATCACTCCAATAACGTAGGTTTTGGTGATTAACTTCTCCGTTAAAAAATTAAAAAATCGACTTCATCAGTAAACAAGATCCCAAATGAGAAGTTTGCATCACAGTCTAATTTGTTTACTGCCCATTCGCAAAATTCCATCCGCCTATCCGAGTAATCTTCACTAAGATGCTGCAACATTTTTACGGATGCCATTTGTGCTTTTTCATGATGCAGGCGATATTCCGACACTCGATCGGCTGACACTGGTTTCTGCCGGCAACCGTCGTGTCCTTTTTTGGGGACTCTTTGCAAACGCTGCCAGTACCATGTCGGTTTGCCTTCATTGGTGGATGTTCTTGGACGACCACTTCTCGGTTGGTCAGTAACCCTTCCCGTCTTTCTGAACTTCTCAATAAGTTTGGCAACAATGTCGTGTGTGATGTGCTTGCTATGTATCCTGTTAAATTCCATTGCAACCTTGCGACAGCTTTTTGATCCGGCCATGAGAATGATTTTTATATGCTCTTCTTTAGACAAAGAAATTTTAGAAGGGTACCTAAAAACAGAAAAAAAAAGAAACATTAATGCCTATGTATGTAGACTTTTGAATTACTCTATAGTTCAGAATTAAAGGGTACTAAAAACGATAATTACTCAGAGGACTACATCTTCCAATCAGTGCGAAGTAGTAGGCGGAGCTAGACCTGCGCATTATTACTCATTGTCGCAAAGATCCATGGGTAAGAACGTTGTGCTGATCGATGCCTAACCAAATAGTGGGTTGGCTTACTTTTGGCCTTAATTACTACCATATAAAAAGACACTTGCCCTCTTCATTCAGACTTTTAGCCTTGTCTTGTCTGTTTATATAAGAAGACCACATAAGTTGCTGTAGTGATTACAATAATTATTCAAGTGAAAGAAACGCACCCAAATGACGTAATAGTGCATTTGGCTAGAATACGAGGAATCTCTATTAAAAGATTTCGAATTCCGAAAGTTCTCATGTATGTTATACACAGAAATGTTTATGAAGGGAGGACTGTGCTACAATCCTGAGCTTAGTCATGCTCTTTTGAATTCTCCCAGTGTTGTAGATAGACATATAACCAAGACATGT
The DNA here is from genome assembly GCF_048544385.1 of Mastigoproctus giganteus. Classification (NCBI taxonomy): domain Eukaryota; kingdom Metazoa; phylum Arthropoda; class Arachnida; order Uropygi; family Thelyphonidae; genus Mastigoproctus; species Mastigoproctus giganteus. The sequence goes on from NC_143579.1 coordinate 89,653,178, forward strand.
TTGTACCAAAGTAATTAGGGCTATGATTGGTCAGTGTAGACATGTATAGTATCTTATGTGAGACGGCACCTGAACGTGAGTTGAACTCCGCCTTGTACACTGTGATGGTTACAGATCACTGTAACAGGCCAGAAATGTGTGTAATGTTATGTTTGTGCAGTGTGTGTGTGTGTTGTGTTGTTTAGTTGTTTCTGGCCTCTTTGTCACCAGGCAGGCGATCACCTGGAAAGCCTGCCCAATGACCGTCTACACCACGGGGAGGTGGGCCACAACTACGCATGTAATGTGGCCGACCTCGATTAGCTCGTACTGAATGCCCAAAACGAGTTTGGGATCATTCAAAGAGAAAAAAGAAATGTAAAAAAAAAAAAAAAAATCCAAAGTCCACTGATTAAGTGCAGGACTAGTGGATGCTACGATCCCGTACCTAGGGAGCCCAAACCCAGGCACCAGAAAATTCCCGCCTCGAGAGAAGGGCAAGAGGTCAGGAGAAAGAAGTCCCGCACCATAGACAGTAATGAAAGTCCTTGGGTGCCGGCAAAAAAAAAAAAATAATAATAATAAATAAATAAATAAAAATAACAATAAATAAATAAAAATATTAACAATAAATAAATAAAAATATCAACAAAAAAAATCCAAAGTCCACTGGTTAAGTGCAAGACTGGTGGATGCTATGATCCCGTACCTAGGGAGTCCGAACCCAGGCACCAGCAAAATCCCGCCTCGAAAGAAGGGCTAGAAGACAGGAAAAAAATCCCGCACCCATAGGCAGTGGGTGCCAGCAAAAAAAAAAAATAAATAAATAATAATAATAATAATAAATAAATAAGTAGATAAATAGGAAATAAATAAAAAATTAAAAATAAATAAATAAAAAATAAAATAATAAATAAATAAAAAATAAAATAGTAATAAATAAATAAAAAATAAAATAATAATAAATAAATAAAAAATAAAATAACAATTAAATGAATAATTAAGATTTAAAAAAATAAATTAAATTTTAAAAAAAATCCAAAGTCCACTTGTTAAGTGCAAGACTAGTGGATGCTACGATCCCGTACCTAGGGAGCCCAACCCCAGACACCAGCAAAATCCCGCACCCAAGACAGTAATGAGTCTTTGGGTGCCGCAAAAAAAAAAAAAAAAAAATTAATCTCGCATTCATATGGAGAAAGCAGTGAGTGCCAGCAATCCCGTACCACAGGAGACAGGGTACCAGCAAAAGAGTTCGCCTCGTGAGGCCACAATTTCTGCCCCTTTAGGAGCTATGAAGAAACAGAAAATAAAAACTCCGATCCATGGAAGTTGAAGGCAAGTTCGTATTGTCAGGTAAATGCAGCCAGTAAAGTCCAATCAGGTAATCCAGTCGGATGAGTCCTATCGAAAAGTCATTATGGTTTGAAATTAGTTCTTCTGGGAAAAGAGAAATATCATATAGCAGGTATTCTATCTTAAGTACGTGCTGTCAGGTTAGTAGGTCCATTTTATAATATAACCGTGATAGGTGCGCTGAATATTAAGTATTTGTTTCAATAGAGTCCAAGAGTGTAATCAAGTATCAGCATAATTTTTTTTTTCTCCTCTTCTCTATTGTTTGAAGTTTAGGATACATTTCTAGATAAATGAAAAAAGCCTATTTTACAGTTAACATTCACGTAAGGTAGTGGTCGGAAGTTTAAGAGTTTGTTGTAGATGGCGTAGGTGTATTTGCCAGCGGTCCGACAGTTGAAGTAGAAGTAGGAGATGGAAAATGAATACATGTACTTCTATTGCAAATCTTTGCAATAGAAGTACATGTATTCATTTTGTGAATACATGTACTTCTATTGCAAATCTTTGAAATGTCTGAAAGGATTCTTCATTTTCCACGAATATAGCATTTCCCTCAGCAAAATTATTATGATAAGATTTTATTGTTGTCATTGTAGTTGAAGCAATGATAAATCACATGAGCCCAAGACCTCAGAAGCAAAGCTGTGAGTTGACAAGGCCGAATTGAAATAATTTTGAATTTAGGGATCCGTGACCAGTGATTAAGTATGAAGAGGACTAGGGCTGAACCATTTCTTAACATCTCTTCCTGTGGCAAAGGTAACATCTGATATAAAGTTTCGTGTCACATCAGTTTGGCTGGTATCCCATCTGGTTTTCCATATGTTTATCAAATTTTTCCATATTCTGAGTTTTTCTTGCTTCACATCTGCATCTATATTACAAGTTATGCCAAGAATTTCAGTGAGAATTCTGTGTTTTATTCGGTAGCAGAGACCTTTGTACACGAGGTGAAGGTCCATTGGAAGCATACCCCCTAAGACCTTCAGTGTAGAAGAGGATACTGTCCCAAGCGCGAAGCCTGGAAAGGAGCATAAGGAAAGGAGTATTATCTAGATGTTCTGGGGACAGAAACGTTTCACGTGAGCAGGTAGCTAATATCAGGGAAGAGAGCCTAAAAAACTTCAAGGGTTGTGTTAGGGTTGTTAAATATACAAGAACTGTAAATCTTAATTGTTTATACAGTAACGTTAGAAGTGTCGTCAATAAAATGAACGAATTCGAACTGCTGGTTAAAACAAGTAACGCGGACATAATAGGGCTTACAGAGACGTGGTGCCATCCGGAAATTGGGGATGATGAGTTTCAGTATGGCTTGTATAATGTATTTAGGAAGGATAGGGTAGATAGAAGAGGTGGTGGGGTAATGCTTCTTATCAGAAGCAGCCAGAGTGCGACGATAGCTTTCCCGGATTCAGATATTTCACATGCTAGTATAGAGTCTATGGTGTGAGATAGTTGGAAACAAAGGTATAATGCGAGTAGGAGTAATCTACAGACCAGGTGATTGTGAAGATTATGACAAAAGCCTCTACATGCAAATGGAATGGGCAAGTAAGCGTCAATGCCTATTATGGGTGATTTCAATTTGCCTCTAATTGATTGCAGTAAATGGGAAGGAAACTCGACATGGGGAACAAAATTTTTAAATCAACTAGATGACTGTTATTTGTATCAACATGTCAGGGAAAGTACTAGAGAAAAGAATATCCTAGTCCTCATCATCACACATGAATCAGATGACTTAACAGGGTTGACAGTAGAGGAACCAGTAGCAGGAAGTGATCACGGAGTTCTACGGTGGATGATGACGAGAGAGGTAGCAGAAGTAAAAGGCAGAGGAATGGGTTTTAATTTCAGAAAAGGAAATTACGATGCCTTAAGGTACTACATGGCCTCTATTAACTGAGTAGATATCGTGCAGAAAATGAATACATTTGAACTGTGGTACGCTTTTAAAACATTAATCACAGATGCCTTGAATGCGTATATACCATTAAAAAAATACTCCATGAGGAGGGTTCCAAGTTGGATGAATAGTGAAGTTGCCACGTTACTTGAACAGAAAAGGTAGCATGGAAAGGTTACAGAGCAATAAAAAGTACTGAAGCCTATAACAGCTACAAGGTGATGTGTAATAGAGCCATAGAAAAGGTTCGACAGGCAAAGTCAGTTTATGAGAAATCACTAGCAAACAGAGCAAAGAGGGGGGGGGATAAAGAATTCTTCACATATATAAATTCCAAGAAGAGCAGGACAAACCAGATCGGACCTTTACGTAAGGGAAAGGGGATAGTATTAAATACACCAGCTGCCGTTGCAGATGAACTCAACAGTTATTTTGCATCGATATTTACAAATGAAAAACATTATGTGGCAATGGGAAATTGTGGGAGCGAAGTTAAAAAATATGTAATTAATGATATTGAAATTTCGCAAGATTATTTAATGAAAAAACTTTCGAGCCTACAGACCAGTAAGGCTCCTGGAGTTGTTGGAGTATACCCTATAATCTTAAGGGAGGCGGCAAGCGAGTGCATTGAACCATTGAGGCTAATAATGCGAGCATCGCTAGACTCTGGGAAGATTCCCTTGGATTGGAAAAGTGCCAATGTATCTCCCATACATAAAGGTGGCTCTAAAAGTGAAGTTGGAAATTATCGACCTGTCAGTCTGACTTCAGTAGTAGGGAAAATCATGGAGGCAATGATCAAGGGTGGAATTCAGGATCATTTGGATCGAATTGAAATTCTCAAGGATTCTCAGCATGGTTTTGTAAAGGGAAAATCATGTTTAACAAATCTAGTTCGCTATTTCGAAAGAGTCACTCACGAGCTGGATTTAGGGAATAATTTCGACATTGTTTATTTAGATTTCAGCAAAGCTTTTGACTCAGTCCCACATGAGCGGTTGCTTTATAAGCTGGAACAGGTTGGAATCACTGGGAAAATCCTTAGGTGAATAGAAGGATGGCTTCAGGGCAGGAGGCAAAGGGTTGTGATAAATGGCTATTCCTCAGATTGGGTTGATGTAAGAAGTGGGGTTCCCCAAGGATCAGTATTAGGACCACTGTTGTTTTTAATTTTCATAAACGACATTGATGAAGGGATAGAGGGCGTGATGTCTAAATTTGCAGATGATGTTAAAATTGGTAGAGTAGTTAATGGTCATTGTCAAGCTGAGCTTCTTCAGAGAGACCTAGATAAGCTTCAGGAATGGGCAGAAAAATGGCAGCTATGCTTTAATCCAACAAAGTGTAAGGTATTACACCTGGGAAACAGTAATCCCAAAATAACTTATTCACTTGGTGGAGTTCAACTAAACCCAGTACTGGAGGAAAGGGACTTGGGTGTTACGATACGGTCAGACATGAAATTCTCTGAGCATTGTAAACAGGTTGCAAGGAAGGCCCATAGTGTCCTATCGATGATTTATCGAACTTTTGCAAGTAGAGATAGGGACGTGATAATCCCATTATATAAGGCTTGTGTTAGACCACACTTGGAATACTGTGTTCAAGTATGGAGATCGCACCTAAAGAAAGACATCGAGCTTCTTGAAAGGGTGCAAAGACGGGTAACTCGCCTGGTGAGATCGGCAAAAGGGCGTCCTTATGAAGAAAGACTTCGAATATGTGGGTTGCAGATTTGGAAACTAGCCACCTTAGAGGAGATTTGATTGAGGTGTTTAAGGCTCTGAGAGGCATCAGTAAAATGAATGAGGACGAAATTTTCAAGATTATAAATGATGCTAGAACTAGGGGACATAAATTCAAGTTACGGGGGGGGGGAAATGTTTAGATTGGACTGCAGGAAGTTTTATTTTAGCCAGCGAGTTATAAATTACTGGAATAAGTTGCCTTCATGTGTGGTAGTGGCCGACAGTTTGGGAAAATTGAAAGGTCATCTTGGACAGTACCTTCGGGTAAGGGAAGCGCATAGGATGATAGGTTTAATTTTTTTTTTTTTATTAATTATTATTATCTATTTATTTTATTTATTTATTTATTTTTTTGTTTTTATCATAGTTTTGTTCGGATATTTTTTTTATTTTTTGGGCTGGTGCAGCATAAGCCATAGGCTTTCTTGCACCATGCGGCCATTACTAATATTAATACTAATGCTAATAATTTATTCCTTTTTACTTCACCTGTATGTGTATCCATAACCATACGTTTATCTCATAGCTCGGTATAGGATCTACTAATTAGGGCTTCTTTAACGGGATCACGCATGTTTTTATTGGTTTTTTAATTCCCAGAAATAAAAAAAATTCGCGGAAATTTCTCGGGAACATTAAATAGTTTTAAATTTATTTTTTAATATAATGATATGCAATAATGAGTTATGAGATATTGATTATGGATTATGAAAGAGTTATTGCAATTCCAAGCATCTCATCTATCCTCAAATAACACTTGGCAACTGACACCATGGTTGCCAAGTCTCGGTGCTTGGTGTATTACCAAATCTACCAAGAATTACATAATATCGATTGTGTGCAGTTTCAACTTTCATCTGTGCATGTGCATTTTTTTCCCTTTAATGCAATTTTTTGTATCATTCATAGTATTAGATTTCAAATTTACACCCCCATGTCTAATTCAAAATCTTTTGTCTGGCAATATTCCATAAAGAACTCTAAAGAAGAAAGTGCAAAATGCATAAAATGTCATTCCACTTTATTGTGCCGTGGCTGGTCAACTAGTGGTTTAATTCGATATTTAAAATTGACGAACTCTGCAGATAAGATCACTGCGTCTGCACCTGCAAGCATTGAAGATGTCAACTAAGGTAAGCGCAAAACAGCTGAGGACAATGAAGCATGCTCTTCTGCAGGCAAACGAAAGGGAACATTACTAACGTATTTTGTCAAGACGGAGAAAGAAACTCTAAAAGAAATTATAAGCAAACTTGTTGCTGTAAATACAATTACAAAGAGTAACTTCATAAAACAGGCAATACAAGACAAAGGTTATTCTCTTCCTGTAAATCCTAGTGCTGTGATGAGTATTTTATATACCGATGAGAAAAAAAAAAAAAATATATATATATTATGACCACCTACCTAATATGATGTTGGTCCTCCACGTGCAGCCAAAACAGCTCGTACCCGGCGAGGCATGGACCCTACAAGATTTCAAATGTGTCTTGTGGCATTTGGTACCAACACATGACCAGCAGATTTTAACTCCTGTAAGGTCCATGGTTGAAACGCTGCAGATCGGAGGTGCTGTTCCAACACAAACCACAGATACTCGATGGGATTGATGTCTAGGGAATTTGGAGGCCAGGACAATACCTGGAAGTCTTTCTTATGTTCTGCGAACCAGTCTCGAAGAATCCGGGTGGTGTGCCATGGCGCATTATGCTGCAGAAAGACAGCACCGCCAGAGGGGAAGACCGTTACCATGAAAGGGTGTACTTAGTCAGCAATGATGTTTAGGTATGTGTTTTGTGTATGGGCGGCTCCTAGAATATGTGTTCATCTCCACCTTGTTGCTCTGTTCCATTTTTACACAAACTCTGTCAAGGTAAGGTGTGTCATGAAAAAAAAAAAAAAAAAAGTGAGAAGAGAGACTCTCCTCAGCCCGTCACGGGGCCGGGGTCCCGTGCTGGGTGGAAGAAAAGGGAAGAAGGAAGGAAAGAAAAAAATTTTTTCCATCCCACATGGGAGGAAGTGACAGGAAAGAAAAACTGTTTGTGAGCTTAGTGTTTGTTCTGAGGTATAATATTATGTTTTAGCCTTTTGGCTACCTGGAAGCAATAGCCACCCAGGGTGCCTGCTTTCAAGTACTCGTCCCTAGCCGCGGGGACGAGTCCGCGGGCCCGTCCACCCTGGGGGAAACAATTTACCCATGGAGGACATATAGTTTAGAAAGTAGAGAATGGGGTAGGGGTGCACCAGCCCAGACTGCACCCCAGTCTGTGGGCACCAGTGGAGGAGAGAGAGGGGAAAAAACTTCGTTCCATTTCCTGTTTTAAAGAATGAGAATTTGAGCTGTCTTGTTCAGGGGAGTCCCCGACCAAGGCAGAGCGCGAGCGAGAAAAAAAAAATGGAGAGAGGACTTCGGCACCAGCAGTGCCAGTTTGTGTTCAAGTGGTTACTGGCTCGTTGGAGCTGTACCATGTTCCTTCGTCTTCGTGAAAAGGCTTCTTTGGCAAAGTTCTGGAGTACCTTGAAGTTGTCCGAGTTTGACACCAAGCATTGGAGATTGTCTTGAGCTAGTTGTTAACCAGGTTGGTCCTCAAGTCTGCATAGATCATGCAGTCCAGGAGAACGTGTTTCCAATTCTCTCTGGCACAGTAAGAGCACTGTTCTGTATGATGGAGCCCAAGTTGGTGCAGCTTATCGTTAAGGGACCCGTGACCCGTCAGTATAAAGGTTGTTTCCAGTGCAGGGGAGAGCCATTTTTGGACTGCTCTGGCCGCTGTGTAGGTCACATCCGGTAAGAACTGTTTGGTGGCTGCCCCGAGCGAGGTCTCGTCCCAGCGTGTCTGCCACAGCTTTATTAGCTCATTGTAGCAGCGGGTAGTTTCTGTTTTGGTATCCATAGTCGGGTTTGTTGTGATGCCATTCCAAGAAACCTGGTTGGAATGCTTTTCCTTATCCGGAATTTCAAGCCTCGATAGGCAACATGGAGGTCGAGTGGCAGTTCACTGGCTAGCACTTGCAAGGCCAGGGTGGACACTGTCCTGCACACTATGTAGATGGCGAGCAACATTGATCACTGGATTGAGCTGATCTTGTGTAAAGTGTTTTCAGTGTCTAATGGCATCAGGGGTTCCCCCCCATCTCCGCATTGCTTTCATTGTGGGTGTGCTAGTTCAGTGGAAAGGCCAGAGATTTAAAAGTGTATGGAATGTGTGGTATCGTGTACGATTGTTCTTCTGGCCATTTAGCCGCTGGACCTCAGCTGAGAGCCCAACGTTGCCCCACTTTTTCCCCGTGGAGGCAGACCAGGTACCCACCAGTTTAAGTTTACTCTGGCAGGTCCTACCACCTAATTTCCTGAGATTTCAGTGGCTAGGACCTAAAAAAAAAAAAAATAAATAAATAAATAAAATAGTTTTAACATCGATTTAATAGGAAAGGCCAAGGTTGTGGGCGAAATTTAATTTGGACATATTTAAATTTAAGTGTGTGGGGCGTACGCTTACTTTAAGATAGAAGTGGGGAGGAGACTGGGGGATGAAAGGCAGAAGAATGAGGTCCATAGGGAAGAAGACTTCAAGTGAATGTCAACCGGGCATATCCATGCCCCGCCAGAAGGAAGGAAAGGGGGTGGGCAGGTGAGGAGGAGATGGCATGGCCGTCTCCTCCCCCCACCAGGGTGGGAGTAGAAAGAGCCGGTTAGGGAGCCGGCACAGATTGCCAATATGGCGTGGAGTCTGGACATACATGAATATAGGTGAACGGTTGTACGTACCTGTGCTCCGTATTATTTTTATTTTTGTTTATTAAGGAAGCAGTATTTAGTTACTTTTCAGTGCTACTACTTCAAGAAGGACTCGTGCAAATGCCAGATGCGACCATTTAATTATAAGCGTGGACAAAATATAAGTACTGTTTAAATTTATGCATGCTCTTTGCTATAATTCCTTTACCAGCGTGTTCGGCCATTGTCCATTGTTCTCACAGTTCTCCGCATGCATGTCCCAGAACAAGCTGTGTGACCTTGACCGGACGTCCATAGTCTGCTAAAGCGTCCCATTTATCCTCATCCCTTCACATCGTACGATAATATCAAGTGAACCTTGAGTTAGCCTTTTGTCTGTCATACGCGCTACGAAAATAAACAAATGAGGTTGACAGATTTCCTATTCCCGTACTGTGTATCACTACACCAAACTACCACCTTTACTGTGTGCCGTTACATAGTTTCTTTTCTCAGGACAGCATATCTTTAATATTGAATTTGTGTTGGATAGCATGGAATAGGGAATCACTATGGATGGAAAGAATACTGGTGTCAGAAAACCTACAGATATGTCTGAGGGAGGAAACGACAGCTCCTCCTTATTGCTTCCCAAAATGCCACAGTCATCTCCTGAGAAAGATATTGCTGGTGGTTTATCTATTGATAAAAAAGCTGGGACAACCGCAAATTCTGAAGATAACAAAATGATTGAAGAATTAGATATTACTCAGAACGCATCTTCGGTCTATGAGGTGATTTCAAAAAGGCGTAAAGATATGAGGAGTTTTGTTTTGGGAGAGACCAATAAAGTAACTAAAAAAGGCAGAAGATGCTATTATGGACAAATGGTCCAAACTTGAGAAAGTAACAATAGCCCTCCTGATAGAAAATGAAAAATTGAAGGCCACTAATCATCATGAAATAAATATGCGAGCTAATCTTCTAGGCAAAATAATACAAACCTTTTCCGCAATTATTCCAAATAGAACGATTATGTACGGGAGCCAGAAGTTCAGGCCACTGCTGATAGGAAAGTGCAACACGAGGATCTCCTGTTACAGGGAGCCCCTTCTGTTAGATCTTATGCTGATGTAGCCTGAAATAGACCCATGCTAAGGAAGAAATAGCTAAACCCAGTGAGAATGTAATGGTACTTAGAGCGTTAGAGAACAGCAATTTTAAAACCAGCACTGATGTAAAAACCTTGGTAACCTATACTTTGAAGACAGAATTTAAAACACTCAAAATAAAATCAACCAAATTAGCAGGCAAAAAAAGCGTAATTTTGGAAACGGCCTCTAAGTCGGACTTAATTAGTATCTTAACATATGATTCGTAACTTAATTAGTATCTTAACATATGATTCGTATCTTAATTAGTATCTTAACATATGATTCGTATCTTAATTAGTATCTTAACATATGATTCGTATCTTAATTAGTATCTTAACTTGGCCTCTGCAGGAATCTCTATTGGAGTTCCTAAAAAAGGTAACCCTTCCATAATTATCTACGACGTGCCCAAGGATCTAAGTAAGGAAGAACTGTATAATAAAAATCTAGCTGACTACGACTTTACAATGGAGGAGGTTAAGAAAGAAGCCTCGTTCAGATTCACAACTAAGTCAAGGTCCATGTCATTGGTACACTGGGTAATCAGTTTTTCTCCAAAAATTTACAGGTGTATTTCGTCAATATACAGAATATTTCTTGGTTGTAGCTCACCTAGGCATAGGCCATTTACAATAGTTACTAAGTGCTTTTTGTGCTTGGGACATGGGCACACAACACAACACAGTACTGTACCCATAATTCCCCATCTTGTGGATATTGCGCTCATAGTGGTTATGTGCCTGCAGAATGCCCTAATAAGGACGAGCCTGCCTGCTGCATAAATTGAAAGAGGCGTAAAAGAGTCTTTCGGCACTCCATCCGCGATTCTAATTGCCCTGAATATAAAAGAGCTCTAGTGATTGCACCATTAAGGACTGGTGATGAATGAGGCAATTCGTGACTCCAAATGCCCAGAACTTTTGCATATCATGGATCTCGTAAGACAGCGGACCAACTTTAGATACATTGTCTTTTACCAGTTCTTCATCTGCAGATGAATCAGTCTCTGAACTTAGATTGCTGCAACTGAAGGCTCAGCTGTCACGATTAGTGGCCTATGAAGTTCGAAAGGTAACCGACGAAATTAAATACGATATTACAGCCTTACAAAAATCTTACCATTTCCGCGGTAAAATAACCGGATACCCTCTCTCTTTTAGGGTTATTCAGCCGGAACATGCTGAATCACGTACGGCTTTCGTCATAGTCAATCCTAAATTGGACGTAGTCAAGATAATTAGTCTTAGCAATCTACACACTGTCTGCATAAGTTTGTCTACTCCTCATGGCTCTTACTTTTTAATTTCACTATACTGTTCGCCAACTTCCGACATTACACTTCACCTTGCCTACCTCGATCAAGTTATTTATCAAACTCATTATAATGTCAGATGTTAATACCAAATCCAGTCTATGGCACTCCGACCATACTGATAACAAGGGTTCACTGATAGAAGACTTTCACCTTTCACATGAGCAACCCGGCTCACCTTATACATTCAGCTCTCTAAATGGCGAATCAAACATAGACATCTCTGCTACTTCTTACACTGTTTCTTGAAACATTAATGACTGGATAGTAAATACTAACATTTGTTCAAGTGACCATCGTGCGATAACCTTCTCCGTGGCTTGCTCTGCACAATCATATAATCCTCTACTACAGGTTCTTAGAAGATTTTCTTTGCGACACATCATGTGGAACCGGTTTGATGACTCAGTCAACACTGACTTCCCAATTGAAACCATAAATTTCATTCATCACTTTACAGCTTCTCAATTAGCTTCCTATGTTAAGGATGCTCTCAAACACGTCTGTTATAAATCAGCCAAAAGAAAATTCAGTCTTCTCATAACTCTGTGGTGGAACCGAGAATTTACTTTGCTTCGTCAGCAAGTACATTGGGCTAGGCGTACTTACCAACGACATCGCAGGAGCTGGCCACCTGACGTCGAAAGTCAATAAACAGAATATCAGGTTCTCAAAAGACAATATGTCAAGATCACCACCACCTGTAAAATAAAATCTTGCCAAAACTTGGTTACGTCTACTGGCATTCGGGGACCCATGGGGCCTTGTTTATCGCCTTACCAGGAACATATCCTGTTCTCTTCTGTTGTTTATCGGTCGGTACCCGCAAACGGCACCGAAAGTCTTACCTGGGACACCGTCAGCACTAACTTGGACAATCTGCTTCCTTCTGATCGTCCAGAGGATGACTTGACTACTCAACAAAGAAGACAGCTCAATAACTCCTACACTACTACTTCTGAATCTCAGCCATTTATGCAGCTGGAGGTGGACACAGCTGTCCTAAAAATTAACAACTCTGGTTGTCCAGGCCTCGACCTTCATGAGAGCATCTTTATCAAACAATTCCACAAGCTACGTCCAACGGTTCTTCCGACTCTATTCAACAAATGTCTGAATGAAAGCACTTTCCCTGTTATCTGGAAGACAGCTCTTCTTAAACTAATTCCTAAACCTTCAAACACCCCGAGTAGCAAGTCCTATCCTATTGCTCTGTTATCGCATTTGGCCAAAACACTTGAAAGATTGATTGCTATAAGACTCACTTCTCTTTTCACTAACACCTCTCTTGTATCAGATGATCAATATGGGTTCCGAACTGGACGAGGAACTGAAGAAGCAGTCATTGAATTCCGTTCTCGAGTGAACTCTGCAAGCTCTAAATACGTTCTTGCTATTTTTGTTGATTTCTCTGCGGCGTTTGATCTGTTATGGTGGTCTTGTTTGTTTGCTCGCTTACGTGCTGCCGATTGTCCTCTTCCTCTCTATAACCTTCTAAGAAGTTATTTTGAAAATCATACAGTTTCTGTTTTTTCCTGGATCTAACTCCGTCTCCCGCTCTGTCACTAGTGGCTGCCCCCAGGGCAGCCCTGGTTCTTGGACCACTCGTCTGGAACATTGTTCTTGACGAATGGCTCCTTAAAAGTATTCCTTATACACTGCCAAATTGGCTTATACAGACGATCTCACCCTGCTGATCCAGGGCAATTCCCGTGCCCCTCTTGAAAGTACTGCCAATTTATTCATGCCAGATCTCTCTCTCTCTCTCAATGGTCCACCATAAATAAATTGTCCATAACCTCCACGAAAACTAAAATGATGCTGATTATGGGTTCGCATAATATTTCACGGCCATCTGTTGTAAAACTTCAAAACAAATCATCTGTCCATGGTTTCTTCTCTAAAATTTCTTGGTCTGATCATTGATAGTCCCCACCCGCATTTTCTTAATATTGAATACACCATAAATTGTCAAACTAGTAGAGTAAGCTTATCTGCGAAAAGATCTCAACCTCCCAAACACTTCCTAGTTCATTTCACAAATATACGTGGTCTCAGTTCTAATCTCAACGATGTCCATTTCCACTTGCAGTCTGCCAAATCCCATGTACTTTTTTTGACAGAATCTCAGTTATCGGTTGATTCAACTACTGCTCATCTCAGTTCCCAAATTATTCGCTATGTGATTCCTTTCTCCTCAAAGGTGGTACTTGTGCATATGTCCGTTCCGATATTCCCTGTCAGAGATTTCGTAATTTGGAATTTCCTCTTTTCGAGCTTCTCTGGCTTAAAATCTCTCTACCACATTCTGTCAAATTCATCTGTTATCTCTACGGTTCTCCCAACTCCACTAATCACTTGCTCTTTGACTTCCTCTCTTTGCAACTTGACTTTCTCCAGTTCAACTTTCCTAACAGTGAGGTAATTTTCCTTGGTGATTTTAATGTTCACAACTCCAGCTGGCTTCCATTTTCTGGTCACACCGACCCAGCTGGTCGAGATGCTGAGCCTTTTGAAATTACTAATGACCTCGCACAGATTGTTCATTTACCTACCCGAATACCAGACAATCCTAACCATACAGCCAACACGCTCGATCTGTTTCTCACAAACAACCCTTCTAAGTACACGATTGAAGAGAGTGGTCCTTTAGGCACCTCAGATCACAACTTGGTGATTGTCTCTTCTCCAGTGGAGCCTTTATCTCATGGCTATTCCCAACCTGGTGTTGTTTGGCATTACAAGGATGCAAAATGGGATGACCTGCGAGATTTCTTTTCTTCTTTTCCCTGATCGGATTACTGTTTCAAAACTTCTGATGTCAACATTTGCTCAGATCATGTCAGTGAAATTATTCATGTAGGAATGGAATCCTTTATTCCACACTCCACTTTAAAATCTTGCGCTTTATCTAACCCTTGGTTTTCCAATAAATGTGCTAAGGCTGTTAAAGAGAAGAATGTTGCATATCGTAATTGGCTTATTTCCACTTCTTCAGTTTTATTTTCTGCCTACACCAGAGTTCGCAACAATTGTAAAGCAGTTATTAATCAGTCCAAACTAGATTTTGAACAGGCTAAGAGTAGAAAACTTGCTTCTTGCCCTAATAGTAGCCGAGCATTCTGGTCTCTTGCCAAAGCTATTGGCCGCAACTTTTGCCCATCTCCGCTCCCACCTCTCTCAAAACAAGATGGTTCTATTGTCACTTCAGCCAAGGATAAAGCTGACCTGCTAGCATCCCAATTTTCTTCCAACTCATACATTAATGATCTTGGTAAAACACCTCCCATTCCCAACATGATCCATTCAATGTCTGCTGTGGTCTTCCGTCAAAAGGATGTCAGAAGGATCTTGACGAATATTGATGGCAAGAAAGCTCCAGGTCCTGATGGTATTTCTCCACTTGTTCTCAAAACCTGTGTTCCTGAACTTACTCCTGTTCTTTGCTGCCTTTTTTCACTTTCTTATTCCAAAGGTGTTTTTCCTTCAGCTTGGAAATTTGCTCATAACCAGCCAGTTCCTAAGAAGGGTGACAAATCACTCCCATCCAATTGTCGTCCCATTGCAATTACTTCTACTCTTTCTAAAGTAATGGAGTAATCAATTAACCGCCAACTCTTAAACTACTTAGAAACCTTCCGTCTGATCAACGATCGCCAGTATGGATTCCATCAGTGTCGGTCTACTGGTGATATTCTGGCTTATGTTATCCATTTATGGACAAATTCAATGGAAAAGTTTGGTGAAACACAAGCAGTTGCTCTTGACAACTCAAAGGCTTTTGTGTGTTTGTGTTTGTGGATCGTGTTTGGCATAAATGTCTTCTAAACAAACTTCCATCTTAAGGTTGCCAACTGTTTTTTGTAATTGGTTTTCGAGTTTTCTCTCTGATCGCTCACCGAGGGTGATAGTAGACGGCTCTCTGCCTTCTAACCTCTCCACTAATGCTGGTGTTCCCCAAGGTTCAGTTCTTTCCCCCACTCTTTGTATATTAATGACCTTCCATTTACTGGAAATCCTATCCATAGTTTTGCCGATGATAGCACATTGCATTCCACTTTCCAGTTCGAGAAACCTTGCCCTGCTTCAACCTCTCGAATATCCGCTACCCATTCCTTAAATGCCGATCTCCAGGTAGTTCTCCAGTGGGGCAAAGACAACTTAGTTGATTTCAATCCTTCTAAAACTCTGTCTTGTCTTATATAAAATAAAATAAATTTTCTGTTTATACTCCGGGACGACCAAACGGTCAGAGGAGTTTAGAAGATACACAGAATACAAGAAACAGCACCGTATTCAGCATCTCGCAGAAAGGATTCTTCTGCTCCTATGCTTATCTTTGGTGACACTCCGATTTCTAGGCAATCAGATATATCTCTTTTGGGGATTACTTTGACTTCTAATCTCTCTTGGCACAAGCACATTACAAATATTGCTTCCTCTGCATCTAAAAAACTTGGTTTTCTCTTTCGCTTTCGGCGTTACTTTTCTTCCAATCAGCTGTTCACCCTGTACAAATAGCAAGTCTGCCCTATCATGGAACATTGTTCCCACATCTGGCTCGGTGCCCCCAAAACCTCTCTCAGGCGTCTAGATTCCATTCAGAAGAGGGCAGTTTGGTTAATTAATGACTCCTCTCTAACAGAGTCTCTCCACTGTCGCTGTCTCATAGACGTACTGTTTCTGCTGCACACCTTTTCTACATATACCATGGGCACTCTTCTTCTGAATTGGCTTCCATAATTCGCGCTCTCTCTCTTTCAAAACACGTGCCGCCATCCATTTACTGTCCAACTTCAAACTCACAGAACCAACTTTTCATCTTCCTCCTTTATTCATTCAACTGCCGTTTTCTGGAACAACCTTCCTTCATACGTATTTCCTGAAAATTACAGTCTACAGAGGTTCAAGTCTAATGTCAACAAATATCTTCTTTCGTCTTCTCAACATCCAACCCAAGCACGGTACTAAGTACTATAGGTTCTAATACCTCTCGTGTTTGGAGTTTTCATAGAAAAAAAAAAATGAAAATAAAAAAAAAAGTAAAGAAATATAATGTTCTAGTCTTTCTTTTTTCCTGTAAATTGTTTAATTTTTAAATATATAAATATAAACAGTCGATTTTTCTAATTGTATAGAACCATTTCTGGTAATCAGTGAAATTTCCTGGGAAATCCCGGGAAGAAAAAAAAAAAATATATATATATATATATATATATTTGAGAAGACCTACTATTAATGCAAAACGTGTGGATATTTTGTTGAAGGTATTATAAACTTAGTTTTATTTTGTTGAAGGTATATAAACTTAGTTTGAAAAACAAACTAAGTTTATTTTTAACATAGTTAATGCAGAACTACGTTAAAAATTCAACATTATTGTGTACTTTGAAGCAAACCGAAGTTGTGATTCAACTTCAGCTATGTTACACACGCAGCACTGAGATATTTCATAACGAGTTGCCTGGCTGATATGCTATGAATAAATAATCTTCCATTAGAGAAGCCCGAAGTTATTTATTTATTAATACATTTTCAATTTATTAATATTAATAAATTGAAAATTTTTTAATAAATCCTTACATATTCACAGTTGAATGCGACCACCCAGACAGCGCTGCTGGTACGTTGCTTATGTATACTCAACTGGGAATAAGTACATCAGACTTCCCTAATAGAGGAGCGTTACTTATTTGAAGTATACGAGCCTGGGAATTCTTGAAGGATTTAACAACATAAGATGTATAATGATTCACAAATTTCGGTTTATTTTACATTCTGTTGTGTTATAATGGTGCATATGCAGAACCGCATCATTAACTGAATTTTTTCATAGCTTGAGGTTTTTAGCCCTTAATCTTCATTAGTTTATTTTAATAAGAGAAATGTGAAATTTTAACTTTTTATATGCATTATATATTATCGTAGACCAGCTTACATTATAAGCCCAAATAGCCGGATTTTTTAATTCATATTTCCAGATTGTAAAATGTGCCGGATTTTACAGAATTTACCGTGTTTGTTAATTTTGGTATGGTTAATTAATGTTTGATAATATTCTTCTTTATATTTACTAACATTTATATAAAATTTAGGAAATTGATTTAATAATATGTATTTCTTACTAATGTGTATTAAGAAAAGATTTATAATAGATTACTAGGGGGCTTTGCTCGCCAACCCGCGCACGCTTTTCTACGAAAAATGTATAGGAGTAAGTCAAATCTTTTCTATGTAAAGGACACACCTGGCGCCTCCGTAGCCAGGTGGGCAGGAGCAGTAGTGCGTGGCACACGCTTCCTGATTAGATTGGGGTTCGAGCCCGTGACCACCAAATACGGAAGATGCGGAAAGGTCAGGGAATGACCACCACATGTCTCGGAGCAATATGGCCTTAGTTGCTACTGCTCCTAAAAACCAAATAACAAAGGACACACCTGACGAAACGCACTGATTGATATCTAATCAGGAAATGACATATGTAATTATTTACCTGTGCATTTGTAGTGACGTAACTGCCCTGCCCACTTGTACCACATGACTCGCATCCCTCTTCTCTCATTGGCTACTCCCTTGCGCGGCATTCTCAAGGTGGAATAAATATCACTATGTAATTATTTACCTGCGTTTACATAGGTCACTTAGGAAAAGGCCTTTTTCTTCGGGTTCCATAATGCATGAGGAATACTGTTGCATCCGAGAGAGCAGGACTAAGATTTTACAAACTATACAAATATTTAAAATATTTACAAAGTACTAAATTATTTACAAATATACAAACTATATTGGGTCCCTTCATCAGCTGACATTACAGTGGAACATCAAATGATGCTGGGCATGGTTATGCATTTGACAATGACACACGTGCACGAGGTTAGTGAACGTTATTGAGGCAGTTGTCTTTCAATGGAAGACAACAATGTAATTTTTTACCGGCGAATTTGTAGTGACGTAATTGCCCCACCTTCTTCTCCCATTGGCTCGAATAAATATCACTAGGAGGAAAACTTTTTTAATGTATAGAGAGGTAATTCTCCATCGCAGTTTCTCTCTCTCTCTCCCTACCTTATTCAATTTCTTAAATCCTAAATTGTCAATAATGTGAAGCTTCCTCAGAATTTTTGTGCCGAGAATAAATGTTTTTGGGAAATTTCCATCTGTCGTTGTGGAAGTGGATAAGGGAAAATTGTACAAATTGTCAGACAGAACAGTAAAATGAAATGGGTGATGGTTTTATTAGGCTGATGCTGTACAAGCTTGCTTCCTAGCATCATGTTGCTACTACTGTTACTATTACTGTTGCTATTATGTTCTCTTAATAGTGAAAAATTATATTGATTGTTTATTTAAGTCAATATTACATAATGTTTCTTATTCTCAAAAGATTCTTTTACTTCTTTTCAGTAAAGAGAAGAGATGACTTTAGCATAACTTAACTCAAAACTAATGATAGCGAGTTTTTTCATTCTAATTTCTATTTAATTAATTATGCTTTCATATTGTTTCCATAAAACGATATTTTTTCGCTTAAAATTTTGTTTGTAGCCATTATATCATTCTTATTTACAAAATTCCTACTGTGTTTCACCTTCCAATATTTATAATTATAACTATGTTGTTTAATTCTCCAAAATATTTGTTTAGAATATGGATGTTAGACCATCCATACGGCTGTGTGGATGGTCTCTAGTTTTGCACCATTGTTGTCGAGGTAAGGTGGTATTCTTTGTTGATTGAGGTGGTCTATGACTCTTCACAGGATTCTAGTGGGTCTCTGCTTCTGTATCAAATGAGTCATTGTGGGGTACATTTCTTCGAATTCTGTTTGAACCTTCTTTCGCTCGTCTTCTCTTCTGGATATCATGACCTCATCTCTTTCCCTTCAGTTTCCCTTTTTCTTTTCCCGTTGTGCCGTATGGCACAACGGGAAAAGAAAAAGGCTATCTGATTGACACAGCGGTGCCCAACACTGGCAACCTGCAGAAAACCCACGAGAAAATATCAAGAAGTACACGGACGTAGACAAGAGATCAAAAGAGATGTGGCATATGCAACAAGTAACGACCATACCGATCATGATATCAACCACCGGTATGGTGCCAAAGACCCTACATAAGAGCCCAGCAGCAATAGACCTCCCAGAGAATACCTACAAGGAACTTCAGAAAGTCGCAATCCTAAACGCCTGTAGGACAGAGACCTCCTCGACAAACAGTAACATCGGAAATAACAACCACCCTGTGCACTTGGTACCAGTAATCGTCACGGGATGGAACCCCCATCGGGGAGAAATAATAATAATAATTCGACGATTTAATAATAATAGTTCACTTGAGCCAAGACTTCTGCCTTGGCGGAAGCGAACTCGTCTACATCACGCTGGGAGACCGGTATAATAATAGTAATAAATGAGAATAATAATAATAAAATAAAAATAAAACATCGCGAAAGTTGCTCCAGCGGTCTTACCTTCATCAAGGTTGGAGTGACGGCTAAGGTAGATAGATGGTGTCGCCATCTGGTGTCAATCCCAATAACTACCACTGAACGTAAGCCGAAGCTAAACAGGTCCACCTCCGTAGATGGATGATGTCGAATAGATACTCATGCTGCATCGAATGTGGCACGGGATAAAGTCAGTCACGTTCAAGCCTTAGGCAGAGGGGATCGGTTCAAGAAGTTGGAGACAAAGTCTCCCGAGAAATACAGTGGAGCAAGTGGCGTTGTCTCCGTATGGCTACCACAAGAGAAGGGCAAGACATTCCAGCCCCACAAGCTGGAAGTGCTTCCCGTGAAACTGCTCGCTAGCTTCTGATGTATTATCTTGGCGACCTGATCGTGTCAACGAATGTGCTTCGTCTGGGTAAGCACTTTACATCCTGCAATGATGTGTTATCCTTTCTGAGGCCAGGTGACATCGCGAACATGTGTCATCTGACACTCCAGGCTCCTTGGCGATGTATTTTCTATAGTGCCTGATGTTGATTAATTGGTCTTGGATGGCAAGCATAAATCCTTCAGTCTCGGGGTAGGAGGGGCCTTCTGGGTAGCCAAGCGGCCAGACACAACAACAGAACACATACATAATACACACAAACCTACGTCACACACATTTGGCCCATTTGTAGTGATACTGTTCTTCACAGAGATACGACGCGGAGTTGAACAGACGTTCTAGGTGCCGCCCATTTCTGTAATAAGGGTGGTGGCCCCTCCCTTATTACAGAAAACAAGCGGATATATTATCTAAGTTAGTTAATTTGTGGCAGGAGCGTTGGGACTTAAGTGTAACTGGTAGGACAATATATTCTTTTATTTCTAGTATACAATTTAATCATAAGAATAAATTAAACGAGTTGTTTTATCCTTGTATGGAGGATTCATACATACTAACAGGACATGGTTTATTGAAAGCCAAATTACATCAGTTAGGATTGGAAGATGAGCACTACTGTGTTTGTGGCATGGTAGAGTCATGGGATCATGTGTTATACGATTGTAATTTGTATGATGAGTTCAGATGTGAGCTGATACATTTGGTGGCTAATTTTGGCGGGGAGAATGAGGCAGTGTTGTTGTCTTCAGCTGTTAATTATGATGCATTACAGCATTTTTGTATGGTATTTAGAAAGAGGAGGTTGTTGTCAGTTAGTACTATTACTGAATAAGTGTATTAATGACATTACTAATATGTTTATATTAATTATACCTGTACGTTTTTTTTTTGTTTTTTTTCCAGCTGGCTTCCTGTGGATTCAGGTTGCGGGATGATACCCCGCATTTGGGAATTATCTCCTGGGAGATATGTATATGAATGTATATTTAATTTTTTATTTTTGCGGGCTCCTAGGAGTGGCCGTCCTGGGGGCGGGATGCTTGCACCCACTAGTCTTGCACTTCACTAGTGGGTGCGGGAGTTGGGTACATATCGTACCGTCTGTGATGGCGGACCCAGGCCTAGATTTTTGTGCCAGGGCAGGCACCGGGTGATATTTGCTCAATTGTGGCTATCACTTGGTGGCTGAGTGGCCTGTTCACTATAATGCTACACACACACTTTTACATACACTTACATTAACAGGCCACCATATTTAGATGAGTAATATACCTTCAATTATATTGGTGGAGATGGATGGGGTGCCACCATGTGACGGAAACATACATACATACATACATACATCCTCTCTTAGATGCAGTGGGGTATGCCCCTTGTCTACTTTCCTTATCATCGTTGTCTTCTGTTGTTCGATGAGATCTATCACGCCCCTTCCTTCCTCTTTCCGAGCCATTGTCAGTCTGTCCACGGCTGACTTGGGGTGGCGTTGGTGGTGACCTGACATTAACTGATATTTGCTATCCTTGTTTAGGATTAATAGTAATGGCAAAATGATGCCATTGCCATCTGTAGCAATTTTTGATTGCTACATATGGCAATAATCAAAGCTATTCCAAACTACATATCATTGCAGTGATCTTTCCTTTCCTTTGTTGGAAAGTGACTCTGCAGGATACAATACTGGGATTCTTCTTCTGACCAACCTGAAATCATGTGAGATTCCTTTAGAAAACTGTCTGGCACTTAGTGCTAATAATATCTGTTTTGGTATACATAAAACTGGAGTAGCAAGAACATTAGCCTTAGTAGTATAGGCTGTCTTTGTCATCGGATTAATTTATATGCTGAAAGGAGGGCTACACGACTTCCCCTAAAAGTGAATGAATATTAAATGGAAATTTAATGAACATAGTTCTTTAGTCAAACCTGCCCCTTTGTCCATTTACTTAGGCCATTACTCATGTTGAAGATTGTGATGTGTTAATTTGTTAATCTAGCAATTGCCAACCTTCCACTTTCCTTTTAGAAGTTGTTGCCGTAGCACACTAAAACAGAATGATGATTATGATTTTAAAACAGGTAAGCAGCTATACCGCGATGGCCGTAGGGTCTCTAAAACAAGAGGCGACGTTCTCTTCTTGTTTCAGTCTTCTTTTGTTTAGCGAGGAAATACTTAGTATAAGTATTTGTACTTTATTGATTGAAATTCTAGTACTTTATTGCTGTACTTGACTAAATGCACACGTTTCCACTGTAAAATGATGTTCTTATAAATGCCAAAAGTAATAGAAATAAATTGGCAGTGCATCATTTTTAAAATTGAAATGTTTTGTAGACCATTTCCAGTCCTCAGTATCACTGAAGATAATAATAATAAAATAGATGAAATAAATGTTTTTAGTATTAGTTTGTCAAAATCATTGCAATTATTACGAAATACGTTTTTATTATTATGAAATACGTTTTTATTATTATTAAGCTATTTTTGTGTATATATATGTGTTACTGACGCGCCAAAAAAACCCTGCAACAAACGTTTCATACGGTGCGGGAACGCTAAAGACAATCGTTCCTTTATGCATTTGCGAATTCGCTTAAAAAATCTTCTAAGTTGTACTGGCATTTTCCTAATAAAATCAAGAAATAAATGTTTTTAGTATCAGTTCTGTCAGAATCATGCGAGAACCTGCGTGTTTCACCATTATTATAAAGAGAAATCATAATTTTATTTTCATTAAAAGCTGTAGTAGAGTAGATTAGGCGAGCTACTGTGTGAGAGGTCTGCTCTTCAAATATCCAAAACCTTTTTATAGACTCTTCTTCTTGTTGAGTGTCATGCATGTTTTTCTTCTAATAACAAATGATCGCCATGTGAAGGATGTCATATGTCACTCCTTCTTTCAACGTGGATACTTTATGCAAAGGTATAACAGGAATTGGAATGTCATCATCATCATGAACTTGGTGCGGCTTAGGTCTTTTAAGACCTGTTCCGTTGTAGCTCTTGGAGGTGGTCTTGATCTCGCCATCGTTGTCTTGATCGACCAACATCTCTCTTGCCTGTAGGTTTATAATTAAAGGCTAATTTTGGGATCCGGTCTGGGTTCATTCTTTCTATGTGGCTGATCCATTTTTTCCTGATACCGTTTTATGTCATTTACTATGTTATCTACTTTTAATTTCTCGCGGATATCTAAATTTCTTTGGTGGTCTAGTCTTGTAAAGCCTAATAATGGTCTTAAAAGTCTCATTTGTGCTGCTTCTAGTTTGTGTGCATCTTTCTTATTTATGACCCAAGTCTCACAGCTGTAGAAGAGGGCTGGTTTTGAAGTGATGTTGTGCAGTCGTAATTTTGTTTCAGTTGTCATTTGTTTTCCGAAGTGGCGTTTAATCGTTCCATTCATTTTATTATATTTTTGTAGTTTAGTGTGGATGTCTTTCCCTTCATTTAATATTAAATTTCCCAAATAGGTGAAGTCAGATATTTGTTCTATTATTTTATCATCAATAACAATTTTGACTCTGTATGTTTTTTCCACATAATCCCATTGATATTGTTTTTGAGGTTGAGATTTTCATCTCGTACTTTTTACATATTTTATTAAGTTCATTTGCTGCTATCTGTAGTTCATCTTCGGATTTTGCAATTATTACTTGATCATCAGCATATAATATAGTTTGGATTTTATTCCTGTTGTTCAACTGTATTCCGTTGTTAATTGTTTGTTTCCATTCTTTAAGAATTTTATTGATGTAGATATTAAATAAATTTGGTGACAGTCCACGTCCTTATTTGACTCCTTTATTGGTGTTAATTGGGTCTGATAGTTGGCCATTAGAATATTTGATACAGACTTTTGAGTTTTTATATAGGCTTTGGATCGTTTTCCGGAGTCGGGTTGGGATATTTTCTTCACGTAGAATCTGCCAAAGTTTTTCCCGGTTTACATTCTCATATGCTTTTTCATAATCAATAAACAGCAGAAATGTTGGTAGATTGAATTCTCTTCTTTTCTCCAAAATTTGTTGTAGTGAGAAAATGGCATCTATCTTGCTTCTCCCTTTTCTGAATCCACATTGTTCTTCTTCTAAGAATTGCTCACTATATTTATTAAGTTTATTCTTTAGTATATTAGAGTATAGCTTTGCAGCAGTTGACAGCAGTGTTGTCCCTCTGTAGTTGTTAGGGTTACTTCTGGAGCCTTTTTTGTGTAAATTGATTACTATTCCTGTTTCCCAATCTTTGGGTATCTGTTGTTTATGCCATATGATGTTAAATAATTTTAGTAGTGCATTTTTTAGTAAGGTGTCCCCATATTTAAATAGTTCTACATTCAAATTGTCTATGCCTGGGCTTTTTCGGTTTTTGTCATTTTAACTCTAGTTCTTCCATTGTTATATTTTCTTCATCTTTGGTAACCACAAATTCATCTTCCAATTCCCTAGTGCCTGGGTTATACCATAATTTGGAATAACGTTACTTCCATTCTGCTTGGGAGATGGAGTTGGTTTTTATTTGATCATTTGTGGCTAGTTGTAATTTCTTAAAAATTTTAAAACCTCTTCTCTGTGGGCCCATGATATCACTTTCTAAAGATTTAACAAATTTATCCCACTCATCTCGTCGGATTCTTCTGGTTAGTTTTCTGACTTCTGCTCTAAGCTTTTTATATTTTATGTGTAGATGTAGGTCTTT
This sequence comes from Mastigoproctus giganteus, assembly GCF_048544385.1. Lineage (NCBI taxonomy): Eukaryota > Metazoa > Arthropoda > Arachnida > Uropygi > Thelyphonidae > Mastigoproctus > Mastigoproctus giganteus. Next base: position 89,677,892 of record NC_143579.1, read on the forward strand.
AGTTTGTAGGAACAGTTTATAGGTCTTTTTTTTTCTTTGATTGTTTGTTTCAATTCTTCATTCCAAGTTCTTAGTCAGTTTTTATTTTTTATATCCAAGACTTTCTTCAGCAGCTCCCAGAATTGATTTTTTCATGTTTGACCAGATTTCCTCAACATTATCACTTTCATCTGATTTCAGTTTATCTTTCAATCGACTTTCACACAGGAATTTAGTGCTTTCGTCTTCCAACAAATGTATTTTTAATTTCTTAGTAGTTTTTGTTGGTATTTTCTTCTTTTTATTAAGATAATTTCTTTTTATTTTGAAAGTGCTTTCTACTAGGTAGTGATCACTGTCAATTTCACTGCCTCTGAATACTCTAATGTCTCTAATTTTGTCATTTAAATTTTCATTAATGATAATATAATCTATATAGACTTTGTGTTTCTTGCTTCCCATGTGAATTTATGGATATTCTTGTGTCTGAAGGCGCCTCCGTAGCCGGGTGGGAAGGAGCAGCAGTGCGTAGGACGCGCTTCTTGATTAGACCGGGGTTCGAGCCCATGACTACCAAATACGGAGGATGCGGGAAGGTCAGGGAATGACCACCGCATATCCCTGGAGCAATATGGCCTTAGTTGCTAATGTTCCTAAAAACCAAATAACAACAACAACTTGTGTCTGCAAAAAGTATTTGTAATTTTAAGTTTAATAAAAATTCAGAAGTCTATCAGGCATCTTACATTATTGTTGACTACGGTTTCGCCTTCTGATCCTATACATTTGTCTACTGATTGAGCACCAACCCTTGCATTAAAATCTCCTGCTAGTATGAGATACTCGTTTTTGTTAGTTTGGTCTATGATCAGCTGTAATTCGTCATAAAATTCTACGGTTTCATCAATGCTGCCTTCTACTGGTGCGTGGATGCTAATGATTGTTATTGTATAAGATAGAATTTTTAGTCTTAATTTCAATATTCTGGGTGATATCCAAGAGTAGTCTAATATTTTGACCATTCTTTCTTTATTATAACAGCAATTCCCGATGATGCCCACATTTCACTTGGGACGCCGGAGTATATCATTATGAAGTTACCTATTTCTTTGGATCCTTTGTTCTTTTTTGTTTCGGTAATGACTGCTATGTCAATATTTCTATTTTCTAGTTCCATGGTCAATTCATCTAATTTGTGATTTATTCCCCTAACGTTCCAAGTTGATACTTTAAGTTCCTTAATCGTAGTCCTATATCCATTGTCTAGGTCGTTACCCTTGAGATCCGTCCCGTTTTTTTTCCTTTAGAATTTTGAATTTTTCCTTTAGAAATTTGGAATTGGAATGTTTTGAGAATATTACAGGGTAATGATGGAATCTGCAGTGAACACGTGGTTATTTGAAATTGCAGAAAACTTTCAAAGCTTTATTTTCATGGTATGTATGGTTACAATGATCTTGTGCGTATGCAGTTATTGTAATACATTTTCCAAGTTGTTACTTCGTTTATAATAGTCTTGAATTTACAGGATTGCTATAAATGAAGTACACTGAGGCACTGAATTTTACATCTACACTACATAACTTGTCAGTAATAGAAGCTTGAAGTCGGAAAAAGGACACATACGAGTATAATTTGCTAGCAGCCAACAACCGAACGGTGATTTGGGAGGGGATGGCTGCTAGAATATTATATGTACGCAACTTATGTTTCTGTCATATGGTTGGCATTAATTTAGCACTGAATATCAGTTCTGTCAATGTAAATTCAAATACAATATTTACAATTTGTAAGCAATACAGTGAATATTCAGCGCAGAATCGATTTTTTAATTATTGTGATGTGTTTAATTATAGTGACTGACTTACCTAACGATATTCCACAAACTATAAGGATTTCTTTATAGGTCACCATTATGTCCGCGGCTACGTCCTGTAGGATATATGTATATAAAAATTAACTGCACTGTATGTACCTTATTTTGCACAGAGAAAAATTTATTTAATGATATAATTTTAATATAAATTATTCTTGAAAATTCTGAGTAATTTAATATCCATTTTTTACTAAATTTTTACCAGTGATAAATACGTAATTTGGTTCAGTGAATAACAATTAAAAAGAAAATGTAAACAGAAAGTAGGGTAATCAAGGAATTGACAGCCTAGAATTTGAAATAAATGTTGACGTATTCTTCTTTTTCAGTTATCAGTGAAATAAAATTTGAAATACATGTACAGTATATTAAAGGACTTTTAGGAAGCAGACCATGCTTTTTGGTACTTTATTGGCAACTAACAATGGCGGAGATAAATGAAGAGGAGGGTGTGAGTGAAAATCGCTGGGAGTTAGTGGTTGCGCGTGTTCCCTAACTCTAGCAAATTTTATGCACTTTAGACCCTGAATGCTAGGTAATGGTACTCGATAGTTTAAAAGGCTGCTACCGAATATTTTTACAAGAAATTTATGACTATAAATTCAAATACAATATTTACAATTTCTAAGCTATACATGGGTTACACTAATTAATGATCCAGTTGGAAATCTCTCGAATAGAGCCTTCTACTGGGAGTGGGGAATGTGTAGACCGTCCATACGTTAAGTCTGTTGCCATGTAAGCTGAATAAGACCTTTTCAACTTTAAACAAGTCTTTTCAGAGTGGCTGAGCTGGTCTGCATAAATTTGCGTGTGTTGTACAGAATAGCGACACCTCCTCGTCGCCGTAGCCTAGTGGTCAGGCGCGCGGGTGCATAAGTACACGTGCCTTGAGTGACCGGGGTTCAAGCCCGTGACTACTGAATACGGTGCTGTTTCTTGTATTCTGTCTATCTTGTGAACTCCTCTGACCGTTTGGTCGTCCCGGAGTATAAACAGAAAATTTATTTATTTAAATTTACTCCTCGCTTTGGAGGAAAAGATGCCAGAGAACCTGGCAGGTGGAGAGAATGTCAGAACCTCTTCATTGGGGACAGTTAAGTCTCCGTAACACACAGCAAATCAAACATACTCGACAGGAGTAGAATTTCGAGAGGCGGAAGCTTATATCTCATGCTTCTAACATTTTGGTAGGGTGTCGTACGCATTTGAGAAGTTTGATGTATGTCCTTCTTAGTGGTTGGTAGTCTGCGTGGGTAGCCCAGTGGTATCATCACAGTTCTCCCACAGCGGGTAGATAAGACCCGGGGTTCGAATCTCGTCGATGACGTGAGGAACTTTTATGGGCTTTTTTCACTCCATGGCTGAGTTAGTCGGTCTCAGGCGTAGATAACAAGGTTTTTTTTCGTCCAGCAAAGCAGAAAATCGATCAGAGAACACTCGCAATTTACAGACACAATACACATGGGTAGATGAAATAACTTTCTGGGTGACCCTAATCAATATTTTTTTTAGTGGTCGGTAGATATCGTATAGGTTTCGTTCTGGAGGTAATCCTCACTTTGAAATTCATATGGCCTTCAGACACTACTGGAAACTTTTCGTGTCGCACGCTAGCTGCATCTGTGCTGTTATGACCATCTGAAAGGTTCGGTTTGTCATTTAACGAATATTCCTCTCAGTTAATTAACTTGAAAATAAAATAAAAGTTAATACAAAATTCTGCACACTTTCAGGATAGAAATTCAGTGAACAACCTGGTGTATCTCAACCGTTGTCAAAATAGTTGCAATAAGTTTTATTTGGATAGTACAATAATAATTGCATTGAAAAGGCGTCTTTACGTGTATTATCATGTCTTTAGATTCTCTGCATCTGACTTATTCTTCTGCTAAGCTTTCAATTAAAAAGATTCCTTACTCATTCTTTACATACTACTCCCCTAATCCATAGCTAAAATATAGCTTACAAGTTAGAAATTTTATAGAATTTATAACCGTAAATTATTTAAAAATATTAGGTTACAGTATTCTAAACTATTGAGTACCAGTTAAGTATCAAACATTTAAAGCGAATGGCATTTTCGCATACGGCTCAATTCGCACATCATACGTCAGGGTGGTACATACTCGACTCCCACCCTTTTTATTCACATACTACTCACTTATCTTCCCCATTTGTTAGATGATAATGAAGTATCAAAAAGCTTGTATTTTTAATTTCATTTCATCTCACTGAAAGTGGAAAAGGAAGGATATGCCCATATTTCTTTAGAAATTTCCTGATTTTCTTTACTTCTTATTTATTTATTTATTTTTCTTTTTTAATTCTCATTAATTAAATTAAAGCACGAATTTATCACAGGTAAAATTGCTAAAAAAAAGATTAAATTACTCGAAATTGTTCCTTCATATAAATATCTCAGGTATTATACCGTAAACCTTATTAGTTATCAATACTTCTTAAATATCATTTGTGTATATTACTTTTGTATTCTCAGAGTGGTCACTAGATATTTTTGAATTTTACAAGGAAATTGAAATCGTCATTAAAACTGCAGTGGGGTTCTCCAGTTAACAAACAGAAAAACGTATTTATTTTAAAAGAGAAAACAGGAAATAAACGTATTTATTTAAAAAAAAACAACAAAAAAAACCCCTAGAAAATGAAGTAAATTAGGAAAAATGCTTTAAATAAGTTAACCCATTGGTACTCACCTGGACGAATGCCTCTGTTAAGACTGTAAGTTTTTGTGATAGTGCCTTCACCGTTTGACCGTAGCGCGAACAGCGATGGAACAGAGTTTCACTAAGAATGGGGAAAAAAAAAAAGAATGCTTTTTGTTTTGTTAAAATTAAGAAATATACACTTAGTGATCATTGAATTATAACCACCTACCTAAAAGTGTGTTGGGCAACCATTCGCACGGATAACAGCTGCTATTCACCTAGGTATTGACGCCATTATATGTCTGAAGACTGCAATCATGCTGCCTGCAAGGCTTTCCACAGTGTCAGAGTAGATAACGGTTGCATGTCCATACGCCTCACTTGACGTTCGAAAACATCCCACAGATGTTCAATTGGATTTTGTTCAGGCGAATTTGGAAGCCAATTAAGATGGGCGATATCAACACTGTGTTCCTCGAACCACTAACGCACAGTGCGGGCTTGATTCCAAGGCGTGTTATTGTCTTGAAGGATCCTGTTTCTGTCCTGTAAAAAATGCAACATGGCAGGGCGCACATGGTCTCCTAAGAGCTGCCGGTAGACCGCATCAGTGAAACGTTGGCCCATACGTACCAGGGGTTCTAGTTATTGCCAGCAAAACATGTTCCATTTTAAGCAACCACCGCCACTTATCTGTATAGTGGACACGAGTCCATGGACCATTCACGATGGGTCCATGAACTCATGTTGCTTGTGCCACACAGGAAGGCGTCCGTAGGCGTGGTGCACCAAGTATTTGGACTCATCCGATCAACACTCGCGTTTCCAGTCCTTCGGTGTCCAACCAGCATGTTGTTGTTGTCACCACAGAATTCGCCGTGGACGATGATCGGTAGAGAGGAGAGGATGTCTTTGGGTCATGCTGGAATCACGTACGTCTGATTGTGGCGGAGTCGAACTGACGTTTAGGTGCCGCCCTACATAAGATACTATACTGTAAAATACGTCTGAGTGTGCTGCACATCATCATTTGGGATATTGCATTCCCCATGTTGTATTGCGATATCAGCTGTCGTACAGTTTCTGTGGCTGAGCCCATACAACACGCTGCACTCTTTGCTCACCACGAATCTTGAGTAATCCTTTACAGTTCTGTCGGTGGGACGTGATTTGGCCCGTTCGAAACCATTCTTTGTACACCTTGACCACAGTGGGCCGTGAGCAATCGATATGGAAGCACCCGACGTACGAGCTCCCATAATCATGCCCTTTTGAAACTTCGTGATATCTTTACTACGTCTCATAACTGCGCCACTATTACCTCCTACTTTGACTTGTACGACCAGTTGCAAATTACCACTGCCGTACGAAGCTGTTCGGCTTTTTATACTACGAGCTATGCGGCATAGTCCAGTACGGACGGAGTGGTCATAATTCAGTGATCACTGAGTGTATATATACACTGTCCTACCATTAATATCCGGATACCTGCCTTTAGACAAAAAAGAGCTTTTATTGGGTCATTTAATATTTTGTGCTGAAGCCTTTTGCTTTTATGACGGCCGTTCTTCAATCTTCGCGGCATACTCTCAACCAGCTATTTATGAATGTCCGGTGATATATTCCTCCGCTCAGCCTTTAACGCATCCACCAGTTCGGTCTTGTTCTTTAGGCGATCTCGACGTGCACGTGTCCGACGATCCAATAGATCCCAAAGATGCTCGATAGGGTTCAGATCAGAATTCTGGGCTGGCCCATCCAACTTTTCCACACCCATGTCTTCAAACCACTCTGTTATGATCCGAGCAGTATGGCATGCCGTGTTGTCTTGCTGATACAGGTATGGGCCTTCCCCAAAGTATTGCCATAATGTTGGAATTGCATAATTGTCCAATATGTCCTGGTATTGCACAGCATTCATGGTTTTGTCGATAACGACTAATGGGCCCAAGCCATGAAAAGCAGCCCCCATACTATGATACTGCTTCCACTAAACTTCATTGTTGGGAGGATACAATCAGGAAGGAGCTGTTCCCCTGGTATTCGCCACACCCAGGAATAGCCATTAGCCTGGCAGAGTGCGAACCTCGACTCGTCTGTCTATGATTGTTTTCCACTGCTCTAGTCCAGGATTCGCGCTCTTTACACCATGTTAATCGGTGTATAGCATTTGTTTAGGTGATCAGTGGCTTGTGAACAGCTGTACGACCATTTTAATCCATATCATGGAGTGTCTTTCATATTGTACTAGTGCTGACATTAGTCTCAATACTCTCATAGAGGGTTTGTGTGACTTGAGACAATGGCAAATTACGATTTGCTCTCACAGTTCTTCGCAGAATTCTCTTGTCCCGTTCTGTTACTTTTCGGGGTTTACCAGGCGGTTTTTTGTCAGATTCAGTCCCATTCCTCTTCTATTTGCATATGACGTCACTAACCGTTGACCTAGGGATCTCCAGAGTGATTGCGATGTCTCGTACAGAACGCTTGCTTATGTGGCATCCTACTATCATTCTACTTTGGAAGTCTGTCAATTCTGTTGAACTTTTCATCTTGTATGCCCACTTTTGCAATTCGAAGCCAATCTTGTATGCCCACTTTGTCTGTTCGAAGCCCAGTGCGCATATTTATAGCAGGTTCTGTGACGTGTTGTATGCATAGCACCTGAGGCACACTATAGCCACAGCAGCTTTTGCGCTATTAAACACACACACACACACACACACACACACACACACACACACACACACACACACACACACACACACACACACACACACACACACACACACACACACACACACACAGCACCTGTTTACCCATTAATGGAGAGGTGTCCGGATTTAATGGTAGGGCAGTGTATACTCGTACACTAAGCTGAAACAGCGTCCTGGCTGTGATTTTGTATTTCTTTGTATAAAATAATCGTTAGCATACGAGGGATGATCAAATTGCTCTACTCTTCAGGTAGGAATAATAGGATGGCAACAACGAAAGTATTTTTATTTTTTAACATAGTCTCGTGAAACACAAATACACTTTTCCCAATGATGTTCCAGGGTTTTAATTCCTGTTAAAAATTTTTTTGTGGCTGGCCGTCCAACCAAGCGTCTACAGCATCCATCACAGCTGAATGAAATGCAGATTTGCTACCTCGAAGGTAACAAATTTGCATGCTTTACATTTAGGAGTGGATGAAATGCTATGGGGGCTAAATCTGGTGAATAGTTTGGATGAAGTACCAATTCAAATGACGCATCTGTAATTGCAGCCACTGCAAGGCGGGATTTTTGTCAGGGGCATTATCCTGATGAAAGTGCACCCGACCGGAGGCTTTTCTTGCCTCTTTTTTTGATGGAACACTAGTTTGGCGAATAAGTTGGAATAATACTTAGCTCTGATGGTTTGGGCATGTTCAAGCTAACAAATAAAGGAAAACACCTTGAGAATACCCCCCCCCCAAAAAAAAAGATACTATCATCTTTGCTGATAATTGCATCATGAATTTCTTTGAGGTAGTGATTTATGATGTTTTCACTCCAATTTTTGTTGTTTTGATTCAGCGTCAAAGTGATGGAGCCATTTTTCATCCGTTATGTATCTGTCACAAAAATCTGAGTTGGCGCGATGCATGGAGAGAAGACGCAGCGGATTTGCCAGTTTCTGGCTAGGGGCCGCTGGTTGTTGTTAATAAAGTAAAATAAAAGTGTGACTATGTCCACATGCGCTTCTAGTCCGGTGTCAGTATTCGAGCATCCATCTTGCTGCATATTTTTCATCTCAATGTGGTTTGTATTGTACCAAATGACAACCCACTGATGTCAGCAACATATAGGACGGTGACACGACGGTCCTGCAGGACAATGTCATGAACTGTTGACATTTTCTGGAGTGGCGGGAGTTTTTGAAGCTCCACCGGCATCTCCACGTGATTCTTTTCCACCATTACACTCACAGCACCACCTTTTAACTATATCATGCGTCATCGTGAATAGCAGAATTGGTAAAATCACCGTACTCCCACACCGTGTGGAAAAGACCTGAGTTCAATCCCATCAGTGATACCAGGAATTTTATGGGCCTTTTTTCACAACGTAGCTGAGTTAGTCAGTCTCAGGTGAGGACAAAACAGATTTCTTTTTCCGGAAATTTAATTTTTTTGTTCAGCAAACTGCAAATCGACCCCAGAACAAACACAATTTACAGACATGTTATATATGTCGCAATATGGCCTAAGTTGCTGATGCACCAGAATCCCTAAAACAAGTGGAGTAAAGTCACCGAGTATGTCCACCAAGTTTTTGTGAATATCAGTCGGAGTCCAATTCTTTTTCACAAAATATTTGATAACGGCTCTAACCTCAGTTTTCTCCATTTCTTACAGAGGTAGTACTCCGTCAGTCCGTTGCTCACCTGCAACGAAAAAGCATTATTATGGGTGACTTTTAATTTTGTATGTTCATCAGAGATATGCAGGAATATAGTACATATTTCAAAATAATAAATTTTTAAATTATTTATTTCAATATTAGGGGTAGAAAAAGTTGATCACACCTCGTATTCAACTAAAATGTGCTAAACATTTGCTGTAAGTTATGATTACCTTAAAACCGTAAAACCGTAAAACCGTTATTTCGTTCGAATCTTGCAGCCATTGTTTTTGTATATAGTGGTAGAGAATTCAAATTTTTAATTGAAGTAGCTAGGTAGCTCTAAGGCATAATTATAGAGTAATACGCTTCACTGTTTCTATTAGATAGCGTAGTATTGACATTTAATTAATTTAATTTATTGATCTTATTAATTTAAAATAGTATGCCCCAAACTAGAGCAGCAAAGCAACGGGCACAAAGTGGCAGGAGTGCTGTGACTCGGGGGAGAACTGAGGGGGGCGATTCTCCAACGCATCACAGCCTAAACAAATGTGCAACTTGTCAAATGTTTGCCGACTCTCTGGAACGGAACATGATATTGCCATGGGGGATGTCTTTGTGTGCGCGCGATGTAAGGAGTGTAAGGAAATCAGGCAACAACTCAGCGTTGTTATGGGCCTATATGAGAGTTTGAAGGGCAGGGTGGATGCCCTCGATAGATCTAAATTGAGGGCCCATCAAGCCCTTCAACGCCAGAGCTTGCACCTGGTCATCACGTAACACAGCGGCAACCCCCAAGGCAGAATGCGCTGGTCCCACAGGAATTAGTAGTTGTTGGTGACTCTATTGTCAGGGAAACGGGGAACATGCTTTGTAAAAAGGATAGGTGGAACAGGACAAGGGTATGTCTTCCAAGGGCAAAGGTTGATGACGTTGTAGAGCGGATATCATCTTTTAAGGGCACAAAAGGTGATATAGTTGTACACGTTGGCACTAATGATATTAAGAGTAGGAGACCGGCAGAATTCCTTAACAAGTATAGGTCACTGTTGAACAAAAGCCGAGAATTAGGGTTGAATTTGAAAGTGTCTGCAATTCTGCCCAGACACGATAGGAGGGAGTATATGATGAGAGCCTTGTCGATCAATTGGAAAGATTGTGCAAGGCTGAAGGGATAGAATTTTTTTTAAGCCTGGACTGTACTTGTTAACAGGAGAGACTGCTTCTACAGGGATGGGATACACTTAAATAGAAAGGGTGCAAGAATATTTGCTGATGCAATCGAGGCAGTGTTAGGTGGGTCGGAAAACTGATAGCTTGGGGGGATACAAGGACTAATAGTTTAACAGTAGCCGTACGCAGAGGTGAAGGTGATTCTTGCACAACTTCTATTAGAATAAGTAGCGACCTGGAACGAGGGGGTGTTGGGGGTTTCAGGGACGGATGGCAGTCATCCTGAAATAGGTGGGTATATGGGATGTGTTAGGGTAACAAGGAATAGGAATAGGAGCATGTATACCAATGCTAGAAGTATAGTAAATAAATTTGATGAATTTGAAGTGTTGGTCAAGACATCAAAGGCGGATATTGTTGGGACAGCAGAGACGTGGTGTCACACAGATATAAGGAATGCAGAACTAGAATTTGTGGAGTACAATGTGTACAGAAAGGATAGACAGGATAGAAAGGGAGGAGGTGTTATGCTGTTAATTAAGAAAAACATAAAATCAAAAGAAGTGCACCCAGTTGATATAGATGAACAGTGCAGTGTTGAGTCAGTGTGGTGTGACGTAAGCACTGCGAAAGCAAAAATAAGAGTAGGAGTGTGTTATAGGCCGAATGACTCGAATGAGTACAATGAACAATTATACAGAGAAATAGAGTGGGTCAGTAAATCAGAATGACTTATAATGGGGGATTTTAACTTCCCAGATATTGACTGGAACTTGTGGGTTGGTCACTCACACACTAGTCAGACTTTTGTGGATTTATTGGATGATTGTTTTCTGCAGCAGCATGTTCGAGAGGCAACCAGAGACAGTAATACTCTTGATCTGGTTATCAGCAGTGATCATTCGTGTATTAAGAATTTGCAGATAAACGAACCACTAGGTGGCAGTGATCACAGTGTACTGATGTGGGATTTACTTAAAGATATAATTACCATCAGGGGTAAAGGAAAGGGTTTTTGATTCCGTAAAGGTGGTCTCAGAAAGTTTTTAAATTCTGCACAGTGGGATAAACTGACGATGTTACCAACAGTAAATTCTAAGTGGGAAGCATTCAAGGAATTTATCGTGGATGCTACTAAAAGTTTCATACCTATTAAGAAATATTGTGCAAGGTTTAGGCCTAAATGGTTATCTAATGAACTAATGAGACTCGTAACAGGGAAGCAAAATGCATGGGATGCATATAAATTATCAAGCGACTCAGAGGCCTATGGCAGATACAAGCTAGTCTGTAATAGGTCACAAAGTAGGTTAGGCAGGCGAAGGCAGATTACGATAAATACTTGGCAAAAGATGCTAAGTAAAACAGCAAGGATTTCTTTACTTATATAAACTCTAAAAGGAAGGGGATGAATCTGATTGGTCCACTTGACATCGATGGTTCGACTGAATGAGTATTTTGCATCTACATTCACACATGAGGAGTTCTTAAGGTTTGAAAATGGCAGAAGGTTATCAAATTGTAGCAGGGTACTTAATGATTTTGTAATAACTGAGAGCAAAGTGGTGGAGAAATTGTTGAAGTTAAACATAAGAAAAGCACTTGGGGTGGATGGGATCTATCCAGTTATATTAAAGGAGGCGGCAAAGCAACTAAGCAAACCCTTAGCCATAATTATGAGAGCATCCTTGGACTTAGGGGAACTTCCCACGGACTGGAGATGTGGAAATGTATCCCCAATTCACAAAGGGGGATCGAAGGGTGACACGAGTAATTACAGACCAGTTAGTTTAACTTCTGTTCCGGATAAAATAATGGAGTCACTGGTTAAAGATGCATTGCAGGATCATCTAGACAAGACTGCAGCAATAATTCAGACACAGCATGGGTTTGTTAAGGGAAAGTCTTGGCTGACAAATTTGATAGGATATTATGATGTGGTTACAAAGGAACTGGATGCAAAAAATAATTTTGATATCATATATTTGGATTTCAGGAAAGCTTTTTACACTGTTGCGCATGAAAAATTATTGTACAAATTGGAGCAGAATGGTATTAAGGGTAAGTTGCTACAATGGATAAAAGGATGGTTAACTGGGAGAAGACAGAGGGTGGTAATCAATGGGTGCTGCTCTTCGTGGACCAATGTTATTAGTGGAGTCCCACAGGGTTCGGTATTGGATCCACTGTTGTTTTGTATATTTATCAATGATATTGATGAAGGTATATTAGCCTTAATGTCGAAGTTTGCAGATGATACAAAGGTTGGCAGGGTTGTTAATGACAGTAATGATAGTGTGCTACTGCAACAGGATCTATATAATTTGGGCATATTATATATGGGAGTAATTGTGCAGGCAGATATGAAGTTTTCTGAGCAATGCAGACAGGCTGCCAGGGCAGGTCATGGGGTTTTGTCAATGTTATATAGGAATTTTGCTAGCAGGGAAAAGGAGGTGGTGATTATCCCTCTGTATAAGGCAATGGTCAGGCCACGCCTTGAGTACTGCGTACAGGTCTGGAGGCCTCATTTTAGGAAGGATGTAGATTTACTTGAGCGTGTACAGAGAAGGGCAACAAGATTGGTGAGGGGAATGAAGGGATCCTCTTACCAAGAGAGTCTTAAGTTCTGCAAATTGCAGTGGTTGGAGACTAGGCACCTGCGCGGTGATCTGATTGAGGGGTATAAGGCCTTGAATGGGTTGAGCACGCTGAATTCTGATGGGATCCTTCCACTTGTTCGGATTACGAACCTAAGGGGGCATAAATTCAAATTAAGAAAAGACAGATGTAGAATAGATGTGCGGAAATTTGCCTTTAGCCAGCGGGTGGTTAATTGCTGGAACAAACTTCCACCTGTCATTGTGGAAGTTGATAGGCTGAATAAATTTAAGGAGGAACTAGACAGGCATTTGGAGGGAATGGTGCGATTTTTTTTTTTTTTTTTTTGGCTGATGCTGCATAAGCTCATACACATGCTTTCTTGCATCACATGCCACTACTACTACTACTACTACTACCTTTCGAAAACATTTTACAGCAGGCTATGTGTTATAATTTATCGGTTCATTTCATTATGTTAGTTTTTCTGAACGCTGCATTATATTTATTATACCTATGTATGCTGTTTTTATATATATCTTACTGTAATCTCCTGTCTCCTCGCCATTACAGTACTGTATTATGTACTGAGTTCTGTATCTCCCTCTACTGCATAATAAAAGATCATTCACTCATTCAAGTGCACTAATATACAGGTAGGAAACCTTTTTTTCTCTAAAATTTTCATCGACGACAAACTTGAATTAAATAATTTCAACACATTAAATCATTGTAAAACAACTCTTTGAGTGGGAAGGGAGGGATCAGGTGGAATAGGGACGTTATTAGTAATAGTAATAGCTGTGTAGTGCAAGGAGGCTACAGGCTTTGATGCACTAGCCGAAAAAAAAAAAAAAAAAAAACCCGAGTAAATAAGAAATTACAATTATTTGCTTCCCTCCTTGCATAGGTAACTATCCAGTTGACCTTTGAATTTATTTAAACTGTCAGCCTCAACTACCTGCAAAGGCACATCTGTTCCAGCAATCAACGACTCGCCGGTAAAAGGAAAACTTCCTACAGTCTAGTCTAAACCGCTTCCTGTAATTTGAATATATGCTCCAGAGTTCTGGAATTCTCTGTAACAATGAAAATTCCGCCTTCATTCATTCATTTTACTAACCCCTCTCAGAGCCTTATAAACCTCAGTCAGGTCACTTCTGAGGTGCCTGGTTGCTAAGCTTTGTAGCCCACATAATCGGAGTCTTTCTTCATATAGTCGTCCTTTTGCCGATCTCGCAATGCGAATTGCTTGTCTCAGATTCATTGAATGAAACATTAATAACCGGATGCTAATATTTTGAAACAAAAACATCGTATATATTTTTATTTTCAAATGTTTACCTAACATGTGCAAAAATTATATACCCGTTTTCTTCGGTTCTGACATTGGGACTTCACGATTGATTATCAATATGCTCAAACATGCAATTGGAAGTGACTATATTAACATTTTAGAAAACTTATTTTTTTTAAGAAGTTAAATAATCAGAACGTTTTGAGTTTAATAAAAAAAACAAAAAAAAAAAAAAAAAAAAAAACGGTTCGATTCTTAAACAGCAAACTGTCTGAGATTCATTTTTCAGACCTAGTAATTGTAGGGGTTTCAGTGCTCACTAGGCCAATATGTAATCTACGTCGAAATTCAGTACAACTTAGAAACTCTTTCACTGCATTAGAAGCCTGACCCCTCTAGGTTGCAGTCTTTCTCCTGAACTCTCTCTCTCCTCTTAATATACTCTTTGTCAATCGCCACTGAAGTTTTCCATGTCACTACTTTGTTTGATTAGGATCAAACTCCCATAACATTCGGCATTCTATAAACTCAAACTTCATTCCAGAAGTACTCTATCCCTGACAGATATAACTCCAGGACGGCAAAGCGAATTAGCATATTCGCAGCACTTTTAGACTTTAGAACAACGATGAGCTTAACGATGTTGATAATTTTCAGTGATGCCGTATTTAGAACTATGTGTCGTTGTTATTTGGTTTTTAGGAGCATTAGCAACTAAGGCCATATTGCTCCGAGGATATGCGGTGGTCATTCCCTGACCTTTCCGCATCCTCCGTATTTAGTGGTCACGGGCTCGAACCCCGGTCTAATCAAGAAGCGTGTGTTACACACTGCCGCTCCTGCCCACCTGGCTACGGAGGCGCCAACTATGTGTCCTGTTAATCAAGACTTATCTGCTTTTTCAAATTAAATCTAGAGAATATTGTGGGAAGATTTACGCGATCAGGGTCGTATTTTCTTGTTTCTCGTCTCACTCATGAAGTGAAACAAGTTATCAACTCATTCACTCTAAAACACGAACAGAAACGAAGGTACATTACTTATGGAACTATATGAAGATATTCTAGAAAACTCATTATCACAAAGCCAGCATTGTTTAGCTGGACTACAACACATCGCTGAAGGATTTGCGAATCGTTCCTCTTCTATTTAGACCAATATTACTCAGTGCAGTAATATTCAGAGCAATGATAATACTGCTCAGTGCTTGCATGAACTCACTCTAGTCAACTGTGATTTCCCTTAGCCAACTATAACTCAGTGTGAACGACTTAGACTGTGCTTTCATCATTACCACGAATGATTCTTCTTCAGGCTCCGATCTCATCCCCGTTATTTTCTTAAGGAAAACCAAAAACCAACTAACTTCTGCATGAACCTTTTCAATTTGTTTATAGGTAATGATATTTGTCCATCTCACTTCAAACAAATCAAAATCCTGTCTTTAAAAAAGGACCTTTAAAAATGCCTACCTTTAAAACTCATGCACATCTATAAAAAAGCAGCTTTATTGGCTTCCATTGAGGTCCCTCAGTTGTCATTAATGATTCTAAATTCTTTAATTAACAAGTGTGTTTCTCAGGCATTTGTCTTAGGACCACTGCTGTCCGATGCATTCTTCATTGATCCCTCAACTATTACAACATGGATTCAAATTCATCTAGCTATGTTTGCCGATGATGTCAAAATTTATGTCATCATCTCTGGCTCCTTAGATCAGCACCCTCTACAGAACATGCTCAACAAATTTAACCAGTTGGTGCTCTTAAATCAGCAATCCCCCCCCCCTTCAAGAACCAGTTCATGCCCTTCTAATCAAACAGACCATCATAGTATCACATTCTTCGCTACCATGGAGTGATCCGATTCATTTCTTAGCGTTACCTTCTCCATCAGTGGTATCTTTGACAAACATATCTGCTGCCTTTTAATTAAGAAAGTTCTCAAAGCTTGTTTTTATAAATACGAACATATACAGGTTTATTGATAACAGACTATGAAGCAACCGCACTCGCCATTCTCGACTATGTCTCGGTCATTTAAAATCCATGTAGAAAGGCGTACCTTAACAAGTTGGTAGGCATCTAGACAAATTTTGTTAGACACATAATCTACAGCAATCAGTCCTTTTATCATTCATGTTATTATGTTAGATATCTAGTCTTCATATACCAGTACTTTTATTATTCATTTCATTATGAATCACTTTGCGAGTTTTTAAGCTGCTCAACACACGAACAACTCAGGCGGACATTAAATTCATTTAAATTCTCGCCTAGTACGGAAATTCTGCAACGTGTTCACTTTCATTTCATTTTACATCTAGGAGCATCCATCACCATCTAGCCTTTTCATAATACAGTCTTATAACATGCCCACATCAGGAAATATATGAATTCGAGAAAGTCGATTGAACAGATTTTCATTGGCCAAAAACTTAATATCAGGACCTTCAAATCCTTGGAAAGTAAACGAAAACACAACTTTTTAGCAACATTTAGCCTGTCAAGTAAATCATACCGCCATTGGTGAAATTTATTCCGCCATCATTATTTTATTTTATATTATGTATTTATCTATTTTTATATAAGACTACTATAATTTCACTATTTTTATAAATAATTTGTGATTCCCCCTTCTAGGTAACTCGTGTTTTTGTGTACAGACAATTTTTTTGTCATTATTTATATCCCCTGTGGTGACAAGTTCCTGCTGACTATTCATATTATAGATGCATTGTTATGTATGTCGTGTTGTTATTCCCTTCCAGGCAACTTTCGTTTTTGTGTACAGGTAATGTTTTGCTATTATTTTTGCCATCACAGGCCAATATGGAATCTGCATGGAAATTTAGTATAATAACCCTATGGTGGCAGTTCCTGTTGACTGTTGATATTATACTTACATTGTTATATTTCGACACAAATAAAATAAATTTATCAACCGAAACGGCATTCTGGCCCACTTTGAGTACTGAATAAAACCAAAATAAAGTAAATGATGTCGGGTTTGCTCATTTGGTTTTGATAGTGCATACTTTTTTGTGTCATACGAGTACTATATTAAAAAATGATATTTATCATCTCAAAGTTATCACATTTTAACTTACTTGTATCCACTGGGACAGTTGGCAACGCACACGTTTGAACCTGTTTTCGTGCAGTTTCCGTTTTGCTCCGTGCACTTCAGCAAGTACCTGTAAGATGATTTAGTAGTTATCAGCGCTGGTATACAGTCGTCATTAATTTCGATTAATATTATGATACATAATACGCCTATACTTTAAGCTGGTAGGGTTGATCTAGGATCCGGGAACAGTGAGAAAAGTTAATATAAACATAAATCCTAAATAGTTTGGCTTCCGAATTGCAGCCTATCTTTTGTTTCACTGGTTATCCACCTTACCTTTAATTAAACGAAATGCTCAGAGTGACTGCCTTGAATACATGCCTGAACATTCTCACGTCAAGCACTGTCTGACGCGTTCAGAAATTCCAGGTTATGTTTAATTTGATGTCATCCACGTTGACGAAGCATTTTAATATTGATAATGGGTGTCGTGCGAACGATGATTTCAAATTATCCCACAGGTAAAAATCGAATGGTTCTGGTCAGGGGCACGAGCAGGCCACTCAACGAGAGCCTCCACGGCCTGTATATTTATCAGGCACATGCTTATCCAAATGTTCTCTGTTTATTCGACGAAAATGAGGCGGTGTGTCGTCAAACGACTCGGACAGCAAGAGAAGCGTCATCTATTAAATAGCATTAGTCATTCCTTTAAAAATTGGAATAGGATTCTCCGGTTAATTTTTTAGGCTAAACAGAAGATCCGACTAAGCAGTAATCAATAATTTCTGCACATACATTAATACTAAATTGTTGCTAGTGCGTCGACTGGATGCGGATGACATGCTGATTCTCTTTTGCCTCATCATGAGTGTTATGAAAATTGATAACGCAGTTTCTTGTGAAGCCAGACCCATCAGAAAAAAAAAAAAACAACACGGAAGGTATTAAAAAGAGAATCGCTTAGCACACTGTTGTAGGAGCCAATAACAAAAGACTTATCGTCTTAAGAAATCAGCTTTAGTAAGGCCTCGTGATCGTTGAATGTGATACAGATCATGCTGTTTATTTCCTCAATTAGCCTTTCAGGACACTTGGACAAGCACTGTGAAACCTGTATTGTCCTGGTAAAACCGGTTCTTGTGGTCACTTTAATTGAAGTAATGGATAATTCCTGAGGTATCATGAGGATGGTAGTACTAATTAAAAGTAGGATAGTAGGATATAAAAGGCATGCACTCAATGTCAGTTAGATGAAACAAAATAGAATGAATGGTCACTCTACAAGAGTAATGACAGTTGCGACATTGCGACATTTCCATTCTCTGTATTGTAGAAAGAGAATACTCAAAATCAACTGTTAGATCACCATACGCAAATGAAAGACAGAAGGTATGAGACATGTAACACAATTCACCCAAAGCTAGGTAGGTCACCATTAATGACATGAAGAGTTTGTTGACAGTTGAAATAGATAGTGAGAGGAAATTAGAAAGGTACCCTTAATGGGCTGATTCGAGCTACGATTGAGAGAACTGAGATGAGTGAAGCATCAACAGATATAAGAAAGAAAAAAAAAAAAAAAAAACAGTTCACAGAGGGCCACGTCAGTACGGTGCAAGAAATTCGGTATATGGTGTAGGACAGTTCGGTGCATGACAGTTCCGTGTACGAGACAATTTGTGATTACGGCAATTCTGTGAATATGACCATTTGGTATATTCTATCCGAGAATTCGGTGTATGACAAAGCAAGACCGAAAATACAAACTTTTAATGTGCCATGTTAAAAGTTTGTATTTATTTTAAAAGTTAAAAGTTTAAAAAATCGGATTAATAGAAATACAATTATTATTTCTTTGTCTATTCGTTCGCATGTAATAACTCTACTTCCAGTAGATGGATTTTTATGAAATTTTATCTTCAGCTGTTTTAGACAGACTTGTTGGAAAATTAAAATGAGACCAATCGAAATCTCGTTATCATTTCTTTGTCCGTCTGTCCGCATGTAATAACGCAACTCTCAATGGATGCATTTTTCATGAAATTTTATATTTGGCTCTTTTATATCAATTTGTCGAGCCTTCCCAAATTTCATTAAAATGACAAATAGAAATTGTAAAATGTATTATTTTTTTATTTTATTAATTTTTGTCATACCTATCAAGTAGGCTTAATTTATATACCATATGTTGTTGTAGCTGAAGCACTGGATATTGTTTGTTGCTTTGAGCGTTGGAAAAATTGATTGGCAATATGGCAGATGTATAGAAATGAAATGCTCTCGGTTCGTGTAAATTGTTGCTTTTTGCTAGTTTTTATTCATTTATTATTATTTTTTTTAATAAATCGTGGATTATTGCTGCTGCTAACGCGCCTGAAATGAAACGCACTGCACACATTAACTAACTTGTTTAATACACATTTTGCCTTGTGAGCTCTTATACAAAGTACCACGTACAGGTTAAAGATTGGGAAACTTATTCTCCCCCCCCCCTGTGTTCCCCTGTACAGAATGCGTTACTGGAGTCGCGCAGGTGCTCGTAAGCTGAAGCTGTCACTCTCAAAATGCACCCCCATCGCTTATAGTGGCCTTGGCGCAGAGAATTTAAGTACTGTATGGGATATTGCAGTGGAGACGGAATTTGATGTAATTGTTGTTATTACACTATCGACCCCAGGCATGAGATTAACATACTTGGGTGTCGCTCATGCTAAAATCGCAGATTCGCCCAGATTGCGTTGCGCCAAGTTCGGTTGTGGTAGTGTAATGGTGTGGACCTGTTTTGGTGGTTTATAGATGGTTCACTGCTTCTTATCGTTGAAACCACGAATGCAGCTGCCTTTGTGATATTTTGAACAACTGTACCTTTACCTGTGAATTGTAGAAATTCTTTTTTAAGAGGAGCCGTATTTTTACCAGCATGACAACGCTTAGCGTGCGCTGGGCCATTTCGAGCCCAGATCTAAATTCAAATAAACACCTTTCATATGTTTTGGAACAGCAATTGAGAGCCAGAAAAAGACATGCTGCTTCAAGCAGAGAACAACTACCTGCAGTCTTACCGGATCGCTGGAGCAAACGAACATTTTTATTTTGATCATGAGATCTTACCTTGATTGGAGGCTCTTGGCGTGCGACTTATTATTATTGCTCTTTATATTATTTCTCCCTGATTGGGGGTTCCACCTCGTGACTGGTATTGCTACCAAGTATACAGGGTTGTTGTTGTTGTTGTTATGTTTGGTATTACTATTGGTCGAGGAACTCTGACCAATAGTCAGAGTTCCTCTGGGTTTTGCTCCAGCGATCCGCGACTTTCTGGAGTTCCTTGTAGGTGTTCGCTGGGAGACCTATTGTTGCTAGCCTGTTATGGAGGCTCTTTGGCACCGTACCGGTGGTTGACACGATTATCGGGAAGGTCGTTACTTGTTGCATATGCCACATCTCCTTTATCTCCTGTCTTTGGTTCTTGTACTTCCTGATTTCCCCCCATAGGTATTATTATTATTTATTCAAGTAAAGGAAAAGTTGCATCCACCCCTAGACAGCAAACAGTTGCATCCACCCCAGAAGCGGATTAAGGTCGGCTGAGGCCCCAGGCGCAAAAGAAAATATTGAGCCCCTTAAAAAAAAAGAGAGACAGGGAAAATAAAAATACATGTTAACCATTTTTTAAATAAATAAAAAATATTATGTACTATTAATGTTTTATTTCCAATAAAAATTGAATATAATATATGTATTATATTATATTCGCGTCTTTTTTTAATTTGTCTTTTTTCAGCCTCTGATAGATGTCGTTTTATTTTTCTAACTACCATTGGTAGCCTATCAATGAAAAGAAAAATATAAAATTTAAGTCTGATGATTAGAATACTAGAGAAGAGATTTTTCGTTATAGTGCAATAAATTAATGATTAATTAAAATTCAAAGATTATTCATAAACTACGAAAATCCAGGCGCTGATGTAACAACGGTAATTAATTTTATCTTAATATAATTTCAACAATTCACAATATACTTAAGTACCTTTGTAAGTACAAAGGAGCAAATACGATTCTATTCCTCTGATGAGCGGTAGCGCAGCCGCGCGGGGCCTATGCAGCGTAGTATGTGCATAGTATGCAGCGTAGTAATGAAATAATGAAAATAAGCGAATATAAACATACTGTCAGATTTTACCGCCGATTGTAAACTTGTACGTAATTAAAATTGCACTTATAAAACCAAAACTTGGTGTCATTAGAAAAAAGTGTAAAGTTGGGGTTTTGCGGGGCCCTTCAGAAGTCGGGGCCCGGTGCGCCCGCCGTTAAATCCGCCTCTGGTTGTAAAGTATGTTGGTGTCCAACGGCTTCTGGGATTTCTCCCATCTCCGCGGGTGTGCGTTGTATCATGTCAGAGATTTGAAGGTGTGTTGAGTCATGTGCAGTATATTGTGTTGTGCCCTTTGTTCTTGGCGCATATGACCCGCGTAGTCCATGTGCCATTAAACCTCAATACAAACCAAACCAAACCAAACCAAGCCCTTTGTTCTTTCGGTCTATTAGCAGCGAAGACCCTAGTGGGACCCGACGTTACCACACCATGCCACGGGGAGGCTGATTGGGTCCTGCCACCTACTCTGATGGGATTTCAGTGGCAAAGACCAGATTTGAGAATGAAATGATCGCTGTTTCTTGAGCAACGGTTGTAATTTTAACAGTTAGTCGGTCTCAGGCGATAGCAAGGTTTTTTCCCCCCAGACCTGGGGTTTTTTCGTCCAGAAAACAGCTAAATCGACCAGAGAACACACGCAATTTACAGACAAAATTATATTGTATTCGTAGATTATATTATATTGGTAGATGTAATCATTTACAGGGGACCCTAATATCATAATTTTTGTAATTTTAGCAGAGAGTAGGTTGTTCTGGGGCAATAATTTCGATGTATTAGATGGGTAGGAAACAGAAGGGGCTGACAGGAAAGATGGGCCCTGCAGACAATGCTGCTTGGCACCTATGTAGGCATCACCTATTAGATGACGAGACACTTGGCCCCTATGTAGGCGTCAGCTATTAGATGACGAGACACTTGGCCCCTATGTAGGCGTCAGCTATTAGATGACGAGGCACTTGACCCCTATGTAAGCGTCACCTGTTAGATGACGAGGCACTTGACCCCTATGTAAGCGTCACCTGTTAGATGACGAGGCACTGGCCCCAAAATCAAATAGAGATGGGATGCCAAGAATATTTTCAGTAAACTTTGAGTTAAATTATTGATTCTGCTGAATGAAAGGGTAACGTTAGAACAATTCTAAGTTTTATAAAAATTCTTGGAAATATATCGTTACTTGTAATAGTATCTTTCTTGTACGCATCTTATACAATCAATTCTTTGTGTCAAATTTCTTCCAGTTCCTTGACATACAGCTCTCTAAATCGCCACAATCTTCTTATCACACTGCTTCATGTCTACTTCCCCACCCACGTTTTATAACGTGTATTGTAACACATTCCTATTCCGTTTGCTTTCCTCCCCAAGTGTTCCGCTGTAGAGCAATGTTGCCCCGGAGGCGACGCTGGGGCAACTGATATATATTTCTTGCTGATTGTAAGAAGTGCCAGCACTTGTGCGAGACACAGTGTTTTGTTTTGGTTCAGAGCTGAAAAATCAGTGTCCGGGTTCACACCTCCTCGTGGTCCGGGGTGGGCAGGTGGGGGTGAATCCCCTGCCTGGCGAAGTGAACCAGACAAAGGGGACACGGTTCTCGTTATAATTTACTCAAGAGGGGAGTTTTAAAATTTTTCTCCTCTTCAGGTGTATTTAAGCATTTCTGTGCTCTTTTGAGAGTTGAATTGAGTTGAGTAATTTTGTGTTTTGGAGCATTTACGTGCCCTTAAAATTGAAGTGAGTATTTCCGTGCCCTTGAAAATTGGAAAAGCCTTGAAACCGAACTCCAGGTTTTCGATATAGGCCTCCGGGACCTCCACCTGTTAAACTTGGGTGGAGTTGGTTTTGGGTACTCATTGAATAGATTTTCTGAGTATTTTAATTTTTCATTTTGGCTAAGATCGACGGGGCCTTGCTTGCTTACTAAACTTTGTTGTGAATATTGTAAAAAGTTTACTGATTGTCAATTTTGTCTATCAGTTTTTAATTGTACATAATTTTGTTTTATATTATACAAAATGTCCTCATCTAGTGAAGAGAATTTGATTTCCATGGAGGATAAAGATCTACTGGCAGCCTCAAGTGAGTTAACGGAAGACGAAGTGGAGGAGATCGCAATTGGTGTGTTGTCTGAATCAAGGGAATTAACTGAAATTGAAATAAGAACAACTTTGGCAAGGACGCCTATTAAGAAAAGGTCATCGTCGTTACCGGAAACTCAACTTGATAGCAGAAAGAGTCAAAGGCGAAAGAGAAGACAGGTGGTAGAACAGAAATTAGTGGTGGTGAGAAAAGGAAGAAAAGAAGACGAAGAGATGATAGTGTTGGTGATAAAATAAATATTGAAGGATTTGATTATATTAGAGAAATAAGAACTGAATTACATGCGTTCCTTTGGAATAGGCAAACAAAGGTTCCAACTGCAGCAGTGGGTATGATAATGGAAAAATGGGATAAGTTAGAGAAGAAAGCCCAAGAAGTTCAATTAGAAAATATTATACTAAAGGACCGGCTTAAAAGAAAGGAAGAGAAGCAGATAAAGCAAATGTATTCTACAGTTGTAAAGAGTAAAATTCCGGATACTGCACCAAAGGTTATGATTATTAAAACGGCAACGGATAAACATAAAACTAGTGATGATGTGAAAACGGACATCTTGGAGCAGGTGAGACCAATGCTGTCAAATTTGAAAGTTCGTAATATTAAATCCATAAGAGATAGAAGTGTATTGGTTGAGGCGGAGACGAATGATGACCTTTCAAAATTAAAGGCGTGTTCTAAGATACAAGATTTAGGATTGAAGTATGTGATACCAAGACCAGTTTTTCCTAAAATTGTAATGTTTGATGTTCAGAAGGACTTAGAAAAAGGTGATTTTCTGCAACAACTTTGGACTAAAAACTTTAAAGATTGTGACATAGGTGAGAAGAAGTTTAAAGAAGGTGTGGAAGTTTTGACTGTTAATGAGAACAAGAAGACTAAATTAAATAATTGGATAGTACAGTTGGCACCAAATGTATGGCAGGTTGTAAAAGAGAAAAGTAGGTTGTTCATTGGATGGATGGCTTATAAATTTAAAGAAATTTTTTCTGTAACCCAGTGTTTTAAATGTCTGGCCTTTGGTCACGTCGCGAAATATTGCAAGAGGGATGCGAGGTGTGGTCATTGTGCTGGTGGACATTTATATAAGGATTGTCCTGATCGAAGGAAAAGTCCTCAATGTTGTAACTGTAAAGGGAGGAACAGTGATGCTGCTCATAGTGCTGTGGATAAGAAGTGCCCAGAATATGTTAAAGCGATGGAGATTTTTAAAAGAAAAATAGTATATGGATAGTAAGCTAAAAATTTTGCAGTTGAATGCTCAAAAAGCAAAAGCAATATCTTTACAAGTCAATAAAATTATGGAGGAAGAAAATATATCGATAGCACTTCTACAGGAGCCATACGTGCTAAATTGTAGTATATCTGGATATCCCTTAAGTCAGTGTTTCTCAATCTTTTTACTCTCGTGGCACATTTTCCAAAGAAGAAAAATTTCGCGGCACACCTACATAGTCATAGAAGAAGAAATTTCTAAATTTCGCGGCACACTTGGAAAATTTTGCGGCACACTTGGAAAATTTTGCGGCACACTAATGTGACGCGGCACACCCTTTGAGAAACACTGCCTTAAGTTATAGAGTTATTTCATGTGGAAAAAATCCTAAAACGGCTATAATAATTAGAGACATTGACATTATTGTTACAAAGGTTTTAATGTTGAGCAATGAAAATTATTTGTGTTGTGAAATCCAAGGTAGATTTGGAAAATTGTATGTGGTGACAGTATATTGTGAGCCATCTCTAAGTATAATACAGTATATTGATTATTTAGAGAAATTGTATAGCATGATTGGTTCCTGTGGAGCAGTAATAGCTATGGATTCGAATGCTTCCTCTCCGCTCTGGGGTGGCGAGGTGACCGATGATAGAGGGCTACTGCTTGAGGAATGCTTAGCCGCCACAGGGTGGGAGGTGATAAATACAGCTGGGCATGCTCCGACTTATTCTACGGTGCATGGGCAGTCTCATATAGATCTTACTCTGGCGACAAATACTATTGTCGATAAAATAAAGAATTGGAGAGTTAGAGAAAATATAACAACAAGTGACCATAATGGTATCTCTTTTGCATATGAAACAGTAGATGGGATTAGAGAACGTTATGATATTGATAGATATTTTGATAAAAGAGCGAGGTGGCCAAGGTTTGACGAAGTATTTTTAAGTAAGGTACAAGAAATAAATTGGGAAGGCCTACCATCCAATGAATATGTTAGGCAACTTACTTTGATCTTAAATGAAGCTTGTCGGAATAGCATGAAAAATAGATTCCGTGTTAATAGACCTGTCTTCTGGTGGACTGATGAACTTACAACTAAAAGAAAGCAAACTTTTTTTGTGTAGAAGGAAGTTTCAACAGTCAAGGAGGAACGGAAATACCGAACTAAGTGAAATTTATAAAGAGAGATATCAAGTTACCCGAAGAGATTATGTGAGGTCTGTCAGTAGAGCTAAGCAAGAATCATGGAAGAAGTTTGTGAGCGAGCAGGGCACCAGAGATCCCTGGAAATTTATTTTTAAGATAGTTACTAACTAGAAAAATATGTCCGAAATAACGTGTACAATTGGAAGTAATCATGACCAAACATTAACTTGGGAGGATTCAGTTAAAAAGGTTTTAGAGGATCATCTTTCCAGATGATAGTGAAGAAGGACAATTTCAGGACCAAAACAGTTTGGATAAAGAAGGAAACATAGAAATATGGGAAGTTGATCAAGCCATGGACCGGGCACGAGATGGCCGATCACCGGGCCTTGATAAAATTGAGGTATCTGTAATGAAAAGAACATATAGAA
Source organism: Mastigoproctus giganteus (assembly GCF_048544385.1). Taxonomy (NCBI): domain Eukaryota; kingdom Metazoa; phylum Arthropoda; class Arachnida; order Uropygi; family Thelyphonidae; genus Mastigoproctus; species Mastigoproctus giganteus. The sequence continues at coordinate 89,703,987 of NC_143579.1, forward strand.
TGATGCTTGACTTGTATGTTAAAATGTATAATAAGTGTTTGGAAGAGGGTGTTTTCCCGGCTGAATGGAAGAAGGCGAGGATAGTTTTATTAATAAAAGGAGTCGATAGGATGCTAAATGAAACGGGTTCATATCGGCCAATAGCGCTTCTTTCTGTAATTGGAAAAATTTACGAAAGAATATGTATAAATCGTCTTATGATGAAGCCAAAATTTAATGAATTATCTTGTTGCCAATATGGGTACAAGAAAGGCTTATCTACTGAAGACAAGACGCGATCTGTAAAATGATGCAGATTGTTGAAAGGAGCGACGAAAGATATGTTTTAGCAATATTCATTGACTTTAAAGGTGCTTTTGACCATCTTCGCTGGGATAGTGTCCTCTCCAGAATAGAAGAAATTAATAATACTAGTTTGAATACTGTTTTTAGAGATTATTTTTCTAATAGAGAAGTGATTGTTAAAAATAAATATAGTCGGGTTGTAAAGAAAATTACTAGAGGATGTCCTCAGGGCTCGGTTATAGGCCCTTATGCCTGGAACATGGTTTTTGACGAATATTTGATGATGGATTCTGATATAGAAAAAATAGCGTATGCCGATGATTTGGTAATTGTTGTAAAAGGGAATGCTCGATCAATGATTGAAAGCAAAGCCAATGAGGCGTTGAGAAATTTGCAGGGATGGACAATAAAACATAGTCTCCAGATTTCTGAAGACAAGACAGTTCAGATGCTTTTAAAGGGCAAGTTGAGTATGAATAGAGCGCCAATTGTGAAGTTGATGGGAAGACCAGTAAGATATGCCCGAGTGGTAAAATATCTTGGACTGAAATTAGAAGAAAGATTATTTTTTACAGAACATGTGAAATATCTTAAAGGAAAAATTAATGTGTTGTATGCCAAGCTCCGGAGAGTTATAAGAAAAGATTGGGGAATTAAAGGTAGATCCCTAAATTTGTTGTATGAGTGTATATTTGTACCTATTATAAATTATGGTGCTGGAGCTTGGGTACACAGAGTTGAAAATGTAATAATTCAAAAGTACCTAGTACAGGCACAGAGATTTGCTCTGCTAGGAATCACGAGGGCATGTCGAACGGTCTCCTCTGATGCTTTACAAGTTATAGCTGGTAAAATGCCTGCATATTATGAAGTGTTGCTGGCTGGGTTCTCATACTTAACAAAAAGAAACATAAGAAAGACCATATGGCATGAGCACTTGTCCAGATGTTAGTAAGGTATATTCTAGTGTAGATGTAAAGACGGAGAAGAAAAGATTTATGAATGAAGTTAAAATTAGATGGCAAGAACAGTGGGATAATTCCGACAAAGGACGACAGACTTACATGTTCTTGCCAAAAGTTGACATAGCCGATTTTAGGAGTAAAAGTTGGATGCAATTTGGTATGCAAGCCATGTTTGTCATCACAGGACACGGATTGGCTTTGCGAATCTACCAACTTGGGTTGCATAACACTGGCTTGTGCTCATGTGGAGAGAGTGAAACATCTGAACATGCCATGTTGAATTGTGGACTGTATGTGGACTTGAGAAATACCTTGGAACTATCAATGGGAATTCTGGAGAAAGAGATCCTTTATATTATGTTTAACGATAGACGTTTGTTTTGTTATTTTAATGTCTATATTGATAGCGTATTCAAAAGAAGAAGAAGATTACTGCTAGATAGTGGTGGCACGCCTCCGAGCGGCGGGGATGGAAACTCCGGCCATTAAGACAATTGAGATATAAAAAAAAATTCTAAAGATTGTCTTTCTGGCACGAGGCTAAGTTGCCAAACGTTGTGTTATTTTATTTTGGAGTTATTATTACGTTCGCCGTTTAATTTATTACTAATAAAATGGTTTACAGTTTAGACAATTTCCCATTTATGAGTTAACCACGGATGGGCTTAGGCCCAGGAAGTGGAATTCAAATTGGAGGTCAAAAATGTAGAGCAATGTTCTGTATTATTAAAGCCGCCGCCTGTATTACCTCATTTTTCATGTAATATTGACTGTTACTTCAGTAGGACTTTCATTATGTAAGGGACTGTCTCCCTCCCCAAAAAACTTGGGGAGGGAGACAACATCGACGAGTTGCAGCTGCTACAACAACAGGGCAACTATTGTTGTTCACCCAGGAAACAAATTGTAACAAAAAATATTAAACGTTTGCTTTTTACAAAGAGTTAATTACTTGACCTTAATCCGCTTCTGTTAGTTAATGACTAACAGAAGCGGATTAAGGTCGGCTGAGGCTCCGGGCCCAGAAAAAAAATATTGGGTCCGTTAAAAAAAAAGAGAGAGACAGGGAAAATAAAAATACATGTTAGCCATTTTTTTAAATAAATAAAAAATATTATGTACTATTAATGTTTTATTTCCAATAAAAATTGAATATAATATATGTATTATATTATAATCGCGTCTTTTTTCAGCCCCTGACAGATGTCGTTTCATTTTTCTAGCTACCATTGGTAGCCTACCAATGAAAAGAAAAATATAAAATTTAATAGTCTGAATGATTAGAATACTAGAGAAGAGATTTTTCGTTATAGTGCAATAAATTAGTGATTAATTAAAATTCAAAGATTATTCATAAACTACGAAAATCCAAGCGCTGATGTAACAACAGGAATTAATTTTATCTTAATATAATTTCAACAATATACGATATACGCGTATTTGCGTATATCATAAGTCTGCACTGCAGGAGAACCTTTGTAAGTACAAAGGAGCAAATACGATTCTATTCCTATGATGAGCGGTAGCGCAGCCGCGCGGGGCCTATGCAGCGTAGTATGTGCATAGTATGCAGCGTAGTAATGAAATAATGAAAATAAGCGAATATAAACATACTATCAGATTTTACCGCCGATTGTAAACTTGTACGTAATTAAAATTGCATATATGAAACCAAACTTTGGTGTCATTAGAAAAAAGTGTAAAGTTGGGTTTTTGCGGGGCCCTTCCGTAGTATAAAAGATACATAGATCCAGTAAAATTGGTTAGGCTAAGACAAATATGTTTAAGGGAAATGTTCTAAATAAATAAATTCAGCATCCCACCAAGCATGTTGGGGGGGGGGGGGGGTTGCCGGAAAGTTGTAGAAGGCTGTCCGAAACAGGAGCGCAGGTAATCTTCAAACACAGAAGACTATGGAGAGCGGAAGTTGTTGTTGTTTGGTTTTTAGGAGCATTAGCAACTAAGGCCATATTGCTCCGGGGATATGCGGTGGTCATTCCCTGACCTTTCCGCATCCTCCGTATTTGGTGGTGACGGGCTCGAACCCCGGTCTAATCAAGAAGCGTGTGCTACACACTGCTGCTCCTGCCCACCTGTCTACGGATGCGCCATGAGAGCTGAAGAGACCTGGAACATCTAAAATTGCAATATTGCGTAGGTATCAGCAAAGACTTTGGATCTGTAGATCTTGTCGACGCAAACCGCCTCGGGGTTAATATTCAGGTCGTTCAGGAGTCCAATCGTGTTTGTTGGAAATATATGATTGAGCGAGCTGATTTGGTTGAGGTCAGGTCGGATCTTAGAAGTTTGGTGGTTGGTTGTTCTTCTGTCATCCCTGGGTAGAATGATGAGGCTATCGATGTTGGGAGCATCTAGTCTACCTGAAATGAGCTTGGAGAGGGTAATTATATTGCGAGTAGAAAATTCTGTTATAAAATGCCGCTGTAGTTGAGAGACACGTGAATATTGATGAGTCAGTAGGAGTCGACATAAAGAATAGCTGTTTCCCATTAACGAAAAAAGTCTTTTGATGCTATCCAAAACTTTCCAGGACATAAAATAAAATCTTTCATAGTAATAAAACTAGGGTTACTATCCGTCCTCTTTTAACCGGATTTGTCCGGATTTTTTGTCTAAAATTTTTGTCCTGGTGAATTTTTATAAATTTGTCTAAATGTCCGGATTTTTATATTATACGCCATTTTTTATGCAAGTTCGACGAAAACTACCGAGTTACGTTATACAGAATCTTTTTCGGAATAGGAGACGATTCTTCAATTGGAATTTCCGCGTTGACAATTAGGCGGAAGACCCCGACGACGCTCAGTTTAGTGCATTTAGATTGTTACCACGCCTGCTTCAGAATTTACGCAGATATAAATTTTATATAGTCTAGCAATACAATATTTTGGTTTAGAGAGTAGATAACGCGTGAAGATCAGATGGTGTGCTAGAAAAAGATATATAAATTACAGGAATTCCAGCATGTCAAATAAATATTGACATTAAGAGGGACTGTTTTCTCTAGAAATTGATTGCAGCATATGAAAACGTGGATTTGAGCTGTGTGCACACCAAATTGATCGAAAGTTGCGTACTGTCCACTAAATTTGGTATACTTATCAACGATCCAATCAAGAGGCAGACACTAGTTTATTTAATACCAAAGTTTGCCTTTTTTTAAAATACTGTTTTTCACTTTAATTACAAAAATATTTATTATCCATTTACCTTTAGGTACTTTTCTGCAATTAGGTTAGTTTAGTTGTGAATGTAAAACATAACCTAACCGTAATAAAATTTATGCTTCACTTCACTACTTACAATAAAAAATATTTATTATTATTTCAATTATAAAAAATAATATTATAAAGACTATACTTCCCCTAAAATGCCTAAAAGAAAGTGCATGTTTACAGAAGAGATGAAAAACAAATTTCCATGTTTTGTATCTGGCCGAGAGGAATGGGAAGCTGAATGCCAAGTTTGCAGAATGGGGACATATGTTTCAGTAGCCAATAAAGGGGTTGGTGATTTGAAGCATCATATTGAAACTGAGAAGCACAAGAAAGCAGTTCAGGGTGAGGCCTCTTCGGGAAAGGTTACAGATTTTTTTTTGCCAAAGCTGTCGGTAAAATAGAATATGAACTGGCTTCTGCAGAGGGTACCTTTGCTTTTCGCACTGTTAAACATCATAGTAGTTACAAATCAATGGATTGCACAACTGTCATGTTAAAAAATTTATTTTTTGATTCTGAGATAGCAAAAAGATTTTCCTGCGCTAGAACCAAGACAGAAGGCATTGTAAACTTTGTAACTTGCAAATCATTCTCTTAATGTTACTGTAAAACTTTAAAAGAAAATAAAATTGCATACTGTGAGGTCTCAACTGATGGAAGTAATCATGGTTCTGAAAAAATCTTCCCATTAATTATTCAGTATTTTGATGTAAATGAAGGAGGGTTACAAACAAAATTAACTGAATTACAGAAGATGCCTAACGAGACTGCAAATACCATTTCTACGTATGTTAAACAAACTCTTGAAAAAAATGGTTTGTGTGAAAAATGTATTGCATTCGCTGGGACAATTGCAATACTGTACATTGTTTGGATGACTGAGACGAAACGAAGAAGGGAATAATGTCTTTGCAAAATTAAAGAAATTGTTGCATAACAAGACTTTGATTGGAGTGGGCTGCCCTGCACATATTTTGAACAATTGTCTTCAGAATGGCGCAGAACTTTGGGAAGTTGTTGTAGCGAACGTTGTTTTTAAAATTTACCAGTATTTTCTTAATTATACAGTCCGGACTGAAGAGCTTAAGGAATACTGTGAGTTTGTTGAGATTGAATATAGACAGCTCCTTTCTCACAGCAAGACGAGATGGCTTTCATTATTTCCAAGCATCATAAGGCTCATAGATATGTTCCCAGCTTTACAGGCTTATTTTCTGTCCCAAGGAAAACCTCCCATTGTGATTAAAAGGTTCTTTGAAAATGGATTTAGTGAGATTCATCTTTGGTTCATGCAATCACTCATGAGTGTATTCCATACACACATACAACGAATTGAAAGGGAAAGTAACTCAGCTGCAGAAGTGCTAGATGTCTCAGTGAAAGAAATTATCTGGAAACGGATGGATCACAACTTCATGCCATTAAGAGTAAAGGAAATGCTATACAAAAAACATGATGAAGGACTTGTACTTGAATGTGAAAAATTTTCTTGTGATACAAAAAATCTGTATAGAAATTGCATGGAATATTTAGATAAGTGGCTTCACCATGTGGAATCCATTTCCTGTTTTATGTGGATGAAAATGGTTGCAGTACCAAGCTGGAACGATGTAGAATGTTCTATTTCCTACTTGATTGACAAAGGGGTAACAATTGATGATGTTAAGTGTTTTGACCAATTTAACAGTTTGAAGAAATTTTTTGAGGGTCAAATGAATAATAAAGAATTTAAAAACATGCTTCTAAAAAGAGAGAGAGAGAGAGAGAGAGAGAGAGAGAGAGAGAATTCTCTCTAATGCAAAGGCAGTGGACGAAAGAAAGGAATAGGTTAAATGTCAGTTCTATAAAAGGCATTTTGTTTTTGCAGTACAATTTCAAACATATGTAATGCGTTGATTTTTACATATATTTGAGAGGCAATCCAGAGCTATTGAAAGAAATAATTTCTCAAGACAAATATGAATGTACTAATCCTAAACGTCAGTAAATGTGGTTTACATTGTCTTTATTTTATTATTTGCATAATATATTTGTCCTCTTTTCAATTCAAGATGAACTTTTTGTCCTCTTTTATTCGCTCCAAAACATGTTAAATGTCCTCTTTTTATGAGTGCAGAAGATGGTAACCCTAAATAAAACGACATAAAACGGTGTGTGCAAAATCAGTTATTTTTCTAGTGAGAAAATGCTCTATAATAGACTTTTTTTCATTTAAAAGTTGAAAATGAGTCAAAACACAAGTTTTTAATCAAAGAAACACAAGATGAAATTTAAAACCACACACTGATTTAATTTATAAGAATTAATTTGAATAAAGATTATATTAAAAAAATCACCAAATGACTCATCTGAAAAACTCACACAAGACAATGGATGTAAAAAATACACAATTGTAATTTACAACAATTAATTTGTGATGCCAAACGAGTAGAAAGAAAGTAAACAATTATTAAAAATTACCAGTGAACAAAGAACTTATTACAAAAAGTGCGAAATATATTTCATTTAAAAATCGCTATACACTACAGAACTTACTTAAATAAAAGAACTGAAGAATACAGTTTATCTCAAAGAAATAATTAGAATATTAAACAGACAAAAATTTAAAATCATCACACTTGAATATAAAAGTCACTTGAGTATAAAAACAAAAAAAAAAAAAACAGTTTTATCATAAATAAATAATTTTATTAAATTATTACAAATATGCTATTAAACACAAAGATTTTTTTTTGGTAGCCCGTAGAAATCGCGGGTTCGAATCCCGCCTCGGGCTTGGATCAGAGTAGTGCAAAAACCTTGGGAGGTGCATTACGACCACAGAAGCCGCATCGGCTTCTGTGGCTTCTTTGTTGGCGATGCGCCAACAAAAGAAAAAAAAAAAAAAAAAAAAAAAAAGCCCGTAAAAAGATTTTGTATTCCTATCTACTAATATGGATACTCGAAATTCACACAAAAATATTGCTATATTTTTCCCTTTTGATTTACATATTTGTTATTAAGTAAACTTACGGTTTGTTTGTGTAATCCTGACCGGATTTTGGCACATCAGCAATCTTTTTATTCTGTCTTCCGCAAATGTTGCCGTAGTCGTCATAGCCAAATATCAGACGTTCATAATCGCCCTTGATCCCTGCAGTGATCACAACATACATCTGTAATAATAATAATAATAATAATGATACTAATGAAAACGAAAATTATGAATAATTTTTATGTAAAGTATCGCATAGTTTCTGTTCTTTAACTGAAAAATATAAAATTGGTAGTCAGCAAATAAAGACAAGTCAGTTAATTTATGCAGTGCGTTACATTTCAGGCCCTTTCGATTTATTTTCTTAAATTCACCGATTTTTTAAAATTTTTTCTTTATTAATAGAAGTGAAAAGTAAATATAGTTATCTCCTTATCAATTAATTACTAAGATTATAACGTTATAGAACACCAAATAAAACTCCATACTTTTACGTTCTCTAAACTTAGCCATTTAGTTTAATTTAAACTGTGTCAACATGCAGCCTGTTCCCCTGACATTGTCCTTTGTGACTTTTTTTTTTCCCTAAACTGAAAAGTGTACTTAAGGGTACCCATTTTCAGTCCATTGAAGTTATTCAGGGAGGGGGAAAAAAAAAAACGACCGAAGTGTTAAAGGGCTTACAGAAGATGACTTCCAGGAGTGTTCTTTGCTTGGAAGAAACGTATGAAAGTGTGTGTAAGCCCAAGGCAATTATTTTGAAGCGGATAACGTGGTACGAAATATTTCACTATACTGTATTTATTTTATTGCAACAGTCTCGTTATTAGCCACACCTCATATATGTTTATCTTCACAAGCTGCACCACTTTCACTAGTCTTACATAACAATGGGCTCCTCCGTAGCCTGGTGGGAAGGAGCAGCAGTGCGTAGCACACGCTTCTTGATTAGGCCGGGGTTCGAGCCCGTCACCACCAAATACGGAGGATGCGGAAAGGTCAGGGAATGACCACCGCATATTCCCGGAGTAATATGGCCTTAGTTGCTAATGCTCCTAAAAACCAAATAACAAAAAAACAAAAACATAACAATGCACGCGAAGTGTGCACAATGGGCAGTCAAAAAGCTAACAGTACTGCATTACAACTACATTTAATTTATGAATTTCTTTTCTTTATACAGTTTGTGTGGATTAATTGCTGGATTTCTGTTGGTCCGGTTTTAATGAAATTCGCAGTGACTCAAAAAACGTTTTTAAAAGGACTGAATACAAAATTTCACGAAAAATGCCCACTGGGAATCTCTCGGTTATGTGCGGATGGACGGACGGACTGAAATGTGACGACAATAGGAACTGAATAAATAAATAAATAAATATATGCGAAATTCTTGATGGAGACTTTTATAATTACAAAATTGGAAATAAAAAAAAAAAAAGAGTTTTATTTGGCGCATGAGGATTATAAAACACATTCTACATTGAAAGGAAAGTGCAGATTAATTGTATTATTTTTCTGAAGAACGTACAGCAGTTAGAAACCCTATAGTATACTAATGTTATAATATAAGCGTAATTTGGTTTATCATTAAAAATGTGAGGGATTATAAGGTTCTTCCGCCTATTCTTTAATTAAGTATCCACAGCCTCCTGATATAATGAATGGTCCCTTTTAAAATTATTTTCAGTATTTTTATTGAGAAAATAAATGTTTACAAACTTCTTTGTTATTTGTTTTTATCGTAATTTTTTCTCAGTTATCTGATTATCGCTATCATAGAAAGTATTGCTTTTTAAAAATTAAAAACAGGCTGAAATTGCTCTGAAAAAATAGCGTTGAATGTCACATTCCATTTGCTACTTTCTGATTTGTTAAAATTATTTTAAATTTTTAAAATTGAAATTTCTTAAAACAACCCAAAATTAGTATAAATTTCGGTTTCGTGGAGGCAGTCGTGCCTACGTGGCATAATTAACTGTGTAGGTATCGATAGTATCGCTTGGATTCATTGCTTGGATAGTTATTCTTTGCAAATGTTCTGTTAGACTTTTTTCTGTATTTCTTGTTTACATACATACAGTATATAGGTCTGTTTTTAATTCATTCACTATTGATAATGTTTTTGCCTCTAATAATAGAGGTTTGAGGGCTGAGACAGTGGTAAATGTGCTGTTTTTCTTTCGGCGCCTTGATAATTTCCATCGTTGAGGGGCATCCATCACTCTAGTGATTAGTTTGAGACTTCATGATGTTTTTTATCATTACTATATGACTCCAGATTTGTAGACCCAGATTTGCAAGCAGAGTAGGTCTTGAGATAGTCAGCAGAATACCATAAGATCCGGTTCATCCAGCCCGAGAACCAGTATTCTGTAGAAAAAATCTTTTCTTTGTAGCTATTCGGCGCTGATGACCAAACCTCCGATACATAAAGAGGGACAGCGAGGAGGCATCTCTTAATATATTGTGAGATCAGCTTACTATCCGTAATGCCCACGAGCTTTTGGCGAATTTTCCAGAGTGCTGCATAGGTTTTTCTCGTAATGTTACTGAAGTGTTGAAATGTTAGGTTCTCATCCCACGTTAGGCGAAGATCGGTGTGGGATGAGAACCTTTCAGATCATGTAACCTAATAGGCCGCCGTAGCCGAGTGGGTAGGCTAAAGGGTACGTAAGTACAGTGCTTTGAGTGACCGGGATTAAAGTCCATGACTGCTAAATACGGTGCTGTTCCTTGTATTCTCGCTATCTTGTGAACTTATCTGACCATGTGGTCGTCTGGAAGTATAAACAGAAAATTTATTTATCTGAAAGGTATCGATCCCACGCCCCGTGCTTCTCCAATCCCGTGGGAGAATGTCCCCGGAGTCTAATGATGATCTTATTAGCAACTTCAACAGTGTGATGCGCTTACGTGCAGCCTTTTTAAAATATAACAAGATGTTTATTATTCACTGCTGGAGCTTTTTCTTTGGTCAGCTTCAATTCAGTTTTCTCTATATAACTTCTCCGAGATGGATATATTCACTTAATTTACAGTAGTCTGACTCCTTGTTACTGATTCACCGTGGTTCGAATGATCTTTAAACTTTAAAGATCGTTGTAAAATATTTATTCGACTCATCTACCACTTCTGTTGGACTGTAAGGGACCTATCAATCACTTAAGGTAATCTGATTCACTCTCTTCCTTTTTGTATTCACGTACGAAAAGAAAACTTTCTAGTTTTAGTTCTCCTTGTTAGCGATTTCTCGTACGCTTCTAATACTCATGTAAATCAGTATCGTACTATTATTATTATCAGTATATTTATCTAACATCCCCTGCACAGACATTATCTAGGAGGGTGGCTAATACAGACATCCTACAACAAATTAGACGGCAACATTGAAAATCAGAAAATACATAAGAATAATTAAATCAATAAATACATAATAATAATTAAATCAATAAATACATAAGAATAATTAAATCAATAAATACATAAGAATAAATACATCAACAGTCACTTGACACAGAAATCGTTCATTACAGATGATCAAGAGTTCATAGGCACAAATTCCACAGAAATGTACACTCTCCTCTTCATTAAATTGTAGTGCAGTATACAAGTCAGCTGCTATCAGCTTCCTGTGGGCTCTGTCACGGCAGTACCTGTTCCAAGTACTGCCATGTACCTGGAACAGAAATTCCACAGAAATTTACACTCTCCTCTTCATTAAATTTGTAGTGCAGTATACAAGTCCGCTGCTATCAGCTTCCTGTAGGCTCTGTCTTGGCAGTACCTGTTAGATCGATTTTGAAGTCTCCAAAGAGCTCCAGAGTACTGGCAGGAAACATCCGTTTTAATCCCTCCATGTGATGTAGAGCGCTTCGGAGACTGAGAGTAGTAGAGCCGGGTCCCAGGGCGTGGCCTGACCACAAGATTATCAATTTGTGGGGCATCTAAACTCCCAGTCATAAGTTGTGCAAGAGTGCTGATGTTACGCATGGTGACCATCTGTATCCATGGAGCTACGTTTAAGTTTGTATACAGTATGGATTTTGAAATTGTAAAGGGCTTCCTGGCAATCCTATTCAATCACCGGAGTACCCAGTATTCCACGCTGAGAAACTTCCTAATATAAGTATTTGGGACAGAAGACCGTTCCAAATATCTAATATAGGTATTTGGGACATGAGGTCTTCATAATTGAAGCATAGAGGGAAACAGGAACAATACATCTTTGGATGTATTGGGTCACTAGTTGCTGATTCTGAATCCCAGTTATCTCCTGTCTTATAGCCGAAATAGCAGCGAGAGTTTTTGTTCTGGTGTTCTGAAAGTGCCTTTTAAAAGTAAGGCCCTCATCCCACGTCAATCCAAGGTCAGTGTAGGTGCTGACTTTCTTAATCTGTGCTCCATTTATAGATAATTCAATTCTATTCTTTATCTTTTTATTTGTTATTGTCATTTGTGCTGACTTGTCAGAGATTAGCCATAAACCTATTTTACCTAAGTATAAATGCAGTTCATGAAGCTGAGTGTTCGCGTGGGAATTGATGTCGGAGACAAGGGCGAGTTCGCTAGAGACAACAAAATACTTAATGTCATCGGCGTTTGAAATAAAACTGATTCTGCGATAGAAAAGGTTCCAGAGCGGCCGCGAAGAACAAAGCTGATGAAACACCTCCTGAGGGATTCCCCAAGTGAGGATGTATTCTGCACGGAATTCTTGATGTTGTACAATTAGGTTATACTTGGCTTCAAAATGATCTTGATAATATGTAATAGTTTGTCTTCAATGAGGAAGTAAACTGACAAAATATTTTCAAGGATAGATAAGGAAACATTATCAAAAGCTGCCTTAATGTCAAGGAATATGATATCAACTTGGGCCTTTTCATTTAAAGCTTGTTGTGCGTACTCTGAAGAGGGTATCCAGCAAATTAGTAATAGTGGATCTTCTTTGTACTACAATATGGAGGTGGGGTAGCCTGTGTGCAAAACACTGTTGAATTAAATCAGGGAGGATGGCTTTTTCAAAGAGTTTTAAAAGCGAACAACTGATGGATATGGGCCGAAGGTATGAAGGGTCTTTAGGGTTCTTTTTTTTTTTTTTTTTTGGCACCGGCCTCACATAGTAGTGATTGCATCTCCGTGGATGTTTTGGAATATGTGCAACAACACATAAACAATATAGGCGTTACAAATTTTTAAAATAAAAATTGGGAACCTGTTGGGGCCGATTGTAGATTTGTTAGGTAAGGAATTAATAGCATTGATGAGATTTTCTCTAGAAACAGTGACATCGGATAATGCATTCACACAAACACTGCCATTTGCCAAAAAATGTTGTGCCATGTCCTCCGACCAATATTCTTGATGATTTGTAGCTTTTCCTTCACCTGGCAGTCTTTCAAAGCATTCTTTAGCCCAGTGTCTGAAAGTAGTTTCATCCATTTCAAATTTAGTAGCCTTTTTGATGACAATTCATTTTGAATGTCGTAGTTTTCTTAGAATCTCTTTGTAGCGAGCAAGTCGTTTCTTTTTCAAGAAGATGACTCTTTTTTTTCGTATAGTCCGTGAGGTTTTCATAAAGTCCATTTCCGATAAGCCTTTTGCTTTGCCATGAACGCCTTTTTTAAAACCTCGTTGAACTACGGTTTGGTTTTGTCAGTGATTCTTACTTCCATCGAGGCACCCAGGTCAGAAATCAATAAGAGCTGTTCCTTAATCAAATTGGTAGCTTCTTCCACCGGTTTATTGTAGAGAGCATCCCAGTTGTAGATCCTAAGATGTTCTAAAATAATTTCAGGTTTTACAAACTTCAGGGAGTATATGTTCTTGGTTCGACTTGTTTGCTCATCGATTTGTTGCGCACCTGCTCTATTGGACGAGGAAATTTCACAGCATATTGGGCAGTGATCTGACCGAAATTTAGTTTGAGGGGTGACATTTTTTATGTTATTCAGATTATGATACAATAGGTCCAAATACTGCTCTCCCCTAGTCGGTAGCGTACCCAGTAGGGTCAGTCCTAAGATTTCTAAGGTTGGACCAAGGTGTTCTTTAGCATGATCGTGTCTTGGGCTAGGCATATTAAAGTCTTCAGTTACGATCACAGGAAGGTCAGATTCTCTGTTATCCACACAAGAAGCTCGGTCCGGGTGTCTGCAGTGTGCTCCGGTGGAAGATAGATAAGGCAGACTTGGATTTTTTTAGCCTTCTTCCTGAATGAGGCGGATAACTTCAGAGTTTTCAGTTTGACTTGATTTTATTCTTGTAGGGTGAAGACTTTCATGATATAGGATAGCAACACCTCCACCCTCTTTTCCTTTCTGCTATTCCCAATAAATCTGTAACTAGAAGATTGGACCAGCAGATCCGGTTGTCTGTTTTGATTTAGCCAATTCTCCATACTGTGATTTAGCCAATTCTCCATACTGTGATTTAGCCAAGTCGTATCTTCAAGGTGAAGGAAGGAAGGTCTGTAATGTATGCAGTTTGTTAGCAATGCTTCTAACATTCTGAATAAAATGGCAAATGGGCTGGATTTCTCCGGAAGGGGGATTTTCTTTCTTTAGTTGCTATAATGTTTGATGCATACTTCCTGATCTCCGCACGAATGCTGTGTTCTTTTCCCGAAATATTTTAACTAATGCACCCAGTGGCCAGTTATTGTATGAAAGGATCAGATTTAGATCATCAGGTGAGCATGTAATCACAAATGACGTATTAGTTTTAACGGCGTCAGAAGCGAAACTTAGCGACCTTTGTTATTACGTGCGAAAAATTGACTGAATTAAGATAAAAATGTTATATTGATTAATTAACGTTGCATTTACCTCCTTGTAAATTATTCCATATATTTTTGATACTCCAATGTGAAGGACTTTTTCTCTGAAGCACATTCATTCATATTCCTACTGATATTGTACTGTGCATGCGTTTAAAACTGGCATTATATTTCATGATATTTGCTTACATTTATCGTGATAGTCCATATGACAACTTTTATGTTAATTTTTAACAACTAGTACTTACTACCTTTCAGTCATTACAGATGTAAATAATAAGTTCAGTTGTCAGTGCTTAATATTCACTGAAAAAACTTCTCCAAAACTACTAGGTATATCAGGAAAATGTCTGATTTTAGGGTTTACTCTATTAGGTTTGAACACCAAATAATGGACTGAGGTATTTAAGAATGTGTCTGAACATTTCTCATTTAATGACTGGTTTACTGCTATATGATAAGCCTTTAATATACTGTATTTTAATTAACGTTAAATAGGTAAATTTGCCTCACGTATCTTCATGCACCACTTAAGTAAACTGCATTGAAATTTTGCTTATTTTGCTTACGATCTAAGTAAATTACGTCTGTAAGCAAAATAGCAACTAATCAAAATGATCTCCTAATTTCTAACGGAACTGATTGCTATAATTTGTTATGGCACAGATATCGAAATATTTTTTGTCTTATGGTGAACCATAAGACAAAAGTATTACGGAAGAAACTCTGAAACACTTATGTTACTTTTTTTAAAGTTCTGGTCTAAATCATTCACATTTATTTATAAGTGATTTTATGCGGAAGTAAGTTTTCAAAAATTTTGTTATCTGAAGTAAAGATAAAATGTCTTTTATCCGTAACAAAGCTTTTACTCCCTTTGTTATCTAACGAATCATCCACTTCATATTATATTATTTAAACGCGTAATGTTTGTGCAATTTTCGTTTCCACCTGCAATGGATGGTAACATTTTATCTGCTCCCCTTACATTATTCTGAGAATTGAAAAAAATTTCCTTTATATTAAAATGCATGGACTTGGTAGCTAAAGAACTAATTTTCTTTCATTATAGCAAGGAAAAAATAAATAAAGTTTTAAAAAATAAGAGAAAATTTAGTTTTTCTTTGTTTTTTTTTAAATATCAAGTTCCAATAATTCGTTGTTATTTTTGTTTACATAAGAAACAGTGGATGTAAGTTAAGTAAATTTACATAAACAAGTAAATAATGAATAAACAATGCAAATAGAATCAACAAACACCACCGCAGTGCATGATGAGAGCGAAACGGCTATATGGATGTTATTTAGAGTTATTACAAAGTAGTTTGACAACTTAAAACATTTGTAAGCACCATAATTTTATAAACTGAGGGGAAGACAACAAATTACAGTTGTCACACTTATTGAACGTTCACAGAGCATAATAAAGGGCAAAATAAATATTAATATACATTTCTGTGTAACAAACACAAATTTTCAAAGCAGGTTATTTTCAGCAACACAATTGAAGTCTTACGAAGAACACAAGTCCAAAATACTTCTGCAAAAAATATAACTGTCGATCAGAAACACGAAAATCCACAGATAGATGGCGACACGTCCAGGCGCAACACTACTGTACATTATTTCAGACTAGGATGAGAACCGCGGTCATCATCTAGCCCAGTGCTTCTCAAACCTTTTTGGATCACCGCGCCCCCTAAAAAAAGCCCTCGCCAGGGCTTTTTTTTAGCCTACCAATATAAAGTGAAGCTAAATAACTGAAATGAATATTTGTCTGTTTGCCTCCAAAAACGCAAATACAGCCCTGCATGTATGTGTGTGAATTATAAAGAAAACTATTTACTGCACTTTATTCCTTCTTCGTAAAAAATTACAACTACATAAATAAAGTCAGTTATAATCACTTAAATTAAGTCATAAAAATGAAAGTTAATTACATAAATAAGTCATGATATTAATGGAAATAGTTAATTATATTTTAATATTTAATGCGATGGATGAGCTTGGTGGAGGTTTATTAGCTTATCAATATTAGTTTAATATCTGTAAGTAGAAGTCGTAAATCGCCACGTTTAACAACATCCAGACAAAATCTTTGTTTTGTCAGCAATTGAGATACAGCACTGAAACCGGTTTCGACTAGATATGATGTTGGAAAAGAAATAAGTAATTTTTTTTTTTTTACAATTCCCCACAATTCAGGATAATGGTCAGGGATTTTCTTTTGTAACCAAAATTCCTGATATGAATTTTGAAATTTTGGCTTCAGTTCAACTTCATTTTGTAACTCAATCAATTCTTCTACAAAACGTTCACCATCGTCTGTTCACAACCCAATCTGGAATTTTCAAATTAAGGAGATCTTCGAACCTTTCCTGCATATCTCTGTGCAACATTTCTAGATGATAACAAAAAGTTAGTAGAGTTTCATCATCTATTTTTTTTTCCTTTTTTCTCTATTTCCAACAGATTTGGAAATTGATACAATTCACGTCGTCCTACGTTGCGCATAAAAAGTTTTAATTTTGAAATAAATGCGGAAATTTGAGTTTTCGCCTTAATAAGAGTTACATCTTGTCATTGTAAATGTAAGTTCATTGAGTTGAATCTAGTAAATAAATCTGCAAGATAAGCAATATCAGTTTTCATTTTCTTTGTTCCTATCTTCAAAAAACTCTACAACAGTATCAAAGAGTTCATAAAATCTGTTGAGACAGTTGCCTTTTGACAGCCACCAACTCTTTGACAGCTCGGAGTGAAGTAGCAATCGTTCAAAATCTTCACTGTTTTCATCAAAAAGCCTTCGAAATATACGATCATTCAAAGAATGTGCTTTAATTTTGTTTATAGCAGTAATAACAGTTTGTAGAGAATTGTGCAGTTGATCACCAAGTTTTTTCGCAACTAAATGCTGACGGTGAACGACACAATGAACAGTAATAATATTTGGCACAGCATTTTTTAAATAAGCCATAAAACCCTTGTAACGGCCAATCATTGATGGTGCTCCATCCGTTGCACAAGCAAGTACATTTGTAAGTGGAATTTCCCTGTCTTTAAAAACTTTTCAGTAACCTGAAATATAGACTCGCCTTTGGTATACGTTTCTAGATATATTGCAAGTAATAATTCTTCGTTCAACTTTTCATCTTTTATGAAACGTACGTATCCTAGTAGTAGTAAAGATTCGTTACCTGGCAGAGTTGATGGCCTATCGCCCCCCTGTCGCCCCCTTTCATGCCTAATGAAAGGGGACGCACTGATCTAGCCCGACAACAATTTTTCTCAATTGAGAGTGATTTCAATCTTAGTCAGCAATTTTCGTAAAGTAATTATTTTAGTTGTGCTTTTTTGTAATTTCCCTTATTTGGAGGGAGGCATTTAAAAAAAATCGATCATGCGTTATACTGAATGCACTCATGTTTTGTAACAAAAGGGGGGAAAAAAGTTGTTTATTTATGTCAGGCCCACTTACTCATCAGCCACCAGAAGTATTTACATATATACAGATACAGTGTGAGGTACAGAAAGAGGACAGTAAGCAATTATATGATATTAATTTTTGTCTTAATCATTTCCAATTTATATATATCATATTGTTAAATATGCAATGTGTTTGCAATAATACAGCAACACTGAGGAATAGAATTTGATAATTATAAAGAGAGAC
This sequence comes from Mastigoproctus giganteus, assembly GCF_048544385.1. NCBI lineage: Eukaryota > Metazoa > Arthropoda > Arachnida > Uropygi > Thelyphonidae > Mastigoproctus > Mastigoproctus giganteus. The sequence continues at coordinate 89,721,901 of NC_143579.1, forward strand.
TGAGCAGCTTCTAAATGTTAACGTACAAGAGAAATATTAAAAACACGAATTTAGAATAAGATTTATTTCAATACAACAATAATAACAATATTAACACTATAAAATATTTAAGCATTTATGGCACGTGTAATTCAAAGGATTCTTTTAAGGAGTTCGCATGAAGTGGGATGAATGAAGTTCGCATTATGTGGGATTTGAAATTGCATTGAGTTCACATCCCATATCATGCATGCTGATCGTTCATTATTATTAATTCTCGGTATACTTAGACGAAAGGTAGAGGAATCTCAGGTACCAGAGTTGGGAGGCATTAAAATTTACAGCCTCAAGAAGCACCGGACTAAATCCACTTTGGTGTTAATAAGTTTTTAAAGAAAATATGTCTTTATGTTTTCTTCTGTTGTTGCAGAAGTTGAGTTTGAAGATATCGAAAATGTCTGCATAATTTTTAGTGTGTTACGGATCTTATTTCTGTAACAGAGGTATCTGATGAATCTCCTTTGAGACTTTTTGATGTCTTATTATTATTATTGCCATATGGTGCAAGGAAGCCTCAGGCTGAGTGAGTGAGAGAGAGTGAGAGATCCAGATCCAGTTCAGGACCCTGGGTGTGTGCCAAGCCCATGCTCACCAGATGTGAGCCCCTGGTCTTCCGCTAGAGTGGAGTGATGTGGATTCCAGCTAGTGGGTGCATAATCTAGAATGTGTTACCAGTGATGAGCAGAGTACGACAAGTGCCTTGTCTGATGTGAACTTGGAACCTTGCCTTTTAATAAAACCTGTCATTCTGTGTTCTGAGTCGGTAATGTTGCAGATATGTTTATGAAATGACTCATTAGATTCTAAGTCCAAGGTCATTGATACTGCCAGTCGGGAAATCAAAAAATTTCAAGTTTGTAGTTATACTTGCATGGCTGTCTTTTATTAATTTTATGCCAAAAATGGGATCTGAACCGCGTTGAGTTACATTTTGACTAGTACGGACCGTGACAAGTTACACTTTTATTAACACTGATCGTGATGAATTATTATATTTTAATAGGGACCAGGAAATTTCATTAGCGACCCTGGTTTATATGGTATTGATGATTGCATTGAAACTGTAGAACGTAAAAAGTTTCGTTCTCTCTGCTCTACACATTAGCAAGCCGGATTACCTGGGGTACAATAGCGAGGTTACCAGAGTTCTCAAAGTCGCTGGAAAACCCCGGAACAGTTCAATTATTATTGACCTTACTTTTAGGGCCTCTAAAAATATGTGTACGAGGGTCCCACACTGTATAAACCCAGCATTACCTCCCCACCCATACCCGTGATATATGGAAGGCAGGAGTAATAATTACCGGGTTATTTTATTTAAGGAAATTAGACTGGACCGCGTATACGAAAAAAAAAAAAAAAAAGCAGCCGATTGTAAAATTTTAACTTCAAATATAAAACCATGTTATCTTAAATCCCAGTTTGTAAACCCAAGGCCTTGAACAAAGATAGCATCTTTGCTCGAATTCTTGATCACATAAATCAAGTTTTTTTTTTTTTTTTTTGGTTTATTTTACTGTATAATTGTTAACTCCGTTAATGAACTTCTAATGCAGTGAGTGTTCTCAATATCGATACGAAGAGAACTGACCTTGTTGGCATCATTCCAGCCACGTGCATAAAATCGATATGTCATCAAGTATCAGCAGGAAACGTGTTCAACGCGTTCGTTCGTGCACAGGCTCAGTTTTTATTAAGTTTGGATAGGTGGTAGATGACTTTCATCAACCGGTGAAATACCACCACTTTGCTTATTGGAGGCTTGAAGTGGTGAAACCCATGTTTAGTTCTCTAGAGCAAAGTTTCCGGCATCCCCCTCCCCCCATACTTCTCCTTCAACCCATGCACGGTACTAAGTACTAGTACTATAGGTTTTGATACCTTTCGTGTTTGGGGTTCATAAAAAAAAAAAAACAATGTAGGAGCAATTTTATCCTGCAACACAAATTAGTCATAGTTTCAAAATGGTTCCATATGCAGCTTCTTCAATATCTGTAAAGAATTTAGACTTTGCAGATTGTCTTGTTACAGATGTCTTATTGAGGAATTGTCTTTTAACTACGGAGAAAAAAAAAAAAAAAAAAAAGGCTGCCCGAACAGATATATAAACTCTTCAGAAAACTCTCAACTTATATTTTGACTTTTATACGGTATTGGTTGGCATCACACAAAGGTTGATATATTTCTGACGTGCTGTGGAGCGTCTTCTTCCAGTCTTCTAACGTCGTTATTTATTAATGAGTTGAGCGTTTTAGGCTTCACTGAGTTATTTCTCCCCCAAATCAGTGTAAGCGAGACTTGATGGTGCTATCTAACTGTTCAATGATAGGAAAATATAATGTTTATTGTACAGTACATGTAAAAATATACAATATACACTAAGTGATCACTGAATTATGACCACCTATCTAATACTTCGTAGGTCCTCCTTTTGCCCTCAGTACAGCAGCTATCTGACGTGGCATTGATTCAACAAGATATCGGAAGCGTTCGGGAGGTATGGCAAACCAACTGTGTGTAATGCGGCTAGCAATGCAGGTATGGAGGTGATTGGTGTATCCAGACGCCTGATATGCCTTTCCATAGTGCCCCAGAAGTGCTCTATGGGATTGATATCGAGGGATTTCGGAGGCCAATCGATATGCTGGAAGTCAGAACTGTGTTCCTCAAACCATTCCTGTACATCAAGTTCCCGATGGCTCGGCGCATTGTCATCTTGGAAGACACCATCGCCATTCGGCAAAAAGTGTAACTTAGCGGGGTGTACACAGTCAGCAAGCAGTTGACAATAGCGGAGAACACTGATACGTTGTTCCACATGCACCAGGGGTCCAAGTTCCTGCCAGTGAAATATGCCCCACATCATACAACTGCCTCCACCCGGCTGCACTTTTGGTACCATGCATGCAGGATGAAGAGCCTCATGTTGTTGATGCCAAATCCGTACACGACCATCTGTGGTGTGGAGTAAATAACGTGACTCATCCGACCAGCACACCTTCTTCCAGTCTTCTAACGTCCAACTTGCATGCTCTTTGCACCAGGCAAGTCTTTTACGCCGATGAACATTGGTTAGGAGAGGATGCCGTAGGGATCGTTCTGCTGATATAGCCCATACATGCGAGCGTGCGACGCATGGTCATACCAGATATTGTTCCGGGTTGGCCCATGTTGTATTGGGTTGTCAACTCTTCAACAGTGCTGCGCATGTTCGCTTGTACGAGTCGTCGGACCCAGCGCTCACCTCTAACATCAACCTTTCGCTGACAGGCCGTCAGGTCGTTGATTGACCATTTTGACGCCAGTCCTGGTACACTTTAACAACGGCGGCTCTCGAACACCTCATCAGTTCAGCCGTTTGGGAAATTGAGGCACCAGCTCATCGAGCTCCCACAATCTGTCCTTTATCAAAGTTCGATAAATCTTTCCTTTTACTCAGCACGCTCGGAATTTTACTACCTACTGAACCACGGACATCTTATCTATGCTATGTAGGTAGGCTAACTGCGCACTCTCGTACCTCACTTGGTCAACGGGTCGCATTCAGTTTTCATAGGGGTGGTCATAATTCAGTGATTACTCAGTGTATACTTATAAAACATACACCCCACCACGGGGAGCTGTGCCCTCGTGGTAGTTTCGCCGTCCACCTAACGCCGTGTTAAAAACTTGATTTCGAGTCCCGTTGATGCCGTGAAGAAATTTTATGGGCCTTTTTCACAATGTGGCTGTTGTTATTTGGTTTTTAGGAGCATTAGCAACTAAGGCTAATGCCGAAGAAGTGCTTCAGAACAGTAAGGAGAGCTGGTAGGTATATTCTATCTTATGCCGATTTAATGTCCAGGAAGATGATTTCAATCTGGGATTTGTTATTGATGGCCTGTTGGATTCTGAAGAGGGTATCTAGAAGATTTGTAGTTGTTGATCTCTTGTGCAGAACGGTATGAATGTACTCGGGCCTGTGACTAAAGCAGTGCTGGGCAATTGCTGGCTGAATCGCTTTTTCAAAGATTTTAAGTAAAGAGCAACTGGTGGAAATTGGTCGCAGATCTTTCGGAGATTTGGGTTTCCTAACCTTTGGAACGAGCTTGACATTGTAAGATCTCCAAATTGATGGAACTCTTCCAGATTGTAAGATTCGTCTGAAAATGTCAACAATGTACGTGCTGCATATTTTTACTATGAATAATGGAAAACCGTCTGGTTCTACAGTAGCCTTGTTAGGTAATTTGTTGATGACATCAATCAGGGTCTCCCTAGATATTTCTATATCATTCATCTGTGCCCTAGGTAACCAGTCCTCCTGTGAGGGAGGGGAATCTGGATCTGGAAAACTTGCCTGCAGGAGGTTGCACTGTACCCATTCCTGGAGAAACTTTTGATCAATGATATGATGGTTTGTCTGGTGTGATAGAATCCTTCTACCCCTCTTCAACCTATCAAGGACAGCTTGGTTTAGGACTTGTATTTTCTTTTTTAGGAAGTAAGCTCTTTCTTTCTTAAATATAGTGAGGTCTGAGGAAAGTTGAGATTTCTGTCATTTCCGGTAGGCCTTCTGTTTCCTGATGAAGGCCAACTTGGTTTCCTTATTAAAACACCGCAAATTCTAACTTTCTTGGATGCACCACGGAATGCAATTAACTTCAGTTGTTTGGACAAGGCCATAGTTGCATCCTCTATCAATTTAGAATAGAGGCATCCCTAGTCAAATCCGCTCAAGCACTGTAAAATGATGTCCGGCTTGAGATATTTCGTAGAGAAGACAACCCCAGGCAGTTCAGCAGCATACTCATCAGTTAACAGGGGAATTGCTATGCATGGATAACTGGCATGCAATTGGCAGGTGATTCGATTGAAATTGGAAATTGCTAGGCAGGAGCTTGATGTCTGGTAGGTTATGGAATATTAAGTTGAGCGGTTGGCCTTCTAGTAGCTGGCACTAAGAACCGTGTAAGTCAAAGGTCCGAAGAGTGACCTCAAGACCCACAAGGGCATCGTCGTGCTTAGGGAGCGGCAAGTTGAAATCACCCGCAACTATAGTTGGAGTTCTAGGTACTAAATTTGTTGCCAACCAGGTGAGCAGCTCAGATCTAGAGTCTTCATTGTGATCTGGGGAGATGTAAACCAGGCAGCACTGAATTTTAATAACATGACTTCTCAGCGTTGTACAGATTGCATCAAAGTTGTTCGACTGGCTTACCCTTGTACTTATTGGCTGAAAACGACCGTTAAAAAGATTTCACCACCCCTTGAATTCCCAATGTGCTTGTAGGGAGTGTTAAGAGGTACAAGATCAAGCTGCCTATTCGCCGATAGCAATGTTTCAGCAAGACAAATGAAGTCAAACTCGTCAAGAAAAAGAAGGGTCTGTAAGGAGTGAAGCTTGTTTTTTATGCTGCATACATTCTGCATAAACCACAAAAGCTTTCCGCCTTGTGAACCTGGTTGCATATTGCCCTTTTGTTGCTATGCCTGTATGTCCTGTCTGGATCTGTTGTACGTGATCGGTCTACTGCTCTTGATACAGCTTAATGAGGGTACCTAAGGGCCAGCAGCTAGAATCCAAGACGATATGCTTCGCATTCGCTGGGCAGGAGATGATAAAGGAAGAGTAGGTCGGAAACCTCGTTTTGATAGCCTTTGCATCAATCTTAATTCCATGTTCATGAGCAAAGAGATCCTTGATACTTTCTGCTTGCGTTGAAGGACACAGTCTCGAAACAAAAATTCTTTCTCTGGTCTGTACAGCTGATATATTATAATTCTTCTCCAGTCTTCTCGACTGAGTGGCCGAAAGCGGTTGGCGAGGGGCAGAAACTTGTGTCTCCTGTATTGGTAATCTGTTCCCTTGGGGTTCCACTGTCAAAGTGTCTTGGGTGGAAATAGCCCTTTGGGGGTTATGGCTATAAGATTGTGCTTGAGGGTTCAATTGATGAAGATGACTCTAGGCTTGTTGTTTGTTTGTTGTTAGTTATTTTGGTTTTTAGGAGTATTAGCAACTAAGGCCATATTTCTCCGGGGATATGCGGTGGTCATTCCCTGACCTTTCCGCATCCTCCGTATTTGGTGGGCACGGGCTCGAACCCCGGTATAATCAAGAAGCGTGTGCTACGCACTGCTGCTCCTGCCCACCTGGCTACGGAGATGCCATGACTCTAGGCAACCACCTGACCAAAGGTCCATCCATTCCTGTTTTGGCGTGGGGTTCTCTCATCTCCATCATGTTGTTACCATGGTTGGGCAGATTCGGAACCAGGCGACCATGCTTCTGTTGTAATCTGCAAGGTTGATACGAGTTAGGTTCACCCAGATTCCAATGGATCCTGGGTACGTTGACTATCAGCAACCATGGGCAGATCAAGCTCAACGGGGTCAGAATGCGAGGGATGCGTATCCAGTGGGTTCAGATGAACGGCAGGAGTGAAGATCTGCTGAGTCAACCTCTCTGCAGCTAGAGGTGAACTCCGTAATTTTTTTGGATCAGTTGTCCCTTGCTGGGATCGAACAGTTTGTGCTGAGGGTCGGGGTGGAGCCTCATCCACATCACGTAAACGTTCCTGAGGTTCCCGATGATTCATCACTGACGTCTGACTAGAAGGAAGACATCATTCACTAACAAAGATTTTTCAAATCTCTGAGTTGATCGTTCAGCAAGAGAAATTGATCCAGTATTTCTGTGTTTTGGGCTCTGAGCCTTCTATTCTCAGCATTAAGGCAAGCAAGAGAATCCATTATTGGAGACAGGACCTCTCCTAAGCTGATCTTGAAACCCTCAGGTAGGGCATTGAGTGTAGCGGTGTTATCACTTAAAACGTTTTTTATTTCCAAAATTTCTGAGGGGATATTCATCGGGGACACCCTCGCGGAGACGGCAGGAGCGAAATCGTATTCCCGTTCCAAAAAGGGCCTCCGTAGCCGAGTGGTCAGGAGCGGGAGTGCAGCGGCACACGCTCTTTGAGTAGACCGGGGTTCAAGCCCCTGACTGCTAAATACGGTCGATCTGCCAACCCGCACTGGACCAGCGTGGCAAATTATGGTCCATTTCCCTCAGCATGAATTGTTGAGGAGGCTTCCATCCTGCAGTGGGTTGATAATGGCTGCAATTTACTTTTTTTTATTTACTGTCCCAACCGATAAGCTTGCATTACGAGGCGTTCTCGATGCAAGCGATGATGTAGAGCTTTCGACATTCGAACAGAGCACCTGAAACAACCCCGAGGACGCGGAAGGAGTTGCCTCGTTAAGGTTGATAGAAGGTACCTCTTCCTCCGAGATATCCGCCGGTTTAGAGTTACTTTCACAGAGGTGGCAAAGCCATTTCCTTCTCCTTTGTTTGCTCAACCGTTTGACTTTAGGTGTCTGTCAATTACGGCAGAAGATTCTCCGGCACGAAAAGCAACGTATCGTCGGGGCCTTCGGTTTACTCTCACAATCGGCATAGGACATTTGCTGAACACCCGTTCTATCCTTCATTGTATCAATCTTAATTGGAAGTGAAGGCGCCGGCTTAAGAGGGGATGAAGTGTATTGGTAGGTGGGCAGTAATCAGGAAAGTGAGAAGGCAGGGCGAAAGAAACTGTCTTGATGGCAATATGCCAACTTAGCAGCTTGAAGCGCAGTATAAATTCCGAGAAAGCTCACAATTAATAATCCAAGTAAAAGTGGTCTGTTGAGAGTGTTGTCCAGGCAAAAAGCTGACAATTTCCAAAACTTGGTTGCCCAGCATATAGCAGACAAATCACCAAACGCTTGATTGCCAAATTTCTTCCGCCCTTTAGAGGAAGGGTGAGATGTAAATGAATAACGTCTTGGTGGTTATAAGTGAAGTATAATTTTATTTATCGATGTAGTAGATTCGAAATCAGTACAAGGAATATGATCTATTGGAAGCTGGTTTCACAAACATCGGATGTCTATCAGAAAGGAAATGTCTATTGAATAAGAGAGCGGTGAATAACTAATGATAAAAAAATATATATAAATAAATGAAGTTGAAAACGATTTCGTGTTTTTATTCGTTTGTTATTGAAATGATTATTGGAAATAGAGGATGAGTATACTATATGCGGGACGTGTTAATAAAAATATTCATTGCGTTGCATTGTTCTTCACAAAATATCATATAACTCCGTTGACTATATACGGTATTTAGATTTAAAAATCTAGCGGAGGGTGCTGCAGTTCCGCAGTGCCTACCAACGAGCCGCCCCTGGTAATAACATGGATGAGGTTGAAAGAACTGTGCATAATTAAATATGAATGTGCGTGAACTATAAGTTCGAGCACATCCGTATTTAATCGTGGCGTCCGAATTTCAGAACTAGTGAGAATAATGTATAATGTTTAAATGTGATGTGCTGCGTAAATTTTTGGGAAGGATATATTTAATCTCATTTTTGTTTCGCCAGATATTAGCCTTTCAATTATTAATATTTTCAAGTTCGTTGACTTGTGTGCGTGCACGAGTAACAGGATCCATTACTTACCAAAAAGCCACAAAAAGCCATAAAAAGCAACAAGAAGATAACATCTCTACAATGTCTGTCTTGGACTGGGCCCTCGAACTGTTCCAAATTGGGAAGGGTCCTGCCATTCACCTGAAAAGAATATCAGATGGTTTAGTAATAAATTAAACTTCACTTGGTTAAAATAATTCTATTCAGTTTATCACTGAGTCAAATGTTTTTATTTTCTGAAAGAAATAGTTTATTAATTAAATAGTAAGATTATTATTATCATTAAAAAATAATAATTAAATAGAGAGAATGAGAGAGAGAGAGAGAGAGAGAGAGAGAGAGAGCTAGCTATCTCAGTTTCATCTTCCTGTGGCGTCTAGCTGTTAGAGCCAGAATGCGGACATCCTGACACATTGCAGCATTTACCGACCTTGAACTTGCCTTACAGTCACTTCTCCAGATTCCTAACATTGTCTCGTGGACTGCACAAATCCGATAAATAAATCAAGCAGTTTGATCTTCTTGCGCATTTTTCCTGAAAATAGCTAGAAATGGATGGTGCCGGATAATGAATTGTCAGATTTGGGGCATCGGACAGTAAGCTTGTACGAGGAGCGGTATGAAAGTAATGTCTCCTATTTAATTCCTAAACTATGCCCTTTTTACATTAATAATCCTCAATCGTTATTACACACCGTCATTTTTCTACAAAGTTACCATCATTTTCTATGCACTTCTGCCATCTCTGAGTCAGACGCTGTATTCCAATCCTGTAAAAGTCCTTACTCTCGCTCCGGAGGGCTTCTCGAACACTGTGCTTCAGCTGGTCGTCGTCCGAAAAATAAGTTCCACGTAGTGCCTCCTTCAGCGGGCCGAAGAGGTGATAGCCGGAAGGCGCAAGATCCGAGCTATGCGAGGGGTGAGGAAGAACGATGCACCCAGTTTTGCAGTGGCCTCCATCGTGCACAGACTGGTGTGGGGTTGTGCGTTGTCATGGAGAAGAAGAACCTCATTAAGATTTTTGTCCAGTCGAACTCTACGGATGCGAGTTTTCAACTTTTTCAACGTTTCCACATATCGATCTGAGTTGATTGTGGTGCCGCGCTTCAAGAAATCCACAAGCAAGATCCCATCTCACTGTGGCTTGTCAACAATGTCACTTTCCCCACTCTTAAAGTGTTTTACCCAACGTTTAACTGTTCTCACATCTACAGTTGTCACCATAAACATTTTTGAGACGCTTATGGATTTCGATAGATGCCACTACTTTGGTAAGAAATTCAATCGCCACTCTTTGCTTGATACGTATATCTCTAACATCCAATATTTTGAATTCTCCGTGTGCTGCACTCACGAGCTCGATCACAGAGCCACTCAACATGGTGAAACTGGAGACCTCTAGTGACCACTCAGTGATACGCGAAATGATCTACGGCGCCACATTTGAAAGCAAAAAAATTAGGAGGCACTACTTTCGTACGGCCCTCGTAAATACTTGTAAAATCATAAATTCATTTATTTATTTATTTTTTTTGTCATTAGTTATTCACCGCTCTCTTATTCAATAGACATTTCCTTTCTGATAGACATCCGATGTTTGTGAAACCAGCTTCCAATGGATCATATATTTCTTGTACTGATTTCGAATCTACTACATCGATTTTGTTTAATTGCTTGAGTGACAAATTTTGACATTTTTGTCAAGACCTGAAGAACATACTCTGAAGTATTTCTTTCTAGTTGTAGTAATTCTCTTCAGTCGTGTTATTAATTCTCTGGTTCTTTTTTCTCCTCTTTGCTGCTAGTGCTATATGGCAGTGGTCTCAAACTGGAGGCCTGCGGGCCGCATCCGGCCCCCGAAGCAATTTTATGTATTTGTTGTAAATACGGTGCTTATACAGGGTGTCTCAAAAATATTGGTACAAACGTTTAGGGGAGGTAGGTAACATCTAAAGGAATGTGAATCACATAGGAACCCATAACCGGAAACGTCACGGGAAAGTAGTAGTAGAGGCACAAGAAGCAGAAATGACACAAGACAGTAATTAGTGGCAAACATTTATTTGACATAATATTAACAATGGAGTACGCAATGGATGCATTTCATGATGTTACAACAGTTGCTCGAAGGTTCCACCATGAGATGCGATGCATGCGTGACACCGACGCAGCATGGATTGGCGGACACAGTCGAACACACCTGGAGTTCCTTTGACAGTAGCAGCAGCGCAGACGAGTCTCGCCACGAGATACGTTTCCGTCTCCACAGGCGATTCATACGCGAAAAATGCATGGGATGCATATAAATTATCAAGCGACTCAGAAGTCTATGGCGGATATAAGCTAGACTGTAATCAGGTCACAAAGGAGGTTAGGCAGGCGAAGGCAGATTACGAGAAATCTTTGGCAAAAGATGCTAAGAGAAACAGCAAGGATTTCTTTACTTATATAAACTCTAAAAGGAAGGGGATGAATCTGATTGGTCTACTTGATATCGATGGTTCGACTGTTGATGATCCTGCTCAGCAAACAAACTGAATGACTATTTGCATCTACATTCACACATGAGGAGTTATTAAGGTTTGAAAATGACAGAAAGTTATCAAATTGTAGCAGGGTGCTTAATGATTTTGTAATAACTGAAAGCAAAGTGGAAGAGAAATTGTTGAAGTTAAACATAAGAAAGGCACCTGGGTTGGATGGGATCTATCCAGTTATATTAAAGAAGGTGGCAAAGCAACTAAGCAAACCCTTAGCCATAATTATGAGAGCATCCTTGGACTCAAGGGAGGTCCCCACGGACTGGAGATGTGCAAATGTATCCCCAATTCACAAAGGGGGATCGAAGGGTGACATGAGTAATTACAGACCAGTTAGTTTAACTTCTGTTCCGGGTAAAATAATGGAGTTACTGGTTAAAGATGCATTGCAGGATCATCTATACAAGACTGCAGCAATAATTTAGACACAGCATGGGCTTGTTAAGGGAAAGTCTTGTCTGACAAATTTGATAGGATATTATGATGTGGTTACAAAGGAACTGGATGCAAAAAATAATTTTAATATCATATATTTGGATTTCAGAAAAGCTTTTGACACTGTTGCGCATTAAAGACTATTGTACAGATTGGAGCGGAATCTTATTAAGAGTAAGTTGCTACAATGAATAAAAGGATGGTTGAGTGGGAGAAGACAGAGGGTGGAAATTAATGGGTGCTACTCTTCGTGGACTAATGTTATTAGTGGAATCCCACAGGGTTCGGTGTTGGGTCCTCTGTTGTTTTGGATATTTATCAATGATATTGATGAAGGCATATCAGGCTTAGTGTCGAAGTTTGCAGATGATACAAAGGTTGGCAGGGTTGTTAATGACAGTAATGGCAGTGCACTACTGCAACAGGATCTAGATAATTTGGGCAGATGGGCTAAGAAGTGGCAACTGAAGTTTAACCTTGACAAATGCAAAGTACTGCATATGGGTAGAAGTAACCCCAGAGAAACGTACCGACTGTGTGGTACTACACTTAAGGTGGTAGAAAATGAAAAAGACCTGTGAGTAATTGTGCAGTCAGATATGAAGTTTTATGAGCAATACAGAAAGGCTGCCAGGGCAGGTCATGAGGTTTTGTCAATGATATATAGGAATTTTGCTAGCAGGGAAAAGGAGGTGATTGTTCCTCTGTATAAGGCAATGGTCAGGCCACGCTTTGAGTACTGCGTACAGGTCTGGAGGCCTCATTTTTGGAAGGATGTAGTTTGCTTGAGCGTGTACAGAGAAGGGCAACAAGATTGGTGAGGGGAATTAAGGGGATCCTCTTACCAAGAGAGGCTTTAGTTCTGCAAATTGCAGTGGCTGGACACTAGGCACCTGCGCGGTGATCTGATTGAGATGTATAAGGCCTTGAATGGGTTGAGCACGCTGAATTCTGATGGGATCCTTCCACTTGTTCAGAGTACGAACCTAAGGGGCCCTAAATTCATATTAAGAAAAGACAGATGTAGAATAGATGTGCGGAAATTTGCCTTTAGCCAGCGGGTGGTTAATTGCTGGAACAAACTTCTATCTCTCGTTGTGAAAGTTGATTGGTTAAATAAATTTAAGGAGGAACTGGACAGGCATTTGGAGGGAATGGTGTGATTTTTTTTTTTTTTTTTTGGCTGATGCTGCATAAGCTCATACACTTGCTTTCTTGCATCACATGCCACTACTAGTACTACTACAGATTTGAGGGTCCCCCACAGAAAGAAATCAAGGCTCGATAAATCGTAGGGGCCAGGCAACGTGTCCATCACGGCCAGTCCATCGATGCCCAAAACGGTCACGAACACACCGTCCATAATGGGCAGGCGCCTCGTCATGTTGAAACCAAATGTTGCGTCTCACATTTGCTGGAACATCGTGAAGTAACCCTGGTAGAACTTGTTCAAGAAAGATCCGATATTTAGCGGAGTTCATGCGGGATGGTAACAGGTATGGGCCAACTAAGCAGTCACCGACCATACCTGCCCACACATTTATTGCGAAGAGATGTTGTGCCGTATGGGGGCGCACAATCTGTGGGTTGTCATGATCCAACACATGAGCATTGTGCTGATTGAATAAGCCTCATCCGTGAACAAATCATAGGCTGGAAAATTCAAGTCTTGAACACTTTGTTGGAGAAACCACTGCGCAAAAGCCACACGTGCAGGATGATCTTGGGGGAGCAGTAACTGAACCCTTTGGAGATGAAAGGGGTGTAAGGAATCATCGTGTCAGATACGCTGTACACTGCAACGACACACTCCAAAGGCAGAGGCAACGGCACGTGTGCTGGTAGTAGGATTATTCTGGACGGCATTCAACACACTTTCTTCCATGGCGGGAGTTCGCGTCGAACGTGGTCTGCCTGCACTACTCCTGTTACCTCTAAATGACCTATAATCGCACAAATGTTGATGCACACACGCGCAAAGAAACGGTGGTCCGGTACATGTCTGTCTGGAAAGCGTTTTCCATAAATTCGTTGAGCGACTCGTCCATTGCCCTCTGCTAATCGATACACTAGGTGCATGTCTGCCAGCTCACAGTTCGTATATCGATGCATGCTCTTCGTGCGGCGACTACCGCGTCGTCTACCGACTTACGGTGCGTTTCCGATTATGTGTTACTATGCGATTCACATTCCTTTAGATGTTACCTACCTCCCCTAAACGTTTGTACCAATATTTTTGAGACACCCTGTAGTTTTAGAGACATAGAGATATGGACTGAGCTTAAGTGCGCGACTGCTATTGAAGGAAAAAGAGATAGAATAAATAGGTTGTCACTTTGTCTTTGTCACTGTATGCTTGTAAAACCACCTTCTCCCACCTTACCCCAGGCCACGTGGCTGGGGTAAGGTGGGAGAACTTCCCACGTCGGTACAATCAGTAAATTTAGTTCGCCAGCCGATAGTTGGTGGCGCTTCAGTATTCTGGTGTTTCCGATTTTTTCTATTGAGTTGGTACTTCTGATATATATTTTCCTTGAGTCAGTCACTAGTTGTTTATCTGGATGCACAGCTGCGCAGTTCATATTGCTATATAGATGGAGACAAACTAACGTACGGCTTATAAAACCTGTTTATTTGTGCTTGTTGTTAGATCTACAATATAGATCTAACGATAAACGATAGGTAATGATATAATGTAGATTCTACATTATATCAATACCTATCGTTTAGAATTGTGCATAAATTTTGAGTGTTGCTTTCATACGAAAATTCATCTTGTTAAATTAAAGTTTTAAATAAAATTATGTTAATTATTTTAATTAAGAGATTAAACTGCAAGCCATGTGTTTAACAAAGGGTAAAAGAAAAGTGGGCGAAGAAGGACATGTTTTTCAAGATAAATGGGAAATTATGTTTTTGTGGTGTTGCGCGCAATAAAATTGTATGTTTTATTTGTAATAAGGCAATATCAGTTCCAAAAGAATAAAATTTACGTTGCCATTACGAAACGAATCATAAAGAAAAATTTGAAATGTTGGAAGGCAAATTGAGGGAAGAAAAGTTACAGTTTCTGAAATCTGGCTTACCACGACAACAAATTTTTTTTTTTTACTGAAGCAAATAAATCCAGTGAAGCAGCAGTTCACGCAAGTTTTACTTTCGCGCACGTCATTGTAAAACGATCAAAACCATTTACTGATGGCGAATTCCTTAAAGATTGTTTGGTTAAGTCTGCTGAACTTCTTTGTCCTGAAAAACAACAATTTATTTAAAAATATTAGTTTGTTAGCCAACACGGTAGCGGAACGTATTAACGAAATCGCTAGTGATTTACGATGTCAGTTAAAAGAAAAAAAGTATAGATTTTGCAGCATTCTCAATAGCAGTTGATGAGAGTACCGACATCACAGATATAGCACAACTTGCCGTTTTCGTACGAGGTGTTACTGATGAATTTGAAGTAATTGAGGAATTATTGGAAATAATTCCTATGAAAGGAAAAACTGGTGCGCAGGATATTTTTTCAGAAATAAAAACTGTAATAGAGAAATATAAATTAAGTTGGGATAAAATGGTTGGATTTGCAAGTGATGGTGCAGCTGCTATGGTTGGTAAAAAAAAAATGGAGTAGCGGTAAAATTAAGAAATATAGTGAAAGAAGAAAAATTGCAGAATAATTTTTGCACTATACATTGCATTATAGTAGTAATAAGATTAACATCCGTTTCTATTGATGGGGGTAGACTCTTCCACCCACACCTGAGGATTTTTATCCTTATCCTTGTCTTTATCTTTGTCCAACCGAGGAGCAAGCACTCTGGGCGTTTTAGGTGTTTTCGGGTTTTTTTTACCTCTAGACATTTTTACATTGTCTGGAGATTTCTTTCTCCTCACCGAATCCACTAACTGTGAACCGGAAGACGAATTCTCTGCTTCAGAATGTCTTGTTAAAGTTTTTTCTAAATCCGTATCCATGTTTAAGAGTGTATGTTTTAGTGAAGAAACAAAGCCATAAATAAACAATCTTATAGCTGGATAGATTTCTCTTCTTCAAAATATCCCGAAAATAATCACACAACTTCAAAATATGTATATTTTGAATTATATTATATTTAATATTATTCAGTACTATGTATTACTGAGATGGCACTAGTTAGAGTTTTCCATCTCCATGGATATTTTTAAACAAAATTTCTCAGGTAGCCATTTTCTCCCATGAAAAGTCTATGGGCTAATGCTAAGTCTATGGGAAATTTCAGAACGGTATATATTCCAGTGTTAACTCTATGTATTCCTGTGTATAGTATTCAAATAATGAAAGAGAATACTTCACTCAATGATATCAGCACAACCCCACAATTCCGACACCCAAAATTTAACACAACAACTCACCAACTCTTCGTCTTTAAGAAGCACGTAATTTTATAGCAGGGGGATGCTTAAAAAACTTTAAATAATCTTAAGAACAGGAGCACATTTTAACAATTAATCCAACCAACATTCCCTCTAGTGGCAGTTAATACGTATTATACAGTAAATCTTAATTGTTTATACAGTAACGTTAGAAGTGTCGTCAATAAAATGAGCGAATTCGAACTGCTGGTTAACACAAGTAACGCGGACATAATAGGGCTTACGGAGACGTGGTGCCACCCGGAAATTGGGGATGATGAGTTTAAGTACGGCTTGTGTAATGTATTTAGGAAGGATAGGGTAGATAGAAGGGGGGTGGTGGTGGGGTAATGCTTCTTATCAGAAGCAGCCTGAGTGCGACGATAGCTTTCCCGGATTCAGACATTTCACATGCTAGCATAGAGTCTGTATGGTGTGAGATAGTTGGAAACAAAGGTATAAGCGAGTAGGAGTACTCTACATGCAAAATTTGTACAAGTAAGCGTCAATGCCTTATTATGGGTGATTTCAATTTGCCTCTAATTGATTGGAGTAAATGGGAAGGAAACTCGACATGGGAAACAAAATTTTTAAATCAACTAGATGACAGTTATTTGTATCAACATGTCAGGGAAAGTACTAGAGAAAAGAATATCCTAGACCTCATAATCACACATGAATCAGATGACAAAACAGGGCTGACAGTAGAGGAACCAGTAGCAGGAAGTGATCACGGAGTTCTACGGTGGATGATGACGAGGGAGGTAGCAGAAGTAAAAGGCAAAGGAATGGGTTTTAATTTCAGAAAAGGAAATTACGATGCCTTAAGGTACTACATGGCCTCTATTAACTGGGTAGATATCGTGCAGAAAATGAATACATTTGAACTGTGGTACGATTTTAAAACATTAATCACAGATGCCTTGAATGCGTATATACCATTAAAAAATACTCCACGAGGAGTGTTCCAAGTTGGATGAATAGTGAAGTTGCCACATTAGTTGAGCAGAAAAAGGTGGCATGGAAAGGTTACAGAGCAATAAAAAGTACTGAAGCCTATAACAGCTACAAGGTGATGTGTAATAGAGCCATAGAAAAGGTTCGACAGGCAAAGGCAGTTTATGAGAAATCACTAGCAAACAGAACAAAGAGGGGGGGGGGATAAAGAATTCTTCACATATATAAATTCCAAGAAGAGCAGGACAGACCAGATCGGACCTTTACGTAAGGGAAAGGGGATAGTATTAAATACACCAGCTGCCGTTACAGATGAACTCAACAGTTATTTTGCATCGATATTTACAAATGAAAAGCCTTTTGTGGCAATGGGATATTGTGGGAGCGAAGTTAAAAATATGTAATTAATGATATTGAAATTTCGCAAGATTATTTAATGAAAAAACTTTCGAGCCTACAGACCAGTAAGGCTCCTGGAGTTAATGGAATATACCCTATAATGTTAAGGGAGGCGGCAAGCGAGTGCATTGAACCATTGAGGCTAATTATGCGAGCATCACTAGACTCTGGGGAGATTCCTTTGGATTGGAAAAGTGCAAATGTATCTCCCATACATAAGGGTGGCTCTAAAAGTGAAGTTGGAAATTATTGACCTGTCAGTCTGACTTCAGTAGTAGGGAAAATCATGGAGGCAATGATCAAGGGTGGAATTCAGGATCATTTGGATCGAATTGAAATTCTCAAGGGTACTCAGCATGGTTTTGTAAAGGGAAAATCATGTTTAACAAATGTTTTTCGCTATTTCAAAAGGGTCACTCACGAGCTGGATTTAGGGAATAATTTCGACATTGTTTATTTAGATTTCAGCAAAGCTTTTGACTCATTCCCACATGAGCGGTTGCTTTATAAGCTGGAACAGGTTGGAATCACTGGATAAAAGGATGGCTTCAGGGCAGGAGGCAGAGGATTGTGATAAATGGCTATTCCTCAGATTGGGTTGATGTAAGAAGTGGGGTTCCCCAAGGATCAGTATTAGGATCACTGTTGTTTTTAATTTTCATAAACGACATTGATGAAGGGATAGAGGGCGTGATGTCTAAATTTGCAGATGATGTTAAAATTGGTAGAGTAGGTAATGATCAATGTCAAGCTGAGCTTCTTCAGAGAGACCTAGATAGACTTCAGGAATGGTCAGAAAAATGGTAGCTATGCTTTAATCCAACAAAGTGTAAGGAATTACACCTGGGAAACAGTAATCCCAAAATAACTTATTCACTTGGTGGAGTTCAACTAAACCCAGTACTGGAGGAAAGGAACTTGGGTGTTACGATACGGTCAGACATGAAATTCTCTGAGCATTGTAAACAGGTTGCAAGGAAGGCCCATGGTGTCCTATCGATGATCTATCGAACCTTTGCAAGTAGAGATAGGGACGTGATAATCCCATTATATAAGGCTTATGTTAGACCACACGTGGAATACTGTGTTCAAGTATGGAGCCCGCACCTAAAGAAAGACATCGAGTTTCTTGAAAGGGTGCAAAGACGGGTAACTCGCCTGGTGAGATCGGCAAAAGGGCGTCCTTATGAAGAAAGGCTTCGAGTATGTGGGTTGCAGAGTTTGGAAACTAGACACCTTAGAGGAGATTTGATTGAGGTGTTTAAGGCTCTGAGAGGCATCAGTAAAATGAATGAGGACGAAATTTTCAAGATTATAAATGATGCTAGAACTAGGGGACATAAATTCAAGTTACGGGGGGGAAATATTTAGATTGGACTGCAGGAAGCGAGTTATAAATTACTGGAATAAGTTGCCTTCATGGGTGGTAGAGGCCGACAGTTTGGGGAAATTCAGAGGTCATCTGGATAGTACTTTCGGGTAAGGGAAGCGCATAGGATGATAGGTTTAATTTTCTTTCTTTTTTTAATTTTTTTATTAATTATTATTATTTATTTATTATTTATTTTTTTTGTTTTTATCATTGTTTTGTTCGGATTTTTTTTCCCCTTTTTTTTTTTTGGCTGGTGCAGCATAAGCCATAGGCTTTCTTGCACCATGCGGCCATTACTAATACTAATACTGATTATTACTTGCAGGTATAAGCATGTATGGCAGTATAACAACAGACCTTGTCGTAATGTTGAAATTGCCATTCTTGACACGTTAATGACTGGGGCACAGAGGCGGATTTAACGGCGGCCGCATCGGGCGCGTGCCCTGGGCCCCGACTTCTGAAGGGCCCACGCAAAACCCCAACAAATTAGTTGAACTAATATATTCAACTATTAGTTCAAAACTTTGTGATTATTATTATGCTATTATTAATTATATTCATATTTTATTGGAAATAAAACATTAATAGTACATAATATTTTTTTTTATTTATAAAAATCGTTAACATGTATTTTTATTTTTCCTGTCTCTCTTTTTTTTTAAGGGGCCCAATATTTTCTTCTGCGCCGGGGGCCTCAACCGACCTTAATCCGCTACTGCTGGGTCAACCTCAGCATGCAACTGTACCGTCATCTTTCCGTTAACCCTCCACTGCTGCGAATTTTTAGACGTCTATGTTGCATTATCCAAAAAGGAAAAACATAGTGACAAATGGGCCTGGAGTACTGGGGTCCATAATTTAACAAATAGATATTTATTGTATACCCAGTATACAATAAATATCTATTTGTTAGGAAAAACATAATTAGAATTATTTCTGTACTGTTTTTTAGATTATTAATGATAGTTTTGTTGTTATTGTCGCAGTGCTCACTTATATAGCTGCTCGATTTACATGTTCCGGAACCCATTGTCATGTGGTATATTCTGATGTGATATTTGGACTTATCATGTTAAACTGCAGTAGAACATCGATTTATAGATAAAAATTTGCGCAATTAAGTTAGAAAAATAATTAAAAAAAACAATGGTTATAACTTAGCTTTTGGCTACCAGCGCAGAAGTTGTCCGCCTCTACTGAGTGGTTTTAATAATCTAAATCTGTAGGTATCTTGGGAAGGTTCCTGTTTGAGTTAGGTATTTATAAGGTGACAGACTTTTACATTCTTTTATATGTTTTTAGAACTTTTGCATTATTTGTAATAAGATTTCTATTATTCAGAAGCATTTCTGTTGTTTTTTTGTAGGCAAGCAGTTTCACCAAAACGACGGCTCACATTTAGAAACTTCGTCTAAGAGAGTATAAAAAAAACCTATGTTATGATTATGACTTCATGTGTAGCATATCCGTGAGACTTGATGCCTGCCTGACTCCATGTTCTCTACCTTGACACAAACACATCCTGTTTGCCTGAAGGCCATCATTCTCTGAGTGGTTCTCCAGCTCCTCGCCAATTGAGCAGCGGGAGAACCATTTGGATTGTCAAACAGGCGGTTTGTCGGTAATTTTTATGACACAGATTTAAAATTAGCCCTCTCTTTATTCTTGCACACAAAAGAAAAGGCAATTGTTTATTATTTTCCAGAAAATTGCGTTGTCTTTTTGGTTGTGGCTGTATGAGTTTCTTCAGGACATAGGCATTATCTAAAATTGGATTTAGCCATTAAACGTTCACTTCCAGTGAACGTTTAATAGCTAAATACAGTTTTTAGTCATACGCTGCAGTCATATTCTATTTACAGTGTACGCGTGATAATTTCGGTGTTTATGTACTGTATAACTATCGTTAAAATGAATCATAGATTTTGGAATAAAGTACCACACAGTTCGAAAAACACAACTGGTTTAAAGCATCCACGTCGTTGAAACATCGATTCTATTGTCTCACCAGGCGAGACACGCTCTCGGCGTAGAACTCCGCTTACTGCCAGGTGAAATAAATTTGTGACTGTCTACTTCACCTTATTGTCCGAACGAGAGCTCCTGACTTTGAGGGCCTTCTTCTTGGAACCGAAGATGTGGCAGTCGCATGGAGGCAGATAACTGTGCAGGCTGAGTGTGTCAGAACTTCCAACGTGTACTGTTGCAGCTGAGCCTGGAAATCAATGGCTGTGCGCGTTGTCATAGAGTATGCCATGCGTAAATAAAGTTTACATAATTGTGCGAAAATTTATAAATTTTCGCATTATGAATCCAGAGCACGTAGGCCTGTTTTATTATTACATAATTGTGCCCATGTTATTATTCGACTTGTATTTTGTATAGTCATGTAAAAAGAGACGTCTCATACATCTTACTGGTCATTCTATTTGTTAACTACTGTGTAGCGTGAATATATTTTTATTCTATATTTCTAAATACAGGGTGAATCAAAATTATGCACACGCTTTAACAATCCATTATTTTATTTTATTTTTTTTCCTTTCCCAATTGGCTGAAACTCCTAGAATTGAACAACACGCAATTAAGTTTTGATCAGAGAAAGGCGATTCTTAAATGGTATTGGAAATTTGAATATATCGTAGAGGTTACGCGTGCATGGGGAAGACAACATAGAACAAGGGCGTCTACTCGTTTTTTTTTTTCTTTTTTTTTTCTTTGGTAGTTATTGGCGCATCGGCTTCTGTGGCCATAATGCACCTCCCAAGGTTTTTGCAGTACTTTGATCCAAGCCCGAGGCGGGATTCGAATCCGCGACCTTTGGGTTGCCAGGTAGGCGCCTCTACTCGTTTAACAATAACCTGTCTGCTTGATAAATTTGAAGAACATGGAACTGTAAACAATATCAATAAGACAAGCAGTGGGGGAGAAAAAGGACATCAAGAACTATCGAAACGTTGAAGCTGTCATGAATGCCTTTGAACGTATCCCATAGATGTCAATAAGCGGTAACGGGAACTGCAAATGAGTCAGTCGAGTGTTCGTAGAATCTTAAAAGGATATAAATTCGACGTCTCTTAGACCTCGATAACAACAATGCAAAAGATGATCCATATCGACGAAACCAATTTTGTGAGTGATATTGTCATAAAAATTGGTGCTTTTGAGGATATAATTGTATGATCAGACGAAGCCACTTTCGAACTAAATGGACATATGAATCGTCACAACTAGATTGCCGGGTGGGCAGGAGCAGCAGTGCGTGGCACACGCTTCTTGATTAGACCGGGGTTCGAGCCCGTGACCACCAAATACAGAGGATGCGGAAAGGTCAGGGAACGACCACCGCATATCCCCGGAGCAATATGGCCTTAGTTGCTAATGCTCCTAAAAAAAAAAAAAAAAAATAAATAACATAACAACTAGATTCATTGGTCCAGTGAAAATCCTTACTTCACCTGGCAGAAAGATGTTAACCAGGGATAACTGTGTGGATGAGAATCTCCTCTCCCTGGATTATTGGGCCCTACAGATTGAATGGAACTGTTACTGGGAAGAGTTATCTTGAAATGTTAAGGAATTATGCGGTACCCAATATCAGATGCAGGTTTTCAGATACAATGGTATTATTTCAACAGGATGGTGCACTCTACATTTTTATACTGCTGTCCGTGACTATTTTATGAACATTGGATAAGTTGCAGGAGGAATTCTTGCAGGGATACCTTAAAGATAAGATATACGTCCCAAAAACCAGGTTTTCAGATACAGTGATATTATTTCAACAGGATGGTGCATCTCCACATTTTCATGCTGCTGTCCGTGACTATCTGGACAAGGAATTTCATGAACATTGGATAAGCTGCAGGGGGAGTGCTTTTGATTCCCTCCTACGTCTCCGGACCTCAGTCCCTTAAATTTCCTTGCAGGGATACCTTAAAGATAAGGTATACGTCCCAACAACCAAAACCATTGGAGGATCTGTGGATGGCGATACAACAGGAAACACTCCGAATTTCAATTGATTTGTGGACGGTTGTATGTAGGAGTGCTGAAAAAAAAATGACATTATGCGTGGGTGCCGGAGGAGGACATTTTGAACATCTTAAATGAGTTTTTCACCCCCGTTTAAATAGAGGCCAAACACATAATTCAGCTGTTAAAATAAAAAAAGTATTTAAATTTATTATCAGATTCAAAGATTTTGGTCTCCGTATCATAGTGGTAGCAACACATGTCCACATGTGTTTGGTTTTGATTTGGTTTTTAATGGCGCATTGGAGTGTTTGGTCTAACGCAAGGTGGCCCCTAAACGTTAGTTTATCTCCGCCATGGTTCTCTGTGATGATATACAAGACCCTGTACAATGGTCAGAAATGAGTGTAGGTTATGTTTGCGTAGTGTGTGTGTGTGTGTGTGTGTGTGTGTGTGTGTGTGTGTGTGTGTGTGTGTGTGTGTGTGTGTGTGTTTAGCTGTTTTTGGCCACTTTGCTACCAGGAAGGCTGCTTCCCAGTACCGTCCACGCCGCGAGGATGCGGGCTCAACTATACACATACTAAGCTAAATGTAATATTTCAAGCACCCATAAGAATAAGCGAATGTCTTATGGGTGCAGCAGTCTCCTATATTCCATAGAATCCCGCATCCACTGCAGAAAGTGAAATAGCAATGGATGCCAGCAGTTCCCGTACCCAGGAAACTGAAATCTGGGTACAAGCAGTTTAAAATCCCGTCTCTTTATTACTGGAGGCCAGCGAAACCTGCCCCCTAAGGGGCTAGCAAAAAAAAAAAAAAAAAAAAAAAATTAATGGACAAAATATTATTACGTTTCAAAAAAAAAGAAAAATAGATAAATAAAAAAAAAAATAATAATAAAAAAATTAAATAAATAAAAATGGGTGCAGCAGTCTCCTATATTCCATAGAATCCCGCATCCACTGCAGAAAGTGAAATAGCAATGGATGCCAGCAGTTCCCGTACCCAGGAAACTGAAATCTGGGTACAAGCAGTTTAAAATCCCGTCTCTTTATTACTGGAGGCCAGCGAAACCTGCCCCCTAAGGGGCTAGCAAAAAAAAAAAAAAAAAAAAAAAAAAAAATTAATGGACAAAATATTATTACGTTTCAAAAAAAAAGAAAAATAGATAAATAAAAAAATAATAATAATAAAAAAATTAAATAAATAAAAAAAATAATAAAAAAATAATAAATTGATTAGAAATGTTAAAATAATAATAATTATTAAAAAAAAGTAGCTTTGTTGAGTATAGAAGTCAGCTCAGCAATCCGCGTCGTCTGTTGAAAATCTGTGTGGCAAATTCCTGTAGAGCTGAGAAGGCATTTTGATTTGCAAAAGATATCTTTCATTTCCAGGAGAGAAATTTTGCACTGTGCTAGATAATGTTTGTCTTAAATCTTGGTAAACTGGGCAGAAGAATAAGACATGACTCCAGTTTTCGGAGGCGCCGCAGAAACAGGTATCTGACGTTGCTAGATTGATTGAAGACGACGAGCGTTTAAAGAACCGTAACCAGTTAGAATGTATGTGTAGAGTGTAGAGTGTGTTTAGTGTCAAACGGCACCAGGGGTTCCCCCATCTCCGCGTGCTATACATTGTGGATGTGAAACAGAACACTGTCAATGCCAGAGGTTTAAAAGTATATGGATTTTGTATTTGTGTGGTATCATGTACCGTTGTTCATCTGGTCATTTAGCCTCTGGGCCCCTAATGGGACCCAACTTTACCCCACTCCCCGCCCCGTGAAGGCAGACCAGGTACACCAATATTATAGTTATTTACTCTGGCAGATCCTGCCACCTAATTTCCTGAGATTTCAGTGGCAAGGACCTAAAAAAAAAAAAAAAAACCGCTATAGATAGGGGTCAGCCAAAACAAAGTGAGTTCTAGTTGGGCGATTTAATGTTATTAAGCTTTTTGGGTGTAGGGCTCAAGCAATTTGGAGTTGATTCGGACGCTAGTTGTAAGTTAGAGAAGGGGAGGGAGACTGAAGACTGGGGGGAAAAGATAGAGATGCGGGGTCCATAGAGAAGATGACCCTAAGTCAGTGGAGCAGGCCCATGCCCCACCAGAGTGAAAAAGAGGAGTGGCGAGGAGGGGAGGACACCAGGGGTAATCTCCTCCCACCGGGGAGTGGAGACAAAGGACCACGCAAGTGAGCTTGTTTAGGGAGGCCTAATGGCAGCAGCTGAGCTGTGCTGGTGGGTTCTGTCACTCTTGGGACGAAGGAAGGAGTGTTTTTTTTTTTTTTTTTTTTTTTCTTCCTGAGAGGACTGTCATATCCAGGAAGTTTCTTACTTTTATCTTCAATGGGTGGCGTTTGGGTGCCTAACCCGTCTAGCAGTGAAGACAGACTGCACAAACTCGGTAAAGGCGGCATAGCGCTGCTCGTCCATTATAATATGATGCTAGAACTAGGGAACATAAATTCAAGTTACGGGGGGAAATGTTTAGATTGGACTGCAGGAAATTTTATTTTAGCCAGCGAGTTATAAATTACTGGAATAAGTTGCCTTCATGGGTGGTAGAGGCCGACAGTTTGGGGAAATTCAAAGGTCATCTGTATAGTACTGTCGGGTAAGGGAAGCGCATAGGATGATAGGTTTAATTTCCTTTTTTTTATTAATTATTATTATTTATTTCATTTATTTATTTATTTTTTTGTTTTTATCATTGTGTTTTTTTTTTTTTTTTTTTTGGCTGGTGCAGCATAAGCCATAGGCTTTCTTGCACCATGCGGCCGTTACTAATACTAATACTAATACTAATAATCAGGTCCTCACAATTCCGGGAATTTTCTTGGTTTTAGTGGCAAACCTTAGCCGGAACTCGTCATATTCATGGCAATCGTACATTACGTGATCCCACGTTTCTTCAGCCCTACAGTGACACAGTGGATCATCTTCAGTGCCTAGGGATGTTAGCTTCGCTTTAAAGGGTCCGTTGCCTGTCAATAGAAATGTAGTATGGAGGCCTGGTGAGTACCAGGGAGGAGGCTTTGGACTGATGAGGTTCACAGGGGGAATGAACTTTTTGGTTATTAATCCTTTGTTGGTGGTGTCCCATGTCTCTTGCCAGGTCCTGTACATAATTTCAGAGATTCCCTTCTTTTCCTGTTTGGGGTTGTTATCAAGGTTAAGAGTGATACCTGCTGTTTCGGTTGGAATACTCTTCTTCAACCGTTGAGGTAATAAGTAGAGGATTGCAATCCTCTTCTTATTACCTCTAGGTGTAGGGGTATACATCCAGCTAGCACCTGTAGAGCTGGGGTGCTTACTGTACGGCACGCCCTTGTTACGGCAAGGAGCATAGAACGCTGTATGGAGTCTAGTTTACGGCGATTTCGGTCGAGGGAGGCCCTTGTACACCATACTGAGGCTCCATAGCAAGCTATTGGGACAAATATGGCATTATAGATGAGGGTCAGAGCCCGGCGCTTAAGGCTCCGGTCTGCACGGCTTATACGGATGATCATGACCGAGTATTTTTTTATTTTCTGTGACATATATTTCAAGTGAGGATGGAAATTTAGCTTCATATCTAAGACGATTCCTAAATACTTGATTTCTGGGTATAATCTTATGGAAGTGTTGTCAATTTTGATAACCAGTGGTCTTCGTAGTTGGAGCGTTCCCTTGAGCAATATAGATTTTGTTTTCTCTCCCGAGATCTTTAGTCGGTGAATGGCTGCACAATCCTGGAGCTTAGTTAGTGCGCAATTTGCGCGCTCCTCTAGATCAGCTCTTGTGTCACCATGCACCACCAAAACCAAATCGTCAGGAAACACAAGGGGTTGAGTCATCCGCAAGTCCATCCCAAGGAACTCGTCCAGGACGATGGACCAAAAGAAAGGCCCCAGAACCGAGTCCTGGGGACAGCCTCGGGAGACCTGGCTAGTGACAGATTTGTACCTGGTACTAACATGAACAGTGCGGTGTCTCAGGTACTCCTTGACATAGCTATAAAGGTTGAGTGGTGCTTTGGCTTGTTGGAGTCTTCTGAGAATACTTGGCCACCACAGCCGATCAAATGCTCCAGCAAAGTCAACTGTGATGGCTAGCGCATACTTGGCTTGAGTGCTTGAAGCAGTAGGTATTAATTTAAGAGCATCTTCAGTGCTGCAACCAGCTTTGAAACCGTACTGAAGTGGAGAAACGAGGTTTTCTTTAGAGTAGCATTTCGACAGCCTGCTGAGTAGAAGCCTTTCCAGACGTTTGCTGAGGACTGGCAAGAGAGCAATTGGCCTGTAAGGTTTTGGTTCTTCAGGTGGTTTGTCTGGGTTCTTCAAGATGAGTTAAGGCATGCCTCCTTTCAGAAAGCAGGAAAGTGGCCTTCCATTAGGCATCTGTTGAAAGTGGCGAGCATGGTGTTAGGGAAGTAGGTTGCAAATTTAATTCAGATTAATCAGTCCGTTACAGTCATTTTTATTTGCGGCAATAAATTGCTCTCTGAAACAGCGATCAGAACCGTTCTGCCCCATATTCTATTAAGAGTTCTTATGGTGCGGGTACTGATGCCTTGCGATGTTCCCTGTATGAAAATATGAACTGCCTGGCCACTTTATTATAATGAAGTAATAGTGTAGTAGAATTGCCGTTGGCCAAAATTACTACTCCGAAGGTCTGAGATCGGCAGAATGCCCTTACAATCTCTATTGGCCAATCCGAAACTACTTTTCAGAGCGATCAATCATCGTTAAATCTAAATACCAACAGATCCATAGGCCTGTTTACCGAGTGTCCACAGGGGTCGGTTCTGGAACCCCTGGTCTGGAATATGGTGCTTCAAAACTGGCTACACCAATCATTTGAACATACTAAAGTCATTGCATTTGCCGATGATTTGACTGTCATCATCTCAGGTCATTCAAGATCGGTCCTTGAACTGAGAGTGCAGAAAGTCTTTGATAGTCTCACCTCCTGGGTGGCAACCAACAAACTTCAGATTAATCCCACCAAAACAAAGATGATGATTTTCAAAACCAAACTTGACATAATAAGCCCCCCCCCAGGTCAAAATTAATGGTATCCAGCTACCCCTGGTCGTGCAAGCCAGGGTCTTGGGCGTGATCATAGACCACAGGCTTTCATTCCTACCTCACCTACAACACCTTCGTGAAAAAACCAGGAAGTTTACAGCCTCCATCATTAGAATTTCAAGAAATGAGTGGGGCCTGTCTAGGAAGACTCTGCTACTTTACTATAAAGTGGTTTTCCTTCCCACAGTCTCATTCGCGGCAGGTGCTTGGTTCCACAGAGTGGTAATCGTCAAAATGAAGCTAAAATTCAACTCAGTCCAGAGGGCTATGCTACTAGCAACACATCGCATCTGCCGAACGGTGTCCACTGCGGCAATCCAGGTTTTTGCTGGGACTCTGCCTTTAGACCTATATGTAATATTTAGAGGATTATGCTTCAGGCTCAAAAAAGGAATACCTACCTCAATCATGGATATAGACCTATCGCTGAATGATGACAATAAAAGGGAAAGAGCTCGATGCTTTAAAGAGCTAATAAATGTCTGGCAAACAAGGTGGGACAATTCAACTGTTGGCACTGTTACCAGAAATTTCCTACCGGAGGTCTCCTTTGTGATGTCGATGAAGGTTAGCTCATGGTTTACAATTAGTCTGGAAACATCGTATCTTATTACTGGGCATGGATCCCTTAACGAAAAATTCCACGAACTAGGCCTGTTAAACAATGACCTCTGTTTCTGTTGAGCAAAAGAAAACTGGCAACATCTTCTCCATGAATGTGCTTGCTATGAAGACATTAGGAATGAGCTGCGAAATGAAGTCCTATCCTTCAGCATAAATCAGGTTGACCAACTTGTTCTGACCCCACATCACTTGTCTGCACTCCAGGCTTTTGCAGCTGCTGCCTTTGCCAGAAGGAAAGATATGCTTACAACTAATGCGGTAGCAACATAACCTCAAGCACCAATCAAAGATCAACCTATTGACCTTTTCAGACATATTATTATTCTATTTTATTTTAATTTTTTATTTATAATTTTTCCTTTCCTTACCTCTCTCTTCCCCCCCCCATCTTCCCTCATTTTTTTTTCTTCTCTCAAAACCTGCACCACGGGTGAATGTTTTTTTTTTTTGCTGAAGTCCCTCTGGAATGGGCCCCCAGAGGATCCTGTCCCACCTTTTGGCAACGTCAGGTGGGCCAGAGTCTCGTATTGAGACAGTACATGTTTTGTTGGGACTGGCCCACCTTCCCGTGGTGTGGACGAGTACCCAGAATCATCTGTCCAGGTGACTGATGCTTCTGGGTAGCCAAGAGGTCAGAACAGAACAACAGAACACACACATAATACACACAAACCTACGTCACACACATTTGCCCCATCTGTAGTGATACTGTTCTTCACAGAGATACGAGGCGGAGTTGAACGAATGTTCAACTCCGCCTCGGACCTGACCTTGCATGTAGTCATTAAGGTGGTGAAAAGTGACACGAGGAATATTTGACATTCCTGTTACAAAACTGTCATCAATTTCGTATGATATGGGCAAGGAATATGCTTTCCCAGTTTATATCACAAATACACATGCGCAATGAATTTGAAATCTAGCGATTCGGCTCTCCAGGATAGATGTTTGAAGCCTTCCTCGTGATCCTGAAACCACTCTTTCCCTCGGTGTATGACTGCTGATTGCATTATCATCTTGAAAGTATTCCTGTACATAGGGGTAAACATGTAGAAATGCCTACATGTTTACATAGGGGTAAACATGTAGAAATGCCTGATGTATCAGATCCAAAGTGATGTTCAGATATGCCTTGGCATTTATGGTACCATCAGAGGGAGGGCAAAGGTATGGCATGAAAATATTCCCCACATCATTACACCATCAGGAATCCTTAAGCAGCCTATACTGTCGGTACAAAACAGCACAGCCTTCTGAAGGATATCTGATTGAGCTTTAACAGAGATACTCAGGACAAATCTGTTTTCTGTATCGTGGCACTTTTTGTAAGCAATCCTTACACCTTCCAACGCGACTCCATGAGGCACAGAGTCGCGTTATACCTTCCAACGCGACTCTGTGCCTCATGGGGTTTTTCTTCTTTTGTGCATTCATCCACCAATGCTGAAAAAGCGTAAATCGGTACTGATCATGCCACATGACTTACTTGCAGCCCTTTAAGTCCATCTTTTGCGATCCTGGCACCAATAAGCCATATTTTTCAATTTTTTCACATCAGTGACTTCCGTGAAGGTCTGTTATTCTCTTAGTCCATTCTTGTTGGGTTCTTCATTTGTTGCGGGTACTGATGTTTTGTGATGTTCCCGCATTAAATGTAGAAGTAAACTGTTCTATCCCTTGACGAAATTACACTACTAGGAGCACACCGCTCCGTTATTTTACAATTGCGTCTGTTCACTGATATTTTAGTTTTGCCGTTTTCGGGTAAAGACTTGAATGATACTAGTCTTTGAATATTACAAGTGCAGCCATCTTTCCTGCTGTATGCTGGCCGTTGAACTGATTTAGGCACTACTCAGATCACACGGTTTTATAGCACTTTACTGTATTACGTATATCACAAACCATTATTACCATAGCTTTTCTGATTGTACTCTTCACCTCAACGGATATAATTCCTCCTCCTAGCTTTGTTTTCGATGATTTTTCTCAGTTACTTTTTGTCTTCGTATTTCAGTGCTGAAAAACTATTCTGTAGTTAAACATTCTTATTATGCGAAAGACACAATGGCATTGAGATATAGTATACCGACTGTATTTTGCTACTGATTTTATTACTGTACACTCAGAAGTGAAGTACCAAGTACTTCACTTCAAGTTGTTGCTAACGCCGCTGAGTTGGTGGGTCCTAGGCGAGGGTGGCATAGTTTTTTCTTCCGGAAACTCGGGTTTTTCGTGAGCAAACAGGTAAATCAACTACAGAACAAAGCAATTTACAGATATAATATATAAGGAGCAATAATCTAAGTTGCTGATACGCATAAACAAGTTGGACACATTGGAACAAATGCTCTCGTCACGGTCTGCTGATGCTATCTGGCTCACCGAGACCTGGCTCCAGCCACATCAAGAGTCTCTAGTCGCTGTTGACGCTTCTGGATACAAGGCCTACTTCAAATCCAGATCTGTAGCGAGGGGTGGAGGAATAGCCCTGTTTGTACGTGACATAGCACTTCAAATAATGTCGGTCGCCTACTTGGATTCAGAGCTTTATGAGGTATTATTTGTCACTTTAAAAGTCCACACAGCAGTCTTAGATATAGCAGTCGTTTACATTCCACCTGTCCCTAGTCTAGAAATGATAAATAATGTAGTAGACTGGCTTCTCAACAAATTACATGTGTCAGCCACCCATATAGTATGTGGAGATTTCAACCTTCCACCACAGCTCAATAACCTGCTGGACACCATGTTAAATAAACTACAGCCATGCTCCATCTCTCTTATCAATGACCAACCTACAAGAGGTGGAAATAGACTTGACCTAATTCTGTCTTCTGGTAAATGTATAATTGATAGACCCTCCGAAATGTTCTTTCCATCGGATCATAGCCCAATTGCAATGCTCATAACGCTACCGTATGTGGACTTCAATGCCAAGGAAAAAATTAAGAGCCAGCTTGTCACTTCGCCAGCCTTTCTGGACCCAAATAAATGCTTATTTGCTGCCAGCTGTATCCCATGGGAATGTCTACTCAAATGTGATGCCTTATTTGCAACAACTCTCTTAACCAGTTGGATCAACTCTATTACAGAATTTGCGGCTTCCAAAGTAGTAACGATATCATCAAAATCGAAAACCTGGTGGAACTCTAGCTTAACTGAATTGTTTAAACTAAAGCAAACTCTGCACAGCAAATGGAAACTGTCTAATGACATACAAAATAGAATTTTGTGTGTCATTAGACAGTTTCCCAGAGCAATATTTAATAGGGAAAAATCTAGAGCAATCAACCGCTACATGAAAGACACACTTGACAGGGGAAAGCTACCTCGTTGCACACATAAAGGTGACACAAATCAGGGGCTTGACAAAGAAGCTTGGATGGACCACATCAACAGATTCTCCAGTATATGAGTTTCAAGTCAGGGAGTTTGAGTGGGATCAATTAGTTGACAATGAGATGGAGTCTGTTCTTATCACTAAAGAAGCACTAATACAGAGTATTAACTCCCTCAGGGCAACTAAGACAGCTGGAGTTGATGGAGTCCCCCCCCACTTCATGGTAAAGTGTCTCAGCCCTTACCTAATTGAACCACTCCAAGCAATTTATAGCTCTATCCTTGCTTGCCGAGTTTTCCCTGAGAACTGGAATAAGTATGCTGTAATTCCAATGCCGAAAATGACAAAGCCTAACCTCGTGGAGCACTATAGGCCAATATCTCCTGCATCTACTCTGTTAAATGTACTGGAGAAAGTTCTATTGCCAAAGTTGTCGAATCAGATACTGGCTGGGAAGCCTCAACAAATTCATTATTCAATAACTGCAAGATCAACAATTACTAACCTCCTCACAGTTCAAGCCGCGATACTAAATGCTTTCCAAGCCAGAAAGGAAATTGCAATACAGTAATTTATGCCGATATAAAAGCAGCCTTCGATAGTCTGGATGTACATGCCTTACTTCATCTGCTCCAACATGCCTTCCAAATAAAAGGAAATTTGCTGAAGTTCCTACAGGCCCTACTTACTTGTCGGTCCATTTATTACCGTACAGATAGTCAGATCCTCCAACGCCAACTCTATGCAGGAGTTCCACAGGGTGGAGTCTTATCTGGACTTCTCTTTACCGCCATGACGATCCCGTTCTGCAAGGGTAGGGATGATGTATGCACTTATGCACACAATATTATGATCCTAACACCCATCCAACGGTCCATGACCGATAGTGCATTGTGTGAACAGATTAATTATAAGCTTCTGAACTTATTCGTGTACTTAGATAAATTTGGTTTGGCCTTAAACCCGCAGAAGACTGTAATCATGGTGTACTCGCTCAAAAAATGGCCTACGCTCGTACACCCGAAACTTAATGGCAAACCTGTCCCAGTTGTTGAGACGCATAGAGATCTGAGAGTAACATTTGATACGAAACTTACGTTCAAGTCTCATATTGACCTGATTGTAAATAAAATGAACTATTTACGTTGGACAACAAAACAGCACCTCTTGCAAGTGAAACAGACTACAACAACCGCACGATATTTAAGAACTACAGTGTATTCGGCCATTTTCTATGGCGCCGAATTGTGGGCGTGAGCCACCCCTACTACCCACATTAGGAGAATATATGCGAGTGAATTCTGGCTGCTGAAGTGGGCAAACCATAAGCACCATCTCCCTCAACAGTTAAGAACCACGCAGCTCTCTGAACAGCTTAAACTGCAGCGTTTACCAGACATCATTGCCTGGAAACGATTAATAACCACAATCAAAATGATGACTGGCACGATATCATCGCCATGTTTCTGGCAGCTTTGTGAGTGGCACATCCCGCCATCTGCATTAAGAGGCACCAAAATCCTTGAGAATGAAGACCAACAGACTGAAGACGGCCGACAGGTTTATACCCGCCAGTGCGTTAGAATG
This sequence comes from Mastigoproctus giganteus, assembly GCF_048544385.1. Lineage (NCBI taxonomy): Eukaryota > Metazoa > Arthropoda > Arachnida > Uropygi > Thelyphonidae > Mastigoproctus > Mastigoproctus giganteus. The sequence continues at coordinate 89,755,103 of NC_143579.1, forward strand.
AATGCAGTTCCTAACACAAATCGGAATTGACCTACTAAGGCTCATAGAAGATCCGAAATATAGGAAACAAACCGGAGTGTGGTTCGCTGAGGCTACTGTTGCCTAGTAGTTGTGTGAATTTCTGTCAAGAACTGTGTGTACATGATGTGTAAATAGTGTATATGATGTTAAGATGAACTTTTGCATTGCAATTGCCAGGACTCTAAACAGAAATGTAGTGATGAGTAATGCAGTTTATATTTCATCTTTTCGTGTATATTTAACCGTTTTTGTATATTTTAGACATTCTTTTATTCACATTTTATGGTAATCCCCTGGAATTTTCTGCCGTGAAAGGAATTTGCTACTTACCAATGTACACCTGTATTTTAATAAAGAATTATTATTATAAAACCCTTACAACAATTGGGTTTTATGCGCATTAGACTTAGACTATATCCGGTGCCTCTGTAGCCAGGTGGGAAGGAGCAGCAGTGCGTAGCACACGCTTCTTGATTAGATCGGGGTTCGAGCCTGTCACCACCAAATACGGAGGATGCGGAAAGGTCAGGGAATGACCACCGCATTTCCCGGAGCAATATGGCCTTAGTTGCTAATGCTCCTAAAAAAAAAAAAAAAAAAAAAACCAAATAACTTAGACTATATTAATATTAGCAATGGTCAGGTGGTGCAAGGAAGCCTATGCACCAGCCATAAAAAATATTAAATTAAAATAATAAAATAAAATAAATAAACTGAAATAAAATAGTAATAATAAGAAGAAAATTTAATAATTAATAATAGAAAAGGAAATAGACAACTATGCGTTTCCCTCTTCCCGTAGGTAATTATCCAGCTGACCTTTGAATTTCCCCAAACTGTCAGCCTCTACCAGCCATGTAGGTAACTTATTCCAGTAATTTTTAACTCTCTAGCTAAAATAAAATTTCCTGCAATCCAAACTAAGCATCTCCCCCGTAACTGGAAATTATAGCCCCTTGTTCTAGAATCATTTATAACCGTGAAAATTTCGTCCTCTTTCATTTTACTTATGCCTCTCAGAGCCTTAAACACCTCAAGTCTCCTCTAAGGTGCCTAGTTTCCAAGCTCTGCATCCCACATATTTGAAGTCTTTCCTCATATGGACGCCCTTTTTCCGATCTCACCAGGCGAGGTACCCGTCTCTGGATCCTTTCAAGAAGCACAATGTCTTTCTTTAGGTGCTGTCTCCATACTTGAACACTGTATTCCAAGTGTGGTCTAACAATAGCCTTATATAATGGGATTATGACGTCCTTATCTCTCGTTCCTGTGCTAGCAATTGTTCGATAAATCATCGATAGGATACTATTGGCCTTCCTTGCAACCTGTCTACAACGCTCGGAGAACTTCATGTCTGGCCGTATCGCAACACCCAAATCTTTTTCCTCCACTACCGACTTTAGTTCAACTCCACCAAATGTATAAGTTATTTTGGGGTTACTGTTCCCCAGGTGCAATACCTTTCACTTTGTTGGATTAAAGTGTAGCTGCCATTTATCTGACCATCCCTGCAGTCTATCTAGGACACTCTGCTTGGTGGTGATCATGAACTATTCTACCAATCTTTACATCACTACAACTTTAGACATCACCCCCTTCTATCCCATCATCGATGTCATTTATGAAAATCAAAAACAACAATGGTCCTAATACTTGATCCATGGGGAACCCCACTTCTTAGATCAACCCAATCTGAGGAATAACCATTTATCACAACCTTCTGCCTCCGACCTTGAAGCCATCCATCTATCCATCTAAGGATTTTCCATGTGATTCCAACCTGTTCCAGCTTATAAAGTAACCGCTCATGTAGGACTGAGTCAAATGCTTTGCTGAAATCCAAATAAACTATGTCGAAATTATTCCCTATGTCCAGCTCTTGCTGTTTGTTGTTTGTTATTTGGTTTTTAGGAGCATTAGCAACTAAGGCCATATTGCTCCGGGGATATGCGGTGGTCATTCCCTGACCTTTCCGCATCCTTCGTATTTGGTGGTCACGGGCTCGAACCCCGGTCTAATTAAGAAGCGTGTGCTACGCACTGATCCCAGCTCTTGCGTGACCCTGTCAAAATAGCTAACCAGATTAGTTAAACATGATTTTCCCTTTACAGAACCATGCTGAGTATCCTTCCGAATTTAATTTCTATCTAAATGATCCTGAATTCTACTCTTGATCATTATCTCCCTATATATTATGTCCGTAAATTGCTTTGTTCTGTAATGATTTGCCTGTTTGTTTACGAAAAACCCGAGTTTCTGGAAGGTAAAACTATGCTACCCTCTCCTAGGATCCACCAACTCAGCCTCGTGTGAAAAGGCCGATAAAAATTCTTCGCGTCATTTACGTCATTCGAACTCAGGTCTTTTCTGGCTGGTGTGCGGGAGGGTGGTGATTATATCAACTGTGCTGCTCAAGGGCAGCACAAGTGACGGATTGTGTCATAAGTACATCTGTTTGGACAGCGATGTGCTGATGTATTGTGCGTGTGTGCGCCCACGCAGGTAGTGAAGAACTTATAACTGAGAACCTGGACTCTATTGTGGACTCGTATCAGTGGAAGTCGGTCCTGTGGAACGACGATTCACAGTGCCTGTCTGGCAACCCAAAGGTCGCGGGTTCGATTCCCGCCTCGGGCTTCGATCAAAGTACTGCAAAAACCTTGGGAGATGTATTATGGCCACAGAAGCCTATGCGCCAACAACTATCAAAAAAAAAAAAAAAAAACGTCTTCCACTCTCGTGTACGTGTTTGAGTATGAAGGATATCCGGAAAATGCATACAACCTAATTTTGTTGTTTGAAGTTTGTAGGAGGTATTATAGTCTCGTAGATTGCGATACCTCCTCTGATTGTTTGTGGCATGGAGTAAGTCCGCTTGTTTAAATGCATAGAATCAAGGATGATGCATCCTACAGTGATGCTCAGGACAAATGCGTGTCCTACGTTGTGACGATTTTATGGAAGCGATCCTTACGCCTTTCAAGGCTACAGCGCTCCATTTCACAAAGCAAAAATTATGAACGCATGATAATAGTAGTCAATTGTATTTTCCTTCTGTATTTGTATCCTGTTCGAAAAGCTGCTTAATTTCCCCAAGTCCTTTCTTCAATATATCTTTTCAATTTTCATTACACAGCCGAAAATTCTTTAACTTACCCATTTCATGTCTGGATTACAGAATAATCTAGCACTTGTTAATGTTTGCAGTCACAGCTCGAATAGTAGTCGGCCTTCAAAGATTGAACTCGTGTTAGTAACCATTACAAGGAATTAATGCATGTAGGTAACGTACATTTGCGTGACTAAAGTGATTCAAAATAGTATAGTGATGTTGATGTCGTTTCAGCTTTGTGTCATTTTGGAGTGTGTATGGAAAATAACGCGTACGTGGAGAAGGAAGGGATAATAATTAAATTTCTCAAAACGCTTGTATGGGTTTGTCAAATTAGATGACGAACGGGATTTCTTCCGTCACATTCAACACGCTCATATCCATATTGGTCTGAAGTGTCATGCAAAACCCATTACAGATGGTATATGAAGCTTCCCATTTTTCTCTACTTTTTGTACTAGGTAATACATAATAAGATAATAAGGCAATAAAAGCTTACTTGGCTTTGCGGAAGTACTTAATTTGTCAGTATTCTCTTAGAAATATAGAAAACCGTGTTCATAAACTATGCAGGCGATGTAGTATCCCCCAAATGTCCTGAACAATAACATTATTCTTTCTTCAATAGCAAGTAGAAAATCGATATTGAATCCATTATGATTATCCATCTCCATCAAAGGGACAGCTTGACACTGAACAGATTCCGTAGAGGATGTATTTCCGCGTTTATTTTTGTGAAGTGAGGCTAGACAATTCGGCGCTAAAAACTGAAATTCTCTCTCGATTTTCTTTTTTGCGAGGTTTGCATTATTTTTCTTGAATTTAGCTGAAGAGCTAATTGTGGTCTTCAGTTTGCTTACTTTGATTGCTTTCATTAATCGCTCTGGGCAAAATCTTTTACCCATCCTAATAACTTCTCTCTCTTATACGGAGGGCACGTTTCTGGATGACCGTGAATAGTAATAGTATTGGCATTAATAAAACACTCTGCAAGGAAACGGACTTTACCTGCATCAGCAAAAAAAAAAAAAAAAAAAAAAAAGAGAGAGAGAGAGAGAGAGAGAGAGAGAGAGAGAGAGAGAGAGAGAGAGAGAGAATACAGAATATAATATTATTTCCATTCCCACAAGTTGATCATCAAATTTAGCCAGAGGAACTGCTCTAGCAATATTGTTCTTGTCGCTTTCATTAATCAGAATTTCTTCATTCATTTTACTCAACCACTTCAGCATCTTATACATCTCAATCAGATCTCCCCTTAGATGTCTGGTTACCAGACTGCAATTTACAACTTCTAAACCAATCTTCATATGCACATCTATTTGCACTCACTACTAACCTTGTCGCTCTTCTTTGAACCATCTCCAGAAGATCTACTCGTATGTTTTTTTTTTTTTCTCTTTAAAGTGTGGTTGGCAAACCTTGATAGCTTCTCGTGGATACTCTCGTCAAAATCATTTATGAAAACTAGAAATAAAAGGGGAAGGAGGAACCCCAATTTGTAATACTCGTCCTCCCTAAAGAATGACCATATATAACAATCCTCAGTTTTCTATTTTTTAGCCATTCTGGTGGTCAAGCGAAAGAGTGCAATAGCATATGCGTTTGAGTGGACAGTGGTTGAAGCCCGCATGACTGCTAAATTCGGCTAACCATTGTATTCATTCTTGAAATAATTAGTTTTGTAAACTCCTCTGACCAAATGATTATGTTAGTATATAAACAGGACAAGGTCGCCTGCGAATGCCTGGCTCCGAACCTCTCCCAGGTCAGTGTTAAGGAAGTCGTCTAAGACCATATTCCACAGGAGCGGGCGCAGTATAGACCCCTGTGGACATCATCTGTGGACTGTTTTAATAGTCTACACTATAACTTCAATCTTCCTGCTTCGATGCTTCGATGCTTCGATCTTCCTGCATCAGTTGCTGGATGCGTTTGTGTAAGAGACTCTCATACAGTTTACTTGGCACTGATAGCAACGCTATGGGTGTGTATGATCTTGGTAATTCCGGATTCTTGCTGGGGTTTTTCAATATTAGATTTAGGCCTGCCACTCTCCAGTCCATGGGAAAGTATCCGTGTTCCAGGCAGCAATTGTATAGCTTGAGTAGGAGATCCGGGGTCAGCTCGGCCACCCGCTTCACTATCTCAGGCTCCAACATATCTTTTCCCGGACACTTCTTTGGTCTGATTTGTGCTGCTGCGCACAGTTCTTCTCGAGTAAATTGCTGTTCTCGGGTTTCCGTGTCGTATTCTTCATTATCCCGGCACAGTTGGAGTTGCGCTTCAGTGTTGGGGTTCGCAGATTCTTTGTAGATGCAGTTCAGTATATTTTCCATTGGTTGTTCCGACGTTGTTGTTCAAAGGCCTTGCGGTGTTCTTGTGGTAGTGAGGACCTCGCCTCTGGGGAATTTATTGGTGGTGATCTTATATACCACCACCAGGGATCAGAGACGAACTACTCCCACTATTCCCAGTTGTGGAGACGAACTACTCCCACGGTTTACTTTTGCTTTTCTTTATTTTCTCCGTGCATTGGTTTCGGACCTATAGCTGCCTCAGAGCGGGTAACTACCATGGCTGGCCACGTTCTGCGGGTGCGTTGCTTTTCTCCTTTTAATGACTTCCATTCGCTGGGCCTGTATCTCTTGGTTCCACCAGGGTATCGCTCCTGGTGCGGAGGTTTTCCTTTTAATGGCTGCTGAGCTGACATCAGTAATGAGGTTTGTAATTTTACTTTGGAGGGTATCAGGGTTGTCTGCGTGTCCCATCTCTGTCTGCAGCGAGGAAGTGGCAGCAGTGAGTGCTTCAGCGAAGAGGTTCCAGTCAGCTTTGTTGACTGCATATCTCTTTATGACTCGTTTCAGGATTGGAGTTCTGGTTAGTGTTCTTGGGATCCGGAAGGAGATGACGCGGTGAACCAAGGTGGTCCAGGATTCCTCTACCCTCCACTCGGTGACGTGCGCCGCTATGTTTGTGGTGGCTAGGGAGATGTCGATCATCGCCTCCCACATTGTGTTGCAGTAGGTGGGCAACTGGTTGGGTTGGTTGAGAATCTCGTACGTGGATCCTATAAGGTAGTTCTCTAGCTGTTGTCCATTATTGGTTCCTCTCCTGTCTTCTGTGGTGCTATGCCAGGCGGGGGAGCGGCAATTTATGTCCGCTCCAACTACAATATTTTGATTGGGAAGTACATTCAGCAGGTGCCGAAGGTATGTAATGACTGGTGCAATCTCCTGTCCTGGTCTGCTCTACACAGAGACCACATAGAAGCTTCCTATAGGGGTGACGATATGGACACAAGTAGCCCAGGCAGTGCACAGTTGCGTCACTCTGGTTGCTGTGATATTTTGGTTCCGAATAACAATTGCGGCCCTGGGAGTTTCGTCCTCAGTCTGAATAATCTTGTACGCAAGCGGGTATCCCCCTAACCTGCTTGGTGTGTGTGTGTGGAGGGGGGGGGGTTCTTGCAGTATCAGTATGTCGGCCCTCTCCTCATCGGCCTTGTGCGGAGTTGGTCGGTCGGGTCCGTTGTGCTTATAGTTGGAGTATCTTTATCTCTGTTTCATTATACTGTTTATGTCGAATCCCCATAGTCGTTCCTTATTTGGTACAAACTCTTAGCTCTTAAATATGATGGGCATTTTGAAACTCCAATAGAATGGTTGCAGTCCAATTTTGATGCCTTGCAGTTTATACATACGGGCGGGTGTGTTTGCCTTCTTGGGGCAGCGCTAAAAATCTTGCCCTTTCTCTGAGCAGTGGCCGCAGGTTGGTGTGGTTTGGGCGCAAGTGTTGGTGTGGCCGTGTTTTCAGCATCTGAAGCACTTAGGCACAACCACGTGCTCCTTTAAAACGGTGGTAGCTCCATTCTATGTATATTCTTGGTTCGATGCTGAGTACCCGCCATGCCTGTGGATCAAACACCACTGTCCAGTTGATCGATGCACTTTCCCTGGATTTAGTTGAATATCTTGGTGTTATTAGGGTTGCTGCTTCCCGACCTGGCAGGACCGCCTGCAGGTTTCTCTGGTATAATTCATCCGTCAGGCGCTGGGGTGTTATTTCTTTCCCAACGTTGAATATGATTGCAGAAGGTCCTGGTTTTCTTGGTGGTTCCGCTGTTAGGCCTAGTATCGCTATTTTTTGGGTTTTGGATAATCCCTTGTATTTCTTTGTGCGTTTCTGTTTCTATTGCTATTCCTGTATTCCTAATCTTCCTGATTGATTTTATTCTGGTTGATCATAGGTCTTCCTTCATGGTATTCATTACTTTTGTTTTTATCTCTTCGCTGGTCGTGGTTGGTTCGTCTCTTCTTGGTCGTAGTATAACCAAATTCGGTGGTTTCATAAGCCCTTTCCTTCTTGTTTGTATCATGTTCAAAGCCGACACAGCAGTGTCGGCTGTGATATTTGTCCTCAGCGCGGCTGAATAAGGGTGAGGGCGCTATTGCATTTGGTTTCCTCTGTCTTCCATGTAAGCGTCAAGTTTGGCTTGCGTTCTCTCTAGTTCGACGTGCTCACGCATCAGTATAGTTTCCAGCTTAGTCCAAAGGATTTCAATGTTCCCCTGACAGCCGTAGTGATCCTGTTGTTATTATCTTTCATGATGTTCTCCAGTTTGGTTCTTAACGCCATGATCTGATCTATCACAGATCTCTCCGGGAGAGTGAGGTCCAAGGCTGGCTTGAGTCAGTTTGTTTGGTTGGGATGTCCGCGTGGTCTGCTTGACTGTTTGTGCCATCCTGGACTTCCTTGAGCTCGCTCTGGCTTCTTGTTTTGCGTTCTGACTTTGTTAATTGCCGGTTTCTTGTTTTTCGTCTTGGAGTTGGAGGCAGTCCTCGTATCCTCCAAGTCCTATATCGTGATGACGTCTGTATTTGTCGGTGGTTGGGATGCATTTGGTTCCCTTACTGCAATTCTTCGCTGGAGATCGGGTTACCGAGTTTGTTCGGTTTATTGAACATTTCGATGTCTTCCCGTGTGGTTGTTAAGAATGAAGGCTTTTGGTGAAAACCGCAGGTCTGTAGATGAATTTGAGGCTGAATAGTCCTGCAGCGAATTTTTGGGCTCCTCTTCCACGTCACGTGGGGGGGAGGGGAGCCAAATGCTAAAATGCCCTCTGAGGGACGAGGCTAATTTCTTTTAAGATTTTGTGGGGCGCTAAACACAATGGTAATATTCATTTTCGTGTAGGAGCAATAGAAATGAATCGCGTCTTCTTCCAACGAAAGTTTGTGGAGAAGGGAGTGTCACTGAACTCATGGTTTTATTGTTTAAAAAACACCTTTGTAGTCACTAAAAGTTGGGGCAGTCTTTCAGTCCAGGTTTGCACTAGTGGGGACACCCATCCCAGTCAAAAGCCAGATATGAGCGTTGCCACCGCGTTATATCGGCGCCTCTCTGTGCCCCTGTTGTCAGCCACATAGTGACCAGTGCAGTCTGATAACAAAGGATACAGATAATAACGTTGATATCGGGCTAAAAACCCAATAGAACAATCAAAGTTCCTCACCATGGGAATCCTCTGATGAACGTCTTCAAGGGAGAACACGTTGTATAACATAAACTAAGCTTAAATCACATTCTTTTTAAGGCAAAATCGCGGAGCGATAAAATGTGCGTCTGTTTACTAAGACAGCCCTAATGGTGATCAACTTAAGGAATAGTGAAATTCGCGTTTTCATTTTCATTAAAGGTTCTCCATTACTGTAATTAATGAAATTTGTTACAAAATAAAACACAAATTTAAACGCAACTTCAAAATGTAACTTTAAATAGCAGATTAACCTTTTGGCAAATGCTATTTGTTTCAGATTAGTGCAATAAGGCAGATCTCCGTGAATGCAATTTTTTTTCTATTGTGAGCGATAGCACATTGCAGTAACCAAGTAGTTTAAATTCTGTAAGCCACAAAAACACGTGAAAGGGCGAGACAGTTCTCCCAGATTCTAATCATTTCAGCAAGGTGAAATATTATTAGCCATCGAAGAGTCCATTCTTAAAAACCATTCAAATAAAATTGGTGATTTGAGAATACTGAGGGTAGAGTGTATAAGGATATAAGGGTGTACCCGCTGCTTACGGTTCTTGAAAACAAGTTTGCTGATCTCAGTTGTATGGTTCATCAAGGATGTGCTCTGGATCGAATTTAGAAACGGAAAAGAATTAACATTCATGCGCAGTGGAGAATGACAATTTTAGCCTGTTTCTTTTTGACGCGTGACACAGTAGTGTGGTATTGGGATACTAATAGGTTTTAAGAAAGTTTCAATAAAGTATGATAAGAAAGTTATAAAAAGCTTTTCATATTCTGTTGATTGCATATTAAGAAATTGTATAAATGGGCTATTTAGTTAATTTAGTCAACTAAGTTTTACATTAAAGAACTCTTTACAGTAAAACCTCGCTTTAATGGATTACAGAGATAAGGACGGTTCGCTGAATCCGCTTATCCTTTATACTTTTTTTTTTTTAATTTGCTTATCTTTTAAACTTGAAAGAAATATGTACAGTTGCTGATGTTGCAAAATGTTGTGAAAAAGTACTTCACTGTGAAATAATAAATAAAAAAACATTAAAACATTACGTTATACTGTATTTTACTGCACTTATGTTAAAATGTTATGGAGTAAAGATTGAAATTTTGTCGTGTCGTTTAGGAACTCCAGTTCTGACTAAAATTTATTGAGAGTCTGAAAAGTTCTCGATTACTGTTGTTGGAGTTTCAGCTGACTGCCTGCTGATGTTTGACAAGCTTGGCAGCCTGATGGATGGAGATGGTGAGGAAAATCTCTGGCACTCTGTTTTATTGAAAATATAAATGGTGTTTATTTAAAACATAAATATTTTAATCGATGGTGAATACCATCAATCTGTTTAAAATATGAAAGATGTTAAAGTGAAACGGAAAATGTGTGTGTTTTATTTTTCTTTGTATGTGAGAAAGAACTCATTGTCTTTTATGGAACCTGATTGTTTCCATAATTTGTAAGTTTTTTTTGGGGGGGGGAGAGGTTGTTGTTGTTATTTGGTTTTTAGGAGCGTTAGCAACTAAGGCCATACTAAGGCCATATTGCTCCGGGATATGCGGTGGTCATTCCCTAACCTTCCCGCATCCTCCGTATTTGGTGGTGACGGGCTCGAACCCCGGTCTAATCAAGAAGCGTGTGCTATGCACTGCTGCTCCTTCCCACCTGGCTACGGAGACGCGGGGGGGGAAAGGAGTGAAGGGGAGGACTAGGAATTCAGTTGCAGAATCCACCACACCCTGATGTAATGTTAACACTCCTTGATGATGCTATGATATTTAGCTATTTTGTTATGAGATCCACTGCAGGATCTCCTGGACAGTTTATAAAGCGTATTCCACGAGACGTTTTTTTGCTGCCATCAGGTTTATTAACGTTCAGCAATTTTGAGAGAAACCTTTTTATACTTCATATATGGGACATTGAAATTGGGAGTCAGTACGGGTACAAAGAAGACAATCGGCTCGTAGCCTGAAATGAACGCAGTCTCAGGCTTAGAATAGGACTTATAATAATGGGTGGAAGTCAGAATTAAATCGAGTCTATTCTGCAGTCTGGTTGGTTGATCGTTTATTAAATTTAGGCCGGCAGAGGCTGGTCTAAAATTAATTGATTGCTGAGTTAGCCCGAATTGTGTGGCAGGCTGACGTGTGCAGCCGATTTCACCCATCGTATTACAGAGTTGATTGTTTTCTCACCTGGACCAGGCGCCGACCGGGCGAGCCGAGTGGGTAAAGTACCTGCCCGGCAACCCAAAGGTCGCGGGTTCGATTCCCGCCTCGGGCTTGGATCAAAGTACTGCAAAAACCTTGCGAGGTGCAATATGGCCACAGAAGCCGATGCGCCAACAACTACCAAATCACCTGGACCAGGCAGGATGTAAATTACTTCTAGTCATCAGTGAGGCATTTACCTTAATTGTGACAAGGAAGGCTTCAGACATTTAGGTCTGGCTAGAAGTAGAGTGCAAAAATAGCGCTTTTACATTTTCAGTAAGCATAGCTACACCTTTCTCTGTAGTATGAGAAAGATGGGAAAAAGACCGTATGCTCCGCAGCTGCTGCACACACACACACACACACACACTCACTTCTTGCACTTTCAAGCGAAGTTTCTGTGTTGCAAATTGTTTGCCATTTCTGAAATGAGGATTTTCTCTAGGGTATTCGGTTACGACTTAAGAATGGGCAGGCAGGGTATATTTCTGTTAGAATTAGCACTCCTAGATCATCCCTGGTAGTAAACTGTTACGCTTTACTACTCAGCATATATTGAGTGGCCACTTTATTAGGTACGCCTACCGAAGTGCTAGTAGGTCCCATTTAGCCATTAGTTGTATCAAGGACTTTATAATAATAATAATAAGATTCTTTATTAACATAAATTTTTATACAATAATGATTCCGTACACAGAAATCCAGAGGAATCTTACAATTTGTTGTTTATACAAGTGATTTTGTTTTATATAAAAAAAAAAAAAATATATATATATATATATATGTATATATAATAATAATAATAATAATAATAATAATAACTATATAATAATTAATAGATCAAAGCAAAGATGATAATCAGAATGTAAAATGAATGAAGTAGTAATTACAGCGAAAACGGACTACAAGATGCGCAGAACATGAAATGACATCGGCTAGCTAAGATCGGCACTTACACAAATGTCCTTTACAAACAGCAAGATGGGCCAAGATGCCATCGCGATATGCCTTGTCTATAGTCCACAGGTCGATGTCGATGTTGAGCGAGTTGAGAGTGTCCAGAGTCACATTAGGGAAGTGTCTCCTGAAATTCTGTAACCGCTGGAGCCTTGAGCACAGGGAGGGAGTACTACGGAGATGTCTGCCTGGCAAACGCCAACCAACCGTGTTCCAGATGTTGATGTGATCCTGCTTAGCTGAGCACAGATGAAGGAATGACTTTATTTTTAGCACATGGGCTCTGTGGATTATGGGCGTATATTGCAGGTTGCAGCAGAGAGTAGATTTAGATGTTGTGTAGATCTGGTGCGACCACAAGTTGGCCCACTTCAGCACCCAGAATTCGAGGCCCCATAGTTTCCTGAGGCTGGTGGGTGGTGCCGCCGACCAAACTTCCACGGCATAGGAAAGTACACTACAGAAGTAAGTTGCGAGGTATTTCTTGATTATTTGCTTATTGTGCGTTTTGCACAGATCAATTTTCATTCCCCAGAATGCTCTCAGGGCTTTGGAATACTGAGCTTGGATTTGTTTTTTATAGGTGAGGTTGGCATCAAGGATTACTCCTAGGAATTTGACGCTGTCTGTGGGAGTCAGGACCTTTCCTGCCAATTCCGGAAGTAGAGAAGATGCAGTATCAATAGAAGTCATTCGACTTGGCGTAAAGATGAGATAGTTTGACTTCTCTGGATTGACTGACAGGCCAAAAAATTTAGCATACTTATAGAATGTATTTAGGTAGCTGTTTACAGATTCAGAGGCGGTTTGTCTTTCTTGTGCATCACCAACATGGCGTTTGCATGGCAAGTAGCAAACAATATCATCAGCATACGATAGGAAGGCTGGAATTTGATCCATTAGTGGAACGAATATTGCTGCAAATAACAAGGCTGAGAGACAACCACCTTGTGGGATCCCGACTTCGACGCTTTTAGTGACTGTAATGCCATCACCTTTGAAGTGAAGCATTCTCCTAGATAGCAAATTATTGAGGATCTCGAGCATATTTCCGGATATCCCGTAGAATCTTTCAAGTAAGGCAAGAAGGGGTGTTATCTGGACTGAGTCGAAAGCAGCTTTCATGTCCAGAAAAATGGTGTGAAGATCTTCGTTGTCATTCCAGGCCTGAAGTATTTTCTGTGATAATGACTGTAGGCAGGTTACGGTAGATCTATTAGGCATGGCATAATGGGTATGTTCTGGCCTATGCGCAAAGATTGCGAGTGCTACATCATTAAATGCCTCGAGAAGGCCACTTCTCGAGGCATTTCAGGAAGGGAGAGGCAATTGATATTGGCCTGAAGTCAGCCGGTCTTTTCGCATGAGGCTTTTTCGGAACTGCCACGACTCTGTATGATAACCAGCTTGAAGGTACCTGTGCAAATTTGAGAACTTTGTTGTAGAGTTGAGTGAGCTCTTTGCTGATGAAATAAGAAGCAATTTTTAGACTAAAAAGAGGTATTGCGTCAATTCCTATGGTGGACTTGTCAGGTAGAGAATTTATTATTTTTATTAGTTGTTCTTCGGAAATTTCTGTATTACTAGTAGGTGAAGAAATGTTAAACGCTTCGTTCCAAGGAAATGCTTCGGACTCACGGTGATCTCGCTTAATACGGAGCACATGCTCACACCATTCCTGGACATCAAAAGATAGAGGGGTGCAAGTATGACTAGTGGACCACACACGTTTTCCCCTGGATAGCCGGCCATTCATGAAATTGTCAATAGAAAATTGTTTCCTCTTCTGGAAATCCATCCTTGCTTTGGAAAATTTGGTGTATGACTCTTGTGATAAGGTGTCGAAAGCGTGCCACTCCATGTAACCCTGCAACCATCCAATTTTTTGAAAGTTCGATGGTATCAGTTCTTCACTCCGAAAAACCTGTTCCACTTCATCCCATAAGTGTTCAGTTGGACTGAGATCTGGTTGGGAAGGCTACTGCAGCAGGCTGAATTTACCCTCATGTTCCCAGAACTACTTCTGTACAATTCTAGTCTTGGGATATGGTGCATTATCCTGTTTGAAGAACGCATTCGCATATCGATGCACTGCAGCTGCTGAAGGAATAAAGGATGCGCGTTGTCGAAAGCAATTTCCAGATAACGTGTAGCATCCAAATGTTGCTCCACTATAGTCAAAGCACCAACGTGTGCCTCGAAAACACCGCATCAACACCATTAAACTACCCTCACCAGCCTGCATTGTTGACACCTGGCAAGATGGATCCATGGACTCAAGTTGTCTCCATTTTCTGATCCTCCCATAAGCGTGAGACAGCAGGAACCGGGACTCTTTAGACTAAGCAACATTTTTCTAATCCTTCACTCCCCAGTGTTAGTGTTCCTGAAAAGGAAACACAACAGGGTGTGTTTTGCCCCAAGATGTGGATATTGCCATGCGTTGACAGCTCTCTTGGACTAAGCTTGATCTACAATCTGGTAAACATCTGGTGCATCCATTCGACGGGAAAGGAATTGAGCAAGGGTGACAACGTTTCTGTCTTTTAGAATCTGTTTCCATGAGGTCATGTTGAGCGTTGCAACTTCGAGCATTGGACTGACTTCGAGGTGGCAGAGAGATTTTTGATAGCTCTATTAATCGATCTGATGACCCCGTATTCTGTGGCAAGGAATTTCCTAACGTACGATTAGGGAGCGAATGACCAAATGGCAGACGTGTAGAAAACAACCGTGATATGGCATCTTTGTATATACACTAGACCACCAGTTTTGTGTTGGTTAAACCCAACAGCTTTTGTCGAATGCTCCATAATTTCGCAAAGGCATTTGCTTTTAGAGCAATGAAATGGCTACACACAACTAACTATTGTTTTTAGGCCACCGGAATAATTAAATTCATCTGCCGTGCTGTGTGTCTTATGTCTGTTAATTGCGTGTGTTCTATGGTCGATTTGTCTGTTTGCTGGAGAAAACCCCAGTTTCTGGGGAAAAAAACCTTGCTATCTACGCCTGAGACCAACTAACTCAGCCACGGAGTGAAAAAAAGCCCATTAAAGTTCCTCGCGTCATCGACAGGATTTGAACCTTGCCTTTTCCACCCGGTGTGGGGAGGACGGTGACGATACCACTGTGCTACCCGCGCAGACTAATGGCTACACACATAGTGTGCATAGTATTAGGGTCAGGCGCCCCCTGTGGTTTTCCATATCTGCGCCATATGTACACTGTGAAGAAATACAGAACTACTGTAAATGCCAGAAAAGTGTTCTGTGTTGACGTAGTATTGTGTCGGGTTCTGTTGGGTGTCCTGGCATTTGGCCGCAGGGTTCCTGGTGGAACCCCACGTTGCCCGCACACACCGCTAGGAGGTAGCCAGGATGCCCATTATTCGCTGGCTAGTCTCTTCAGGATCCCCTAAGCTTCCTGACAGAGACCAATGGCTACACACAGGTTACTGTACAAGTTATTAAGTCTTGCCAACCTCCGGCAAAGCTTGACTTCTCGCTTCAACCAGCTGTTTCCGACCACAGGATCGCCGTTGACTGTATGGTATTTGATTATTGGATCAATGTCGATATACCCGAGACACAACCATCATGAAAACCTTGACAGGATTGCAGTTTCCCAGGCACACTCATACCGGCGCATCTGGCATCAAATGCCGTGCGATGTTCAAAGTCACTTGCCCACCTTTATATCGCATGGTATGAACACTAATCCATATCATGAAAAGTTAGGCGTACTTAGTAAAATGGCCACTCATTGTAGAATATAGTAAATTTATTGCTATTTTCTAAGATATATAATATTAATTATAGGATGAAATGTAATGAGGATGAAGGAAATTTTTAATATAAATAAAATGGCTGTATAACGAACCATGATATTATTTTTTAGATTGTACTGTTCTCGTGATTACAATAATGATTTTGTATATCACGTACACTTTATCTCCAGGTAGTTATTTGTTGCGTTATGTACGTCGTCTTTTCCTCCTGTAAGAATGCATGATCCACCATTGCAGTTGCGCAAACTGCGGAAAATCACTGCGAAAATAAAATATGAAAATTGATAAGAGTATGATAAGTGACCGTGAAAATTGCCTCCTCCGTGCTTCACATTATCCAGTTCCATGGACGGGATATGGAAAACGAATAAATAATATTATCTTTCTTCGAGTCTCTTTGGAATTCTGATTCTCTACGCATCTGAGATATCGTTTTAAATCTGTGCCAGTTTTGAATTAAGGAAATATGTGTCTTCTGATTTGTTTATAGTCCCAGAAATGACTCAGGCAGAAAAGGGTAGAGATAGGATTCCTCGCGTGATTTAGAGTTTTTCAGTCTGCGCTGTTTGTAAATCATCAATTTTACTAACATTTATAGACTATATTAGAGGAAAAAGTGGTCCCCCGTATTTATATATAAGATTTCATTTATAAACCACAATATTTAAGTTGTTTCCTCCCTCCCCCGGGGGGAGTAGAACGACTTAATACACTTGAGAATATACTTTGTTAGACTTTTTTTTTTTATCAGAAAAATAAAAAAATAATAATTTTATTGCATTCTGCACTAATCAAAAGGAAGAAAAAGAAGAAGAAAAAAAAAAAAAACAATAGAAATAAATGAACAGAATAAATTTTCTACGTAAAAGTAGCGACTTTGACTTCCTCCCCCCTCCAAAGGAAAAATCTTGAGGCACGCATATCTATCACTATCACACCTGCAAAAATTCGTGTTAAAATGTTATCGATCCCGTATACTCGCAGTTCCTTTGTCTAACTTCCGTTGTTTTAACACTTTTATTGTGATTGCTGTTTTTTTCCTTTTAATCTTCACATGCTAGCGTGGTGATTTAAAAATTAAATTAAATTAAAATTTAATTAATTTTAATTAATAAATGTTACAGTTTAGTTCCTTTGTCTAACTTCCCTTGTTTTCATGCTTTTATTGTGATTGCTGTTTTTTTCACTTTTAACCTTCATATGTTAGCGTGATTTAAAAATTAAATTTAATTAAAAAATTATTTTTTTTTTTCAATTTTAATTTAATTAATAAATGTTACAATTTAATTTACTTAAATTAAATTAAATTAAATTAAAAATAAAAAAGTGGTTTCTGTCAAGTCGGATGGACGCCACAGAATTTTTTTTTTTTTTTTTTAAATCTGGAAATAAAATCAACTCCTCCCGTGTGTCTTTCCCACCAGTATTATCTAACTGGTTATGCTGTATATTCTGTTTCCATTTCGATATACTGTACTATGAATTACGAGAAATTTCATTTTTTTCTGGCGTTTAACAGACTTTAGTGGGCAAAAGCGTCTACTTTTCTTTTAGGTAACTCACGTGGTGTCTTTGAGACGCCAGCGACAGTGTCTATTTAATCTTGTCGTAAAAATGCAAGACGTTCACGTTGCATCAGCCATACGAGCGTCTGAGTTTCAATCTAGGGGATGGGGGTGTAAGTGACCTTGAAAATTACAAGAACTTTATTATTATTATTATTAATTTCTTTTCTTTTTCTTTCGATATTTTTAAATTGGGTTTAGCAACTGACAATTAACACATCACCGTTTTCAATTCAATAAAAAAAAAGCTAAAAATTATTTTTTTTTTTTATCATTAAAACAAAATGGGGTGGGGGTGGTTTAAATAGACTCCATGCGAGTGTCTTGGTTAGAGTTGAGGGTGCTAGTGGGGGTGATGGCTAATGTGATACGAATGTGCTTTCCTATAACGAGTATATAGATTTAGTTCGAAAATTTTAACTAATGCCATATATATATATATATATATATATATATATATATATATATTTCCATGGATATAGCATAAAATAGAGGTGAATATCCGCAACCTACAATGTTAAATCGTCTGATGGCATTAATCTGTCCTGACCAGTAATTTTATCTGTTTTTAAATCAGTAAATATATTTTTTAAATTAATATATATATATTAATTATTATCATTTTTTAAATCCATAATAGTTTTCGGTCCGACCTCTGAAATATTAATATCGCCTACTCGAGTAAAACATAAAGGAAGTGTATTTTTATGAAATAATTAATTTTGAAATACATTACAAGCGAATTTCTCAATGTTAAGAGTATTATCTCGGTGCCTTAGATTTATTTATAGTGAAGGTTGCTTTCATAATTCTGAAGCATTTCTCTCCATAGTCTCTGCTACAGTTAATTGGCAGTGTGATGTTTTTCGTGTTTCAGATTTAATTTAATATTATTACTACAATTTATTTCTTCGTCTTATTTTCTTGACAATAGTTCTATTGAGGATTGCGAAGATAACTATAACTTTATCCCTTCTTATTGTACTCTTCTCCGTGTCCACCCAGTGTTACGAAAACAATGGATACTGTCATTGCCATAGAAACGGCAGATCTAATCATTGAAACAGAAATCACTCTTGCTTCAGATACGGATAGTAGCAGCGCCATGTTTTTGTTTTCTTCTTTGTCTCACGCATAGGTATGAGGTGAGGCAAGGCAAAACAGGTCACAGGAAATACGGTCGAATGCTGCGTTTTCTGAACTCAGGGCCGTATTGTACCTAAATAAGTGGGAAATTTATTTTATCCTCCTGAATCAGCGACACACCTCACCCCCTTTGGTGATAAGGCCTTGCTGCATGCCAAACAAACGTAATTACTAGAAACAGTGAAGGTCTTCCGTACCTAGGCAACAACAGTTTCGCTAAAAGAGAGGCGAGGTGGGGGGGGACATTTACATCCAGTAAACGAGAAAAACTCAGCTCAGCACTACTATCGTCTGACCATCGGCTTCGATTTAAAAAAAAAAAAAAATATATATATATATATATATATATATATATATATATATATATATATATATATATATATATATATATTTTTTTTTTTTATATTTTTTTAAAACCAAACTTTATAAACTTGACTAAAACGTCTCTATGCACTTAAACGAATTCTAACCTACTTAATTATTATTATTATTATTATTACTAGCCATATAGTGTAAGGAAGCCTAAAGCTTATGCTGCACCAGCTAAAAAAATAAATAAATAAAAAATTTCCGAGTTACCGAGAGAGAGAGAGAGTAGAAGGGAATCACCAAGAAACAGAAGAATGGTGATATCCAGCTCAGGACTCTGGACTTGCCAAGCCCATACTCACCAGATGTGAGCCCCTGGGGTTAAAGGGCAGTGTTGACAGTCGTTTATTACATTTTGTTCTATGAATATATAGTTACGGTGCGCTTTCGTACCTCTTAAAATTTGTCACGAGTGTGCAAATTTAATCAGAGAACCACAGTTCACATAAAAACTAGAATACCTGGGTCGACTGGACTCTGGTAGCAGTTCCGCAACATCCCATCTTCAGATGCCTTCACTAGCTTCTTTCATCTTGAGGTACTGTCTGCTGATTTACACTGTAGAAACACAGAAGAAATATCATTATACCAATCAAGTTTTACTCAGTTAAAATGTCGAGCTGTTGAAATGAAAGAAATACTATCAATTTATGCGAATTATGTTTACAAAACATTTTATATTGATGTTTAAATTTAATGTTCTTGCTTATACTCCGGCTCACGATCACCAGGTCAGAGGAGTTTATAGTAAATCATGAATATAATTGTTAATCGGATTTAGCAATTAGGGTCTTGAACCACGGTCCACTCAAAGAACGTATGCTATAGCACTTTCGTTTCTGACCGCTCAGTTACATCAGGCCTAAAGTGCCCTTGAACAGAAGTGAATCTTTTGAATGAACTTGATTAAATGACCAACGGTACATTTAAATCACCATTCTGGAAAAGGGTGAACAATATAGGAACGTAAATTTCTCCTCCTCGATTATTGTTTCTGTGACAAGCAAATAGCCTTGATAGTGTAGTTAAGATTATTGCTGACACTAAGCCTACCTACTCTATTACCACTTAAATTTTCATATAGGATTTTTTAAGCTTTGCAGTTGCAATGATATGACATTCATGGGCACCGGCAGGATATTTTGCAAGGTTGTGCATGTGGGAATAATTTTTTTGTTCACCAAATTTTCGAATATATGCAATATCTTATGTTTCAATATAAGATATACAGTATTGAAACATAAGATATTGCCGGCGATCAAAAAATCTAAGATCAAAACTGTCGGCACCCATGATGCCATTATTTACTAAATATACACATTTAAGTTTTCAAGTCGAAGGAAATATTCATAATGATTTTATATTGAAAAACGGTGCAAAATATTGATTGAATGTTGTTATGAGTAGTATATATTTTTTTATACTGCGTAATTATGAATGAGTAGTTCAGTTCCATTTTTACTTATCGGACGACTGTTGTTCCTATTTATTATCTCCAATAGTTTTTATGTACTGTTTAAGATGAACTCAGAGCTTCCCTCTTAGATATTATAGAAATGTTGTCTGGCCTGCAAAGCGATTCCGTAGAAATCTTTGTGCTTATCATACTCGTAAACTAATTAAGAAGCAGCTCTGCTATCCGGTCTGTTTTAAGTAGCATTGTTTTGAGTGTACAGTATCTTCCTAACATCGGTTAGCCAGAAAAGGCCGTCGATGAAACTTAAAGCTATATTGAAGTGTTGTTATCAGACGATATTGCTCTCATTGCAATATCAGAGGAAAAGCTACAAACACTCCTCAACAAAGTGGTAACAGCCAGCCAACAGATAGACTTAACAATAAATGCCAAAAAGAACCAAAAACTATGGTCATAAACAAAAACACCTTCCCCAGAATCAAAATACGCTGTAGCAACTTCCCCATTGAACAAGTGAGTAGCTTTAAATATCTAGGGAAGAGCTTTACAAGTAATAATGACTAAAGCACAGAAATTAGAAGCAGAATTGGTATGGCCAAAGAGGTATTTAAGAATCTTAAGAACTTCCTCTGTGACACGAAACTGAATTTACAGAAAAGATATTGCATGTCCAAATGCTACACACGGAGCACTCTCCTATATGAATGTGAGACCTGGGTCATGCGGAAGGTGGAAATCAGGAAACTGGAAGCCTTAGAGATGTGGACGCTCAGAAGAATGCTCAAATTTCCGTGGACACATCGGGTTACCAATGAGCCTGTCCTTAAGAGGGCAAGGACCACAAGGACACTGCTAGCTACGATTGCAAAGAGAGGCCTACCTCGGGCATATTATAAGAGGCGCACAGTATGACCTGCAGAGTCTAATCCTTCAAGGGAATATTAAAGGCAAAAGAGCAAAAGGAATACAAAGAAAAAAGTGGCTTGATAACATCAAAGAATGGACAGGGGGTCTCAAGATACAAGAACTATTACACAAAGCAAGAGACAGAGCTGGCTGGAAAATGTTGGTCTCCAACGTTCATATTGAACACAGAACCTGAAGAAGTTGTTTTTGGGTTTGTAAGTGCATCAGTGAGTTAAACGTTTATTGTGCCAGGGCGTATTAAGTTTATACTGGTGTGTGTGTCTGTGTATACACGGGCTGATTTGCATGTTATGCGGGCTGAAATATCTGTTATAGCTCTCGTGGTAAACCCTATTCCCTCCTACTGAGATCGGCTAACTACAGCCTTGGTTGAGTTAGATTCTCTTGATGAGAATCGAATTCAGACCTCTCCCGAAACGACTATACTGTCACGGATGACACTTGGAAATGTGTCAGTACCTGTTGGGGAGCCGAACCGCTAATATCGCCCCCTCTTCCCTCCTCCTGTATATATTCTTAAAGCAAACAAGTTAAAACGATAAGTATTTTTACGAGTATCAGCTACGCATTCAAATCGTTTCATTTCACCCATATCGTTGTAGAATCTAAGATCAGTAGACCGAATGAAGATAATGCATCAAAACAGAGCTTCTTAATTAACTTTGTGGCCGTTAATAGACAAATAAAGTCCTCTCGATCAATATATCGATGTGTCTGACGCAATTCTTTCCTCGCATATTCTGTCTCTAACATATGGCTTAGATATTCACATTAAAAAAAAAAAAAAAAACAGGTAGTCAAATGGAGTTTCAAGTGGAATCAGACATAACTTGGTTTCATTTTAATCATTGTGCTGCCGGAAAATGAAAAAAATTGTCTCTTCATGGAGACGCTGTTGAACAAGAATTTTCATTTTTCAACAAACTGATATTTCTGATAGCATTTCTTACAACATTTTACAGGAATTTCTGAAATTAGCATTCCTTCATTTTTTCAAAAATTCATGTAAAATGTTCTCTCATTTTACAGGAATTTGACTGTGGTTTGACAGGAATTTGACAGGGCTGTGGTTAACAATAATCATGGCCCTTTCACCAAAAACTCTCATAACAATAACAATGTGGGCTTAAGAACAACTTATTAAAATATGTACTAGGATTTTAGAAAATTCCAGTTTGTTTAAAAAAAAAAATGCCATATGACAGGTTTGTTCAGTGGTAATGCACATACCGTTATTTTTTTTTTTTTTTTTTGCTATTGGGTTCAAAATGAACTGTAAACATATAATTTGTTTTATTTATTGTTTTGAAAAAAATTTAATTCTAAAATATACTGAATGGTTGCTACAATTAATTGTAGGAACTAATGGCCACAGGCAGCTCTAAACAGGGATGCTTAAAGTATCTTTTTAGAGTTGTGTGGAGCGCGATCTAATGGAGAAAATGTAACCAGATTTGGCCGACATGTCCTCCATAGGGTGCTTAAAAGGATACTTCGCAGAATACAAAAACAAAATTTTATGGGATGTTTTTCATCCTGTAAATTTTTTCAAATTTCTGAGGAAAAAGAGGCATAAAACTGTCTTCCTTTAGTCGGTCTCGGACGAGACCAACTAAAGTTTTTATTTATTTTTTATTTTTTTTTGTAAATAAAATGACCCAGATTGTGTTTTCCAACCAGCATTTTGAGGAATAATTTCAGTCTCTGTTGTATTCAATCATCTGGAACAAGAGTGTACCCAGTACAGCAGTGTTATTCAAAGAGGAATTTCGGAACGCATAACTTGGTAGCGTACGAAGATTCTTCCTGTCAAATACATCAAAAATATTTATCTCTCTGCAGATAGATGTCGAAAAACTCTCTGAGGATGCTTTTAGAACTGCCCGGACCCTTAATTAGGTAGTTCTAGAAAGGTTTACCCAACTCCATAGCATTATTGTGTAAGCGGTCTCAGCAGCCCTAGACGAGGAAATGATGTTCACACACTCCCCCTTATTTCCAGCCTTGATATGGATCCTGATTGTGTTTGATCCAAAACGGCCTTCGATATCCATTTTGAACTTCTTTATAAAAAAGTTTCATTCGAATACGATGGAGTGATTTGATTTATAAGGAACTTTTCTGCCATTGGGAAGATGCTTATAGGTCAAAATAACTGAGAACAATATATGAGATTCTTTCCAGTGGTGAACCCTTCTTCCTTATCTCACACCGATATGATCGCTTTCTTAATGTCAACATTTAAATTTCCCAGTTTCTTGAAGCTGATCTCAACAGCTCAGCCACCGATAAAAATTACAGGCGCAGCGTTTTTAACTTCTTCCAGCTTCTCCTCCCACTACCTGTTTCTGCCTCATCTCTACTGCTAATCTCTAACAGAGGACGAACCCAATAATTCTTTATTATTGTGTGCATATGCGTAATAATTATTAATGTTAGCTGTGCATCTGTTATTTACATGTTTGTAATTTCCCAGCTATCCGTATGTTTTTTAAGCTAGTTATGTATAATATTGGCGTAGATACACCATAGTTTACCCATAAATTTTGAACTACGTTTCGTACCTCTTAAAATATACTTTAAAATAACGCTACATGTAAAATATACATGTAGCGTTACGCTAGCTTGTATAGAATATTGCAATTATTAAGTATGCTTGGATTCAGGGTAATGCATATGAATGTTCTTGTTGGTGAAGCAACGTTGCGATTTATTAAATAGGAATGATATATGACGATTAAAATAAGTGTCTTCGTAATCAGTTTGGAGAAAGCACTGCGTTCGAATTCTGTCTTCGACAGAAGGAAATTTTCCTAGAGTTTTTTTCCTTGAAAAAAATTGGAGAAAAAAGTCCTTTCATCGAAGATAGCGTAGGATTTCAATCTAAATTTACAAATCCAAGTTTTCTTCCCACCTGAGGAAAATCGAGAGGACTCTGTGTCTCGCAGCAGCTCGTTGATACGAGAGGCCAACGAGGCTGACAAGACTTCTGAAGAATAACAGAAAGGCTACAATCAGTCAAATAATACCCAGTACAGCAGTGTTATTCAAAGAGGAATTTCGGAACGCATAACTTGGTAGCGTACGAAGATTCTTCCTGTCAAATACATCAAAAATATTTATCTCTCTGCAGATAGATGTCGAAAAACTCTCTGAGGATGCAACATACCGGAAAGAGATCTTCCAGAATTCTTATAGACTTACCGAAATATGAATCAGCTGTAATGAGAAAACTTTCTACTTTAAGAAAATATTTGGTAAGCTATTGACCGGAAAAATATTCCTTTCTAACAGTTGTGTAAATGTATAATTTATATATGGAATTGCTAATAACAAAAAACATAACAAAACTAGCTAACATAACAAAAAAGTTCATAAAGCAAAATTAGGCGAGTCTTAATTATGCAAATTTACAACGTTTAATACAAAGTGAGAGTCCAATTTCCTGATTCTGTTCCAGATTGGTTGCAGAGTTGGATTTGATGGCTGTAGAGAGAATTCTCCAATGAATTTGATACTGTAAACCAACCACAGTAACATAAATCATAAAGGAACGAACTTAAATTTAAAAACAGTACGACCATTGAGTCCTTTCGCTTTGGAAGTCACAAGACACCAATAGTCGTTGATTCACTGCTTTTCGAACGCTACAAAAATAAATGCATTGAAAGCAGCTGACAGTACACTGTCTTGCACGATATAAGACTTATTCATTCTGCTAACCTATTTTAATTTGCATATGTAACGATTTATATTTTGTTTCAGGCAACATGTTGTTGGTTATGCTATGCAGCCACTGATTTTTGTCTTTCTTATTTCTTTTTGTCACGTTTCACAATCTGTTAATTGCAATTTAATTTTAATTCGTTTAACATGGTTGTAGTGACCTTAGTTGCTAGGCACAGTTCATATAGCCATCTAAAGTTGATTTTATATTCTCGCTCCTTATTTATACTTTGTTTTCCAATTAGCAGTTTGGCTTTGTTGTGGGGACGCTTATGCTATCTTGGTTTACTTTTTCACTGCTTAAGGGCCAACATTGTACAAATATATCCCATCGGCGGTCTGATAGCTTATGGTCAGTTGTGGGGACTGATATGGGAACCCTACGTCTTCCATCTGAGAGCGACAAACCACAGCCTCGATTAATCTCTCTCTCTCTCTTTCTCCAGCTTGTGAATTCCCCTGATTCCCTTCAGCTTGTGAATAAGACAAGACTGCAGCTATAACTCAGACACAGCATGGGTTTGTTAAGGGAAAGTCTTGTCTGATAAATTAGATTGGACACAATGATGTGGTTACGAAGGAACTGGATACAAAGAATAATTTTGATATCATATACTTGGATTTCAGGAAAGCTTTTGACACTGTTGAGCATGGAAGACTACTGTACAGATTGGAGCAGAATGGTATTAATGTAAGTTGCTAAAATGGATAAAAGGGTGGTTGAGTGGGAGAAGACAGAGTGGTAATCAATAGACGCTGCTCTTCGTGGACTAATGTTATTAGTGGACTCCCACTGTGTTCGGTGTTGAGCTCACTGTTGTTTTGTATATTTATCAATGATATTGATGAAGGTATATCAGGCTTAGTGTCGAAGTTTGAAGTTGATACAAAGGTTGGCAGGGCTGTTAATGAGAGTAATGGCAGTGTGCTACTGCAACAAGATCTAGAAAATTTGGGCAGATGGGCTGAGAAGTGGCAACTGAAGTTTAACATTGACAAATGCAAAGTACTGCATATGGGTAGAAGTAACCCCAGAGGAACGTACCAACTGTGTGCTGTTACACTCAGGGTAGTGGATGTTTTTTTTCTTGTTTTGTTATATTTGGTTTTTAGGAGCATTAGCAACTAAGGCCATATTGCTCCGGGATATGCGGTGGTAATTCCCTGACCTTTCCGCATCCTCTGTATTTGGTGGTGACGGGCTCGAACCCCGGTCTAATCAAGAAGCGTGTGCTACGCACTGCTGCTCCTTCCCACCTGGCTACGGAGGCGCAGGGTAGTGGAGAATGAGAGAGACCTGGGGGTAATTGTGCAGTCAGATATCAAGTTTTGTGAGCAGACAGGGGTGCCTTCGTAGCCAGGTAGCCAGGAGCAGCAGTGCGTAGCACACGCTTCTTGATTAGACCGGGGTTCGAGCCCGTGACCACCAAATACGGAGGATGCGGAAAGGTCAGGGATTGACCACCGCATATCTCCGGAGCAATATGGCCTTAGTTGCTAATGCTCCTAAAAACCAAATAACAACAACAATGCAGACAGGCTGCCAGAGCAGGTCATGGGGTTTTGTCAATGATATACAGGAATTTTGCTAGCAGGGAAAAGGAAGTCATTATCCCTTTGTATAAGGCAATGGTCAGACCACGCCTTGAGTACTGCGTACAAGGCTGGAGACCTCATTTTAGGAAGGATGTAGATTTGCTTGAGCGTGTACGGAGAAGGGCAACAAGATTGGTGAGGGGAACGATGGGATCCTCTTATCAAGAGAGGCTTAAGTTCTGCAAATTGCAGCGTCTGGAGACTAGGCACCTGCGAGGTGATCTGATTGAGGTGTATAACGCCTTGAATTGGTTGAGCATGCTGAATTCTGATGGGATTCTTCCGCTTGCTCAGATTCGAACCTAAGAGGGTATAAATTCAAATTGAGGAAAGGCAGCTGTAGAATAGATGTGTGGAAATGTGCCTTTAGCCAGCGGGTAGTTAATTGAATTTATTTAAGTTATCAACTTCGACATCTGTCGTTGTGGAAGTTGATAACTTAAATAAATTCAAGGAGGAACTGGACAAATGTTTAGACGGAATGGTTGTGTCAATTTATTTTTATTTATTTTTATTTTTTGGCTGATGCTACATGAGCTAATACGCTTGCTTTCTTGCATCACATGCCTCTATTACTATTACTATATGCGAACAGAACATATAGGGTGTGACTAGAGTTAAGCTGCCTTACTTCGAAGTGTATACAACATACAACGTGACACTGTATTTAAAATGTTGATATCATAGCTAATGGAGAAGAGAATTCAAGCCTTTTCAGTTAGTAAAGGGAAAAACAAAATTGGGGAGGAAACACCTTTAATAAATCGTTTTATTGTCTGAAGCATGATATATATATATATATATTATATATATATATATCTTCTTCTTCTTCTTTAATGCTGCCGAATGGCGTTTGCGACTTCGTTTTGATATTGTTCTCTGTCTAGCGCTTGTAGAATTTGTGCTGTTGTCATGTGAAGCCAGGTGTTGATGTTATCTAGCCATGCCATTTTCGGTCTGCCTGGGCGTTTCTTGCCTTCGATCTTTCCCTCCAGGATGAGTGGTAGTAGGTGATATTTTTGTTGGTTCCTAGCGATGTGACCTAGGTATTTGCATTTCCTGCTGATGATGGTTTTGAGCAGGTCCCGTTCCGTGTGCATGTCCTGCAGGACCTGTGCGTTGGTTATCTTGGCTGTCCACGGAATTTTCAGCATTCTTCGGTAGAGCCACATTTCGAAGGCCTGGAGCTTTTTTGTAGTGGCTGATGTTAGAGTCCAGGTTTCTACACCGTAGAGCAGTATTGGCCAGATGTAGCATTTCAATGTGCGTAATTTGAGCACGATGTTCAAGCTTCTGTCGGTGAGGAGGGTTCTCCATTTGGTGAATGCCTGCCTGGCTTGTTCAATTCTGCTTTTGATTTCGGCCTCATGGTTCAGCTGGTCATCAATGAGCACTCCGAGATACTTGAAGCGGTGTATTTGCTCTAATTTTTCGTTGTTTAGTTTGATCGTGATTTTGCTTGCAGTCCTGCTGACCTTCATCACCTTTGTTTTCTTTTTGTTGATTCGTAGCCCCCATGCTTGGCTTTCTATGTCCACTTCGTTCAAGATGGTCTGTAAATCTTGTTCTGAATCCGCTATTAGTGCTGTGTCATCGGCATATCTTAAGTTATTGATGTAGTGTCCATTAACTTTTATGCCGATGTTCTTGTCAGCCAGTGTTTGGTCGAAGATCATTTCCGAATAGATGTTAAAAAGAATGGGAGATAATGGACAGCCTTGCCGGACGCCTTTTTTTATTGGAATTGGGTCTGTCAGATCGTTGTCATAGCGAAGCCGGGCTGTTTGATTCCAGTAGAGAGTTGTAATAAAGTTGATATCATTGTTTTCAAGCCCAAGTTTTCTCAGTCGGTCAATTAGGCGGTCGTGGTCTACTGAATCGAAGGCTTTCTCGTAGTCAATAAAACATATATACACGTCTTTTTGATGTTCATAGCACCTTTGTAGCAATATTTGTAAACAGAAAATTGCTTCTCTGGTGCCTAGTCCCCTGCAGAATCCGAACTGTGTGTTTCCTAGTGCACTTTCGCACTTACATCTTATCCTTTGCTGAATCACCTTGAGGAAGACTTTTAGCACCTGGCTCATTAGACTGATCAGCCTGAAGTCTTCGCATTTCCGGCTGGTAGCCTTTTTTGGTAGGGCCACAAAGATGGATTGGAGCCATTCGGATGGAATGTCGTTGTTGTTGTAGATTTGATTGAACCATTTCGTTAGTTGTTGGATGTTGCTGTAGTCTAGTTGTTTCAGCAGTTCCACATGAATCTGATCAGGTCCACAGGCCTTGCCTGGCTTTGTTATTCGGATGGCATGTTCCACTTCAGATGTTAATATGTGGAGATTGTCTTCCTGTGTTTGTTGTTGCGTTTCTGCCGGTTTTCTGTTGGTGCCGAACAGATTGTATATATAGCTCTTCCAGGTGTCGAGTTTGGCTTGTTTGCTTAGTATAGGTTGATTGTTGTCCGTATATAAACTTGGGATAGGAGCCGGTTTGTAGATGTTTCCAGCTTCTTTAAGCTTCTTGTGCAGGTTATAGTTGTCATTTTTCTTGATTAGGTCTTCGATTTCTGCACACTGATCTTCCATCCATTTTTCCTTCGCCTTCCGGATTTCCTGTTTGATCTTTTGTTGTATTTCTTTGTATTTTTCCCGGTTGTTGTTGTTTTTGAATATTCTCCGTTCATCCATTAGGTCTAGTATGTGCTGGGTCATCCACCGTTGTTTCTTTTTCGACGCCTGATGTCCTAGCAGGGTTTCTGCTGTTTCATTGATGCACTGTTTGAGTGAACGCCCGAATGCTTGCACGTCTGTTGTTACTGCTTCGATCGATCGGATTGTAGTGTTGAGATGAAGCTGTACTTGTCGTCTGTTGGCGGTGTTCTTCAGTTTCTCCAGGTCGATTCTTTTTGTTGTGCTTGTGCGTTTGACTGCTCGTAATTTGAGACGTAGTGTTGCTGTTACTGGGTTATGGTCTGATGATATGTCAGCTCCGGGGTAAGTTTTTGCATTGAGGACACTTGACTTATATCTGATGTTGATTAAGATGTAGTCAATTTGATTCCTGACGATATTGTTGTCAGAGTCTTGTGGTGAGGTCCAGGTGTATAGTCGTCGAGGTGGTAGTTTGAACCAAGTGTTGGCAATGCTAAATTTTTCTTCTTGGCAGAACTGGACGAGTCTGTCGCCTCGTTCATTCCGTGTCCCCAAGCCATGTTCTCCGACTATGTTTTGTAGCTTTCCTTGACCGATTTTGGCATTAAAGTCACCGAGGATGACCGTCATGTCGTGCTTCTTCAGCGACTTTAAAGTGTTGCTTAGCTTGTCGTAGAACAATTCAATTTCTTGATCGTCTTTGTCCGCTGTTGGTGCGTAGACCTGGAGCACATTCAGGTTGATCTTGTTGCCTGCTAGCTGTAGTAGTGCGATTCGTTCCGATATTGGGGTGAAACTGGTGACTTTGTTGGCCAGTTGTTTGTGGACAACGAAAGCGACGCCGTACGTCTGCTTGGTGTTCTCTTCTCCTCCGGAACAGAAGACGTGGTGGTCGTTTGATATAAACTTCTTTGTTCCAGGCCATTTGGTTTCACTTAACCCAAGTATGTTGATGTTAATGCGTTCCATTTCTTGTAAAGCATTGGCTAGTTTTCCTGGTTGTAGTAGGCTTCTAACGTTCCATGTAGCTAGTTTCAGAAAATTCTTCGACGCAAGCTCGGAGATTCTTAGCACCCCTGCCCCATTCAAGGGACGCCGAGACTCGGGGCCGTGGTTTATTTTGCTTGCTATCATTGAAGTTTTCAAGGGAAGGATAATCCAAGTAGTTTCCCGTTGCTTTCTTGGATCACAATTTAGTTGAAAAGGTGTATAGGTTGAGTGGGTTCGATCGGATTGTAGTGTTGAGATGAAGCTGTACTTGTCGTATATCATCATCTTTGATGATATCATCATTGCTGACATATCATCAGACCATAACCCAGTAACAGCAACACTACGTCTCAAATTACGAGCAGTCAAACGCACAAGCACAACAAAAAGAATCGACCTGGAGAAACTGAAGAACACCGCCAACAGACGACAAGTACAGCTTCATCTCAACACTACAATCCGATCGAACCCACTCAACCAAGGAACCACTCAATATATATTACAGTAATATATATATTACTGTAATATATATATATATTACAGTAATTCTTTTATTAAACCTGAACTGATGTAAAAACTGTGCAGGGTTAATCAAATTGTCCATTGATTTAAGAGGGCAAGCATTATTGGCTAAAGTGTTGTAAATCAGTTTAACCAATAATGTTTGTCCTCTTAAATTAAGGGGTATTGCGCTGGGCTGCCTGACGGGATATCAACGAATTAGGTCTCTAAGGAAAGGACTATTAACTGCTACGGTCAGCAAGTTCTTTATTGTAGAAACGTTAGCAGAAGGCTTAGAAACAGTTGACGTAGTTAGCCAGCGCCAGATCATCTCGTTTGATTTTTTCATTCGCTGCTGCTTGGTTTCGTCGTCGTCCGAAGATCAGGAATACTCCCTGACGGACTGCAGAAACTTATGTGTTTTTTCACACTGTGGCTGAGTTAGTCTGAGCCGGGAGATGGTTTCTCGAATTTTTTTTGCCAGTAATAGAAGTCGTACAATTTGCAGACAGGATATGATGGCCTTCATTGCTTCGGCGCAAATTCTAAGCAGTTGAACCATTGGAAAGGTCTGGATTCGTATTCCGTCTTTGACAGGAGAAACTTATTTCGGGCTTTTCAGTTTTGACTGAGTTATGTGGTCTTAGACAGAGATATGGAGTTCATCGCAAGATTTTATGCTTCCTTGGTTGAGTGGACTTCGTCAGTCTATTATTACTATTGAACTGAGTGGCCACTGTATTAGATGAACCTACCTTTTTCATGAATTGGAGTGCTCCTTTAAGTAACAGCATCACATGTTCTTACCGTGCGATAAAAAGAAGGTAGACAAATACGTAGTGATGCTGTATGGTATGTAATTCGGTGCGAGAATGGGCAAGACGAAAGTTATGTGACTTTTCAAGTGGCATATTACAGGAGTAGGCGTTAGACGCGCCAGAATGAGTATCTCGGAAACTGCAGACTCTGCTGGAGTTTTCCAACGACTGTGTCTTAAGTGTACCGAGATTGGTTCAATAACCAAATAATACCCAGCCTACAGCGATCCTGTGGTCGGTTGGTTACGTGTATGTTATGCGCCAAAGCAACAGCTTATGAGGAATCGATATATCGTGTTTATCGTAAGTCGGTATATCGTAAATTGCATGTTTTCTTCAATCGGTTTGTGGTTTGCTGAACGTAAAAGTCGAATTTCCAGGATGATAAACCGTACATCCCTAGCCTGAGACCGTTAACTCAACCACGTTGTGAGGGGAAAAAAAAAAACCACAAAAGTTCTCGCATCATAGATGGAATTCGAACTCAGACATTTTCCCCCTTTGTTGGAGGACGATAGTGATTTTAACCATTGCACTATCGCGAGGACCCTGTGTCTCGCAGCAGCTCGTTGATACGAGAGGCCAACGGAGGCTGACAAGACTTCTGAAGACTAACAGAAAGGCTACAGTCAATCAAATAATACCCAGTACAGCAGCAGCGTTATTCAAAGAGGAATTTCGGAACGTATAACTTGGTAGCCTACGAAGATTCTTCCCGTCAAATACAGAAAAAATATTTATCTCTCTGCAGATAGATGCCGAAAAACTCTGAGGATGCAACATACCGGAAAGAGATCTTCCAGAATTCTTATACACTTACCGAAATATGAATCAGCTATAATGAGACAACATACCAAAGAGTTGCGACTAAATAAAACTGTGTTTAATGTATCATAAGTGAAACTTTCTACTTTAAGAAAATAATATTTGGTAGGCTATTGACTGGAAAAATATTCCTTCGCTAACAGTTGTGTAAATGTATAATTTATATATGGAATTGCTAATTTGTAAATATATGATTTGCATAATATGTATACAGAATTATTAATGTGTAAATATACTGTATATTAAATGTAAAATGTATATATAATATTTCGGGGCGAGACTACGTGTTCAGTATATGTCGCCCACTGCCCGTAGTATATTGTGCCCTGCTATGTAATTATCACTCTCTTGGTACTTAGCCGTCCCGGGGTGGTTCCTTTTGTGGAATGAACAGATGATAATAATAATTCCCCGTACCTTGTGACGGATGGGGTATCGCAGCCGACGACCGAACTCAGTTCCACTCCTGTTGGCAAGGGAACAAGAAGGTATGGTTACAGTGGGTTTGATATCACCAACACCGGACAGTAGAGAACTGAAATCACGTTTCCCGGTCTCATGAAATCCGGTTCCTGTTGATTCCCACTCATGGAGGGACCGGAATATGGAAAAAATATTATGAGTACATGGACTCATCCTGGCAGATATCAACAATGCAGGCTGGTTATTGCTGTGGGAAGTGTTATCATGGTACCAGTGGAGCATCATTTGTGTGCCAGAGTTTATCTGGAAATTGTTTCCGGCCAAGCGCATCCCTTCTTGGTTGCAGTGCATCTACGAATGGGTTCTTTCAACAGGATAATGCGTCATGTTACAAGGTCACTATTGTACAGAACATAAGACTGAATTCAGCCTGCTGCGGTGGTCGCCCCCAGTCACCAGATCGCAATACAATTGAGCACCTGTGGGATGAGATGGAACTTGCTATTCGGAGAAATTTGTATTTCCCAGCAATCCATTCTGCAGAAACTGTGGGAGACGGTTAAGTCAACATGGATAAGCATTTCTGCTTTACATTTCGTTAAATTCATGCCACGATAAATCTGTTTTAAAAACTAAAGGCGATCTACTCGCAGGTAGGTGTACTTAATAAAGTTGCCATTCAGTGTATAATTATTGCAGAAATATACTAAACAAGAATGGAAATGGAATAAAGGAGTGATATAGAGGTCTAAATCTGATCTTATAAATTTCTTGCTACTGTGTACGCTATATTGTCAAAAGTAAGCAGATATCTGATATGTTTCAAAGTGCCTTTTAGTGTTATATATGGTTATTCAAAATGATTCATCCGATTTTAAATGAGCATAATTCCGTACCTATCAACCGTTTATTAACTTGGCATACACAAGTGCAAATATTGCTAAGACAAGTTCAACGTTAGACACGTTCTTCACAAAAAGTAAACCTACGGAGAATGAAGAATTAGCAAAGGCAGAGTTAACAATTGCTGCACTCATTTCTGAGCATAATATTCCATTTGCGCAATGTGATCACCTTATAGAAGCATGTAAGAAAGCATTTCATGATAGCAATATTGGAAAACAAGTTCATATGAAGGCGACTAAAGTCTCTTATCTTATACAAGATGGCATAGCCTATCATGAAAAAATATACATTTCTAACATATGCAGAAACAACAAGTTTTCAATGATAATAGATGAAAGTACAGATTTATCTTTAGCCCAAGTTCTAGCTGTTATTTTTAGATATTTTGATATTCAAAAACTTTATGTCGTAGATGTGTTACTTGACATGGTTTGTATACAATGAAAATGGTACTTCAGAAGGGCTTTATCAAGCTGTAAAAGATCTTTTCATAGAAAAAAACATTCAAATAAGTAATCTCGTTGGCTTTGGAAGTGATAATTGTGCCACTATGATGGGTACTAAGAGTGGGTTCCAGTCATTGCTAAAAAAGGATGTACCATCAGTATTTATAATGGGATGTGTTTGCCATTCTTTTGCATTATGTGCTAGTCATTCAGTCAAGGTACTACCATCATATCTAGAAATATTTATAAAAGATATCTTTTGTTATTTTTCCCGTAGTAATAAAAGATTAAACGAGTTCAAAATGATTCAAGATGTTGTAGATACTGCTAAGCATAAAATCCCCAAATTAGCACAAACACGTTGGTTATCCCGTGGCAATGTAATAAAAATTATTATTGAGCAGTGAGATGCGTTAGTTTTTTTTTTTTTTTTTTTTTTTTTCAGTCTCAATCAAAAATTGACAAAATCGATGGTGGAGGGAATATTTACAATACTATGATCACCAAAGGAACTAAGCATATGTTGTTGTTTTTAGAATATGTACTGGGAGAAAATAAACTGCCTGAATATTGAATTTAAATCTGAGCATTTCAGATTGCACTTACTTCATTCAGTGGTTTCGATTGAGTATAAAAATATTCTAAATTTTTTCATAAAAGAAGAAATCATTACTTCGTGCAGGCTGGTTGAAATTGATCCAAGCAATGCAATAAATCATAAGCCTCTGAATAAAATATATTTGGGAGGCCGTTGTATGGCCTTATTAAATTCAACACCACTTGGTGATAGTGAAAGCAGGTTTAAAAATGATTGTTTAAAATTTCTTATTGAACTTTGTATGGAAATCAGAAAAAGATTTCCTCTAAATGACGATGGAATTATCGCCAGTTTCATTGTTCTTGACCCAGCAGTGATACATGATCGTGCCAAATCGCCATCCTCAATTTTCCATTTAGCAATGCAGTTCCCTCGCCTTGTTTCTGAAGACAAAATAGATCTTCTAGATGATGAATGGAGATCATTTCGTTTAAATCAAGATTTAGATCTCTCTTACAAAACCATCCCTGAGTTTTGGTATCTGTTACGTAATGTAAAAGATGGCTTTAATAATTCTAAATATGAGATTTTATCTAACTTTATGACCAGTCTAACTATTTTACCTCACTCTTCGGCAAGCCTAGAAAGAATCTTCCCCCAAGTAAACCATATAAAAACAAAAACCACAAACTCCCTTAAACCAGAAACTGTGAAAGATCGATTAATGGCAAAACAGGCGATAAATAGATCTAATCAAAATTGCTATACATAGAAACCTAAATAAGAATTGGTAAAAGAAGTCATACAAGGAACTTGTCATAAAAGATACGAAGAACGTTTGAAAAAAATGAAAGAACTTCAAAAAATAAATGTGGAGGGAACTGAATGGGATGAAAATTCTGATTACAATTAAATAAAAGATATTTATGCATGGTAAGTTTTATCTTATTTGTGTTGCTATACTATACGATGAAAACTGGTTTTTTTTTGGTTTATTTAAGTTGCAATCTAAGTTTTTTTAAACTTTGTGAGTGGGAGCCCTGGTCTGGACTAGAATTGTCTCCATTTTCATCCATAATCCCGCTATTTCCCCCCCCCCCCCGAGTGCAGTCGTAATCCTGTTATGTTGTTCTTTAAAGAGGCTTTCAAGGGTAGAATAAGGGACTGTTCCAGTGCAGTGCCTTCAGGTAGTCTGGGGGTCCAGTGGGGTTTCTTGTTGTTTGTCCTGCGCTTTTCCTGTCTCATTTTCTTGTTGAGATGGTCTGCTCCGTTTGGTTTTTTTCTCGCTTCTGGAGCGGGTTTTTCTCTCCCATATGGGAGCTGTGGATATTGTTAGAGTACTGTCCAAGTCTTCGTTATTCTCTATAAATATTGGATCATCGCTATTTATAGCCTTTTTCAGAGGCTTACTTGGATTTTTAGATTTTCCGGTCAGGTCCGTTTTATCGGGGATTGTTTCAGTTCCATATTGTTCCCTGGATCAAGAGTTCTGAACAGTTGCTTAGCTGCAGAAGCGCAATGTTTAGTTCTGATTCTGTTTTATATTTGTTGACCCAGAACTTGCCGGGTGGGGGGGGAGAGGCGATGTTGTGCTGCATGGGGACGCACACCGTGTGGGTTGTCGTGAGCCCACACATGAGCATTGTGCTGATTGAATAAGCCTTCCCGAGTGAAATAAGCCTCATCCGTGACCAAAACATAGGCTGAAAAATTCTAGCCTTGAACACTTTCTTGGAGAAACCACTGCACAAAAGCCACATGTGCAGGGTGATCTTGGGGGAGCAGTAACTGAACCCTTTGGAGATGAAAGGGATGTAAGGAATCACCGTGCCAGACACGCTGTACACTGCAACGAGACACTCCTAAGGCAGAGGCAACGGCACGTGTGCTGGTAGTAGGATTATTCTTGACGGCATTCAACACACTTTCTTCCATCACGAGAGTTCGCGTCGAACGTGGTCTGCCCGCACTACTCCTGTTACCTCTAAATGATCCATAATCACACAAATTTTGATGCACACGCGCAAACAAACGGTAGTCCTGTACATATCTGTCTGGGAAGCGTTCTCCATAAATTCGTTGAGCGGCTCGTCCATTGCCCTCTGCTAATCCGTACACTGGTGCATGTCTGCCAGCTCACAATTCGTATATCGATGCATGCTCTTCATGCGGCGACTACTGCTTGAATGAGTAAACTAGAAATTTTGCCTCTCGCGAACTGATGAACAGCGCAGTGTACCGACTTACTGTGACGTTTCCGGTTATGGGTTCTTTTAGATGATGCCTACCTCCCCTAAACGTTTGTACCAATATTTTTGAGACACCCTGTATTTAGTACCCCTAAAATGTTCTGGATATAGATGTCTTAAAGTGCGCAGCAAGTAACTCACAATAACAGTCACTCAGACAAGTTTCGACCAATCACGGCTCTATCACTCAGACAAGGTCCAACCAATCAGAGCTCGAACGGGTGTTGTACACTGAGAACGTATTGTTATATATATTCCCCATATAATAAATATAGTGATTTTAAATAACTTTTACAAACCCTGTATTCGAACAAATATATTTAGTACACCTAAATGTTCTGGATATATATGTCTTACAGTACGTGGCGATTAACTCACACTAACGGTCGCTCAGACAAGGTCCGACCAATCAGGGCTCGACTGGAGTACACTGAGAACAACGGCCTTTGTGTGTCAGGCATCATATTAAAATTAGACAGAAAACCAGTAAAATATCTGAGATTCATCATGATAAACAT
This sequence comes from Mastigoproctus giganteus, assembly GCF_048544385.1. Classification (NCBI taxonomy): domain Eukaryota; kingdom Metazoa; phylum Arthropoda; class Arachnida; order Uropygi; family Thelyphonidae; genus Mastigoproctus; species Mastigoproctus giganteus. The sequence continues at coordinate 89,792,341 of NC_143579.1, forward strand.
ATGTGGCTATAAAGCTGTTCAATTGCACTTCAAGTAAGTTGCTACCATCATCATTTAGGCGATATTTACGGTGCCAAGGGCTTTAACAGATTCATCTTAATATACAGTGCAAAGTTATCATGTTGTAACCCAGCGAGATCAACGTGACCATAAATTTCGTTTACCTTCACGAAGTTGATGTCTGTGGACACATCTTGAGAAGAGGAACTTAGCGAATCCAAAATAAAGCAAAATATGACACTTTAAACTACTAAAAACACAACAAATAGTGCAGCACCAAAACTATGCATCTGCCCAAAACAATATAGTTTCCAACAAGGAATGTCGACGCTCTCCGAAATCCCCTGACACAGGCTGCAGCCGTTGATCAAAAGTACTTCCTGGCCATTTCTGTCGACTTTGCCGGGGCGTTCAACACCCTGTGATGGCCGAGCGTCCTGGCTCGACTTCGGAAGACTGACATGCCGGCCACCTATACAACACAGTGAAAAGCTATCTATCAGACAGATGCATCAAGATAAATGCATCTGTCTTGATGTATCAAGTTAAATGCCCTGTTCAGAGGGCTCTCCAGGCGACTCCACAGAGGCTGCTCACAGGACTCTGTGCTGGGACCAATTATGTTGAACACAGTCATGGATGAGTTCCTCAGCACTGATATCGGCGAAGTTACTTCACAAGCCTTTGCAGACGACCTTATTCTTATGGCCACTGCAAATAGTAGATCGCAACAGGAAGAGAAGGCAAACCACGCCTTCCAAATCCTGCAAAACTGGACCAAGACTTACCACCTCACGATTTCTGAAACCAAAACCGACTCCATTCTACGGGGAATCCATGACTACAGAATACCCCCTCGAATCAAAATCCGCATAACCACACTCCGACTGTCTAATGAGCTTAAGTACCTGGGGGTAATGCTTGACATCAAGCTCTCCTTCAAAGTACACGGTCGAAGTGAGAAGTCTTTTGCGCACTTCAGATCACTACTTGGTGATGGTCTCTTCTCCAGTGGAGCCTTTATCTCATGGCTGTTCCCCACATCGTGTTGTTTATCATTACAAGAATGCAAAATGGGATGACCTGCGAGATTTCGTTTCTTCTTTTCCTTGGTCGGATTACTGTTTCACAACTTCTGATGTCAACGTTTGCTCGGATCGTGTCAGTGAAATCATTCTTGCAGGAATGGAATACTTTATCCCACACTCCACTTTAAAATCTCGTCCTTTATCTAAACCTTCGTTTTCCTATAAATGTGCTAAGCCTGTTCAAGAGAAGAACATTGCATATCGTAATTGGCTTGTTTCTAATTCTTCAGTAGTTTTAGTAGTAGTAGCAACAATTGTAAAGCAGTTATTAATCAGTCCAAACTAGAGTTTGAACAGGCTAAGAGGAGAAAACATGCTTCTTGCTCTAATGGTAGCCGAGCATTCTGGTCTCTTGCTAAAGCAAGAGACCAGAATGCTCGGCTACCATTAGAGCAAGAAGCATGTTTTAGAGCAAGAGCAAGCATTAGAGCAAGAAGCATATTGGTCGCAACTTCTGCCGGCGCCTCCGTAGCCAGGTGGGAAGGAGCAGCAGTGCGTAGCACATGTTTCTTGATTAGACCGGGGTTCGAGCCCGTCACCACCAAATACGGAGGATGCGGAAAGGTCAGGAAATGACCACCGCATATCCCGGAGCAATATGGCCTTAGTTGCTAATGCTCCTAAAAACCAAATAACAACAAATAACAACAACAGCAACTTCTGCCCATCTCTGCTCCCACCTCTGTCCAAACCAGATGGTTCTGTTGTCACTTCAGCCAAGGATAAAGCTGACCTGCTAGCATCCCATTTTTCTTCCAACTCATGTATTAATGATCTTGGTAAAACACCTCCCACCATTCCCAACACGCTCCATTCAATGCCTCCTGTGGTTTTCCGTCAAAAGGATGTCAGAAGGATTTTGACGAATCTTGATGCTAAGAAAGCTGCAGGTCGTGATGGTATTTCTCCGCTTGTTCTCAAAACCTGTGCTCCTGAACTTGCTGCTATCTTTTCCGCCTTTTTTCACTTTCTTATTCCAAAGGTGTTTTTCCTTCTGCTTGGAAATTTGCTCATATCCAGCCAGTTCCTAAAAAGGGTGACAAATCCCTCCCATCCAGTTATCGTTCCATTGCAATTACTTCTACTCTTTCTAAAGTAATGGAGAAATCAATTAACCGCCAACTCTTAAACTACCTAGAAACCCTCCGTCTGATCAACGATCGCCAGTATGGATTCCGTCAGTGTCGATCCACTTGTGATATTCTGGCTTATGTTACCGATTTATGGACTAATTCAATGGAAAGGTTGGGTGAAACACAAGTAGTTGCTCTTGACATCTCAAAGGCTTTCGATCGTGTTTAGCATCTTCTAAACAAGCTTCCATCTTATGGTTTGTCAACTGTTTTTAGTAATTGGTTATCCAGTTTTCTCTCTGATCGCTCACTGAGGGTGATGGTAGATGGCTCTCTGTCTTCTACTTCTCCACTAATGCCGGTGTGCCTCAAGGTTTAGTTCTTTCCTCCACTCTTTACCTCTTGTATATTAATGAACTTCTTCCATTGACTGGAAATCCTATCTATAGTTTTGCCGATGATAGCACATTGCATTCCACTTTCGATTTTGAGAAACCTTGCCCTGCTCAATCAGCTTCAACTTCTCGAAAATCCGCTACGAATTCCTTAAATGCCGATCTTCAGATAATTCTCCAGTGGGGAAAAGACAGCTTAGTTGATTTCAACCTTTCTAAAACTCAGTCTTGTCTTATATCTCGCAAAAAGGATTCTTCTGCTCCTATGCTTATCTTTTGTGACACTCCGATTTCTAGGCAAAATGATATATTTCTTTTGGGGATTACCCTGACTTCTAATCTCTCTTGGCAGAAGCACATTACAAATATTGCTTCCTCTGCATCTAAAAAAGTTGGTTTTCTCTTTTGCTCTCGGCGTTACTTTTCTTCCAAACAGCTGCGCACTCTGTATAAATCGCAAATCCGCCCTGCCATGGAATATTGTTCCCACATCTGGGGTGGTGCCCCCAAACCTCTGTCAGGCTTCTTGATTCCATTCAGAAGAGGGCAGTTAGGTTAATTAATGATTCATCTCTAACAGAGTTTCTCCACTCGCTGTCTCATAGACGTACTATTTCTGCTGCATGCCTCTTCTACAGATACTTCCATGGGCACTGTTCTTCTGAATTGGCTTCTATAATTCCCGCTCTCTCTTTCAAAACAGTTCGAACATGTGCCGCCACCAGCCAACATCCATTTACTGTCCAACTTCAAACTCACAGAACCAACTTTTCATCTTCCTCGTTTATTCATTCAACTGCCGTCTTCTGGAACAACCTTCGTTCATATGTATTTCCTGAAAATTACAGTCTACAGAAGTTCAAGTGCAATGTCAACAAATATCTTCTTTCGTCCTGTCAACCTCCAACCCAATCAGGGTACTAAGTACAATAGGTTCTAATACCTCTCGTGTTTAAGGTTTACATAAAAAAAACAAAAAAAAAAAAAAAAAAACATATACCTATGTAAATCTAAGCAGACGCCATTACGGAATTTTTAGTGTGAACCCCCTGGAACACTTTCGCGAACCACCGTTTAGGAACCGCTGCACTAGACTAACTTACCTCAGGATCGGGAACACCATCTCCTGTACAGTTTCACGCGTATAGTGTATTCACCAAATTTGCACAAGACTCATTTGCAAGAAGGAGAACACAAATTGCAATCAATGATGTGCGCCGTTAGCCCAGGGCTCCCTGCACATAACTGAGCATCCAAACTGGACCAGACTATGACTGTTATGGTGGGACCCCTCTCCTAGGATTGAACCTTCATTGCAAAGGATAGACGACCAATTCATCTATGCAGACTCTACTATGACTCTTTCTCCCATGTGCGATGCAACGACTGGACATGACCACAGCAGCTCTACTGCAGCACGCCACCTACCGTTCTGAACTGGGCATCCTTGCCCAGTTCACCTCTAAAACCCCATTCCTAGGCAGGGAGTGGGAGGAGGTGGGCCTCTGTCTCCTCCCCCCCCCTTCTTCCCCTGGTGGGACTAGCCCAACTGACACTCCTGGAATCGCCTTCTCTTTCGTTCCCATACTTCTATCTGTTCCCCCCCTCCAATCTTCAGTCTCCTCCCTCACTCTACCTTTACCGGCCGTGAACGTCACAACTGCAAGCTGCTAAACTCCAATGTCAAAAATGAACATAACCTTCATGTAAAACCCATCTTGGCCTTATCTAAGTCTCTAGCGGCTATCCCATTTTTTTTTTTTTTTTTTAACATAGGCCCTAGCAACTGAAATCTCAGGAAATTAGGTGGCAGGGCCTGCCAGAGTAAATAACTATAATACTGGTGTACCTGGTCTGCCTTCACAGGACGAAGTGTGGGCAACGTTGGGCCCCAGTCGGGATCCAACGGCTAAATGACCAAATGAAGAACGGTACACGACACTACACTATACAATATCCACATGAAATACTTTTAAATCTCTGGCCTCAACAGTGTTCGGTTTCACATGACATTGTATACTATGCGGAGATGGGGGAAACCCCTAGTGCCATTTGACACGAATACACTTTACCTCTGCGCAGTTACCGTTTCCCCTATAAAAAAAAAAAAAAAAAAAAAACGTGAAGGTGGGTGCGGCCGTTGATCATTGTTCCGCCCCAAACGGGAACTTCGCCTCCACCGTAAGTGTCCCTTTCTCTGATGTTGGTGGTGGTGCTGCATTCCTTGCTGTATCCAAATGAAATAACGTCTAAAAAATATGTTTGTGGGCTAAAGCAGGACTCATCAGAGGACAGAACTGTACCCTATTTGTCAGGGCTCCAAATCACATGTTCATAACACCTGTTTCGACTAGCACTGCAGTGGTTTGTAGTTAATGGGACACAAACCACTGGCTTCCTTGCATAGAGTTCACTTGAATTGAGCTTTCTTATCGCAGTTCGGTTGGAAATGTTTTCATCTGTGGCCTCAGCAATCTCAAGAGACAGTTCATGACATGACAGGACAGGACATCGTAGGGTTCCCTGTTGCTGTTAGAGCCAGTTAGCTGACTGTTCTGATTGACGTAGCCCTTGGGGAACCCTGGCCAGCTCTTGTAATGGTTTCTGTCTCCTAAAATTGCTTCCATAGTGCCGAGACGACACTGCGTGGCACATTAAGCCAACCACCTCCACCGGCGATTGCCGGTGGGGGTGGGCTGTGGACGGCTTCAAGTCATCCAACGCTCCACCGTCATGAGTATCTGCGTGGGTAGCACAGCGGTATCGTCACCATCCTCCTTACACTTGGTGGAAAAACCCCGGGTTCGAATCCCGTCAGGAACTTTAATGGAAATGTAGTCTGTCTCAGGCGTAAAGAGCAAGATTCCTTCCCCCCGGCAAACCCCCCCCCAGAAACTGGGGTTTTTTCGTCCAGCAAAACAGACAAATACACTAGAGAGAGCACAGGCAATTTACAGGCACAATACTCATGGGTAGATGTAATTATTTACGCGTGTCTCTAATATAATAATTTTTAACTTTTTGTTATTTTTATTTTGTTGCTATTCTGAGTACTGGAGATATGGCCATTGCAATGAACAAGCCAAAAAACGGGAATGGAGCGATGTGGTTGCAACCCGCGTTTTTATAGGCATGAATAATTTGCATTCTGTGCGGCTCTGTAAGATGGTAGATCGATTTTTATTGAATACTACAAATTTGCATGCCAGGATGCCTGTTATATCAAATATTCGCTGTTCACAATATAATATTTTCGAAAAATATTTGTTCTGTTAATTTTGTGGAGCAGTGTTTAATTGGGTAGTTTCCATTAACCCTAAGTGCGTTTATTGTATCTAACTTCCAAAATTTCTCTTCCATTTTCCTCTCAGTTATTACAAATTCATTTTGCTCTCTGTTAGGGTTTGATAAATTTCTGGCATCCCTTTCCCTAATGAGTTCCTCCTGTGAATGTAAATGAAAAATACTCATTCACTTTGTCAGCAAACCCAGCAGAATAATCAGCAGTCGAACCATCGATATCATGTGGACCAATTTGATTCATCCCCTTCCTTCTAGTATTTATATAAGTAAAGAAGTCTTTGCTTTATTTGTTTGTATCATTCGCCGAAGATTTCTCGTAATCTGTCTTCGCTTGCTTAACCTCTAATTGCTGGGCGTCCTGGTATTTCTCTATCAAGTACTGACGTTCTTCCTCATTTGAAATGTTTATACCAATGTGCGACAACACTGCAACCTCGGCAGTCTTCTCCATAAACAATAACCATTTCTTCGTGAATTGTTGTGGATGTTTTTCCCTTGCAGAAAGAGGACCGAATCATTGATCTTTATTGCACTTTATCCGGTGTAACACTTAGCTTCATTCAGCGCGGCAAGTAAAGAAAATGAATTGTCAGATCGAAACCAAAATGTTTGTGGTTGTATTTTTGTGGAGATTTCAAGGTATTAGATATAAAAAAGAATTCATCCTTCTATCATAACTACTTCCAGGTGAATACAAATCTTTTTTTGAACACCTCCCCCTTCTCTTGTATAATGCTAAAAGTGTAACACACAAGTATCGGAAATAGCGTCAGTTCGAAATCTCCCAAGGCGAGAGACTTTTTTAGGGAATTTTATATTTCCATCGTAATGGAGTTAGTAGGTCGCTGGCAAATGTTTCACAGTTCCCTCCTCCTCCGAAACTCTTTCATCCAGAAATACAGAAACCCCGATCATAAAATACACATGCAGTTTAGAGACATGCCTAGCAACAAAGGCTATGATGCATCTCTTCACTAAATAACAGAATAACAGAGTAAAATTGTACTTGTATAACAGCACGCTGGGACTGTATGGATGGTACTAGAATCGGATATGCCATAATTGATGACTTCCCACAGGTTTGATCAGCTGCTGTGAGAGGTCATGCAGCTAAGCTGATACCGCGATCGCGTCTGACGGCTAGGGATATTCACAAGCGCCGCATTCTGAATGGGTTTCTGTTGAGTTGTGTCAATACTTTGTGTACAGTAATTTCATGCACTCCAGGTACTGATAACAGGAGTAAAACGTCGTTGAAATTCAGCTAAAAAAAATGACCACTGTGTGTGTGTGGGGGGGGGGGTTGACACGCACGCACATTTACGTTTAATCTACAGTTTACCAGTCTATATGTGATAGGATGCAATAGATGATCTTAGCCAACAGCTTTGTTTATAGATGACCTTGACAAAACAATAACCTTCCTCGATTCTTTTTAATTGGCACTGCATAGTGGACTGTCATACTGTAACTGCCGTGCGTGTGTTTTTGTGTTGTGTTGCAATGTCATAAACGAAATAAAGAATTCACATTACTTGCAGTTGGAAAATTGCCAAGTACCATACTGTCAGGTGTGTTGCCACAAAAACAAACCAGTGGAAGTGATCGCAACGGGAGAAAAACGTATAGTAGTTCTATCGCCAAATGGATTGCGTGAGTGAAGTCAGTAGTGTTGGTTTACACTGGTCAAACATGGTTTTTATCTCCAGTAATTTATCTGCTGTTTGTAGTCAGTTTTTGTTTAGAAAAATAATTCTTGCACACATCACAATTTCTACATAATATGAGTTTTTGTGTGTTTACCCATAATGCGCATACCTCACTACAATTTATGGAAGTAGATGACACTGATCTTGATCTGTTGTATTTCCCGCAGATAAAGTTTGCATGTGCTCATAGATGGCAGTACTGTTAGGGGTTAACACGTTCAACCTGGTCTGTCTGCCTCCCACATCTCTCTTTTAGTAACGGGAAGACACATAGTGTGAGTACGTGTACAGCATATCTGCGTATCTATCTACACTGTTGCATATTGTTTGTTTATTCTGTGCTTTATTTAGCATCGTATTGTTAAAATGTTTACGATATCAAAATCCCTATTCTCTCACTGAATATCTTCGCCCTCACGCACAAACTACATGTACAGTATAATTGACTCCAGGAGATCTAAACCTGAGTTTTGATTAAAAAATTCTTAGTTTGAGAGTACAGTACAGAACATATAAATATAATTAATTGTAAACCACTATTTTGGTATTTTAGGCTAGTGGTGCCAAAGGACAACATTATAGGAATGTAAAAATTGCTATCTATTTACTTAAGTTAAATTTAATTCTTATTAACTAAATTATTAAGTTATTAAAAAAAAAAAGATTTAAACTGGAAATTAATCTTTCCCAGATGTTTACTAATAGTTATCTGTTAACTAATTCATGTTCTGTACATATAAGTACTAAAGGCTAAATATTAACAAGTGAGAAATGCATAATGAGAAAGGCCGCCGTAGCCTAGTGGTCAGGCGCGCGGGTGCATAAGTACACGTGCCTTGGGTTACCGGGGTTCAAGCCCGTGACTGCTGAATATAGTGCTGTTTCTTGTATTCTGTTTATCTTGTGAACTCCTCTGACCGTTTGGTCGTCCCGGAGTATAAACAGAAAATTTATTTAATTAAATTAACAACTCTATGTAAATTAAATCACCATAATTTACCAGTTCTGCTGTCTTCACAGTCACTGAAGAAGGGATACAGGAAGTACTGTTACTACAAAACATCTGAGAATAATCTGTAATTCTTTAAGAAATTAAAGGCAGATTGCACTCCACGCAGGCTGATGTGCTCATTATTTTATCAATTTCCATTAAAATATTTAAGCAGAAGCAGAGGAAGTATGGGAATCACTTTGACAATTTCTGCTGTTTTTGGACGGTTAACAATAAAGTGACCAGACGTCCAAGAGTATGCGGGACAGTCCGGGATTTAAGTCGCTTGCCCCGCATTGCAAACTGTCTCGGATTGGACATGTAGCTTCCATACTTATATCACGATTTTGCATATTTTATTTTATTCTGCATCCTTGCGACATCTTTTGTCTCATAGATGGTGCTGGCTGACCACATCTTACATTTGTCATTTGCGATTGAAGCTTGTGATTAGAAGGTTAGATTAATTGTTTATTGTCTGCAGTTTTCGCATGATAATTGTAATTGTAAGAACGCCGAAAGCAATACTACAATTTTTCTAATTCTTGTGAAGAATTTTACAAAGAAATAGCAAATAATAAAGAATTATTAAGAAAATTCACTCCGAGGAAAAATATATTTAATTATATTATTTAATTTATATTGTTTTTATTGTTAAAAGAAGTATGCATTATTATTATTATTATTATTATAGAAATACCTATATTATATAGGTATTTCACAGAAACATATATAATATAGGTATTTCTGTGAAATAAAATAAATATGTGGGGGGGGGAACTAAATATAGGCTATATTTGTTTTTTTTATTAGTAATGGCCGCATGGTGCAAGACAGCCTATGGCTTATGCTGCATCAGCCAAAAAAAAAAAAAAAAAAAAAATCCCGAATAAAACAATGATAAAAAAAACAAAAAATTAATAAAAGAAAAGGAAATTAAACCTATCATCCTATGCGTTTCCCTCACCCGAAGGTACTATCCAGATGACCTTTGAATTTCCCCAATCTGTCGGCCTCTAGCACCCATGTAGGCAACTTATTCCAGTAATTTATAACTCACCGGCTAAAATAAAACTTCCTGCAGTCCTATCTAAACATCTCCCCCGTAACTTGAATTTATGTCCCCTAGTTCTAGCATCATTTATAATCTTGAAAATTTCGTCCTCATTAATTTTACTGATGCCTCTCAGAGCCTTAAACACCTCAATCAAATTTCCTCTAAGGTGTCTAGTTTCCAAACTCTGCAACCCACATATTCGAAGTCTTTCTTCATAAGGACGCCCTTTTGCCGATCTCACCAGGCGAGTTACCAGTCTTTGCACCCTTTCAAGAAGCTCGATGTCTTTCTTTAGGTGCGGTCTCCATACTTGAACACAGTATTCCAAGTGTGGTCTAACAAAAGCCTTATATAATGGGATTATCACTTCCCTATCTCTACTTGCAAAAGTTAGGAGTGTGATATTTTATTTTATAAGTTTAGTGAAAAGAAGTAATGTTTTTAATTTATATTTTGTATGTGAATATTTTTTTATAAAAAAAAATTAAAAAATAAAATAAAAATATATGTGCATATTGGTTTTAGGGGGGGGGGGTGTAAAATCGTTGTTCCGCATTGGAATACTAAGGATCTGGTTACTTTAGTTAACAACAAAAACTCAGAGGAAGAAAATGTACAGTATTACTCAACGTGTATATTCTTTGTATTTTGATTGCAAGATTGGTGATCAGCACAAAATGTGGGCTCCACATATGTGCTGTGTTACCTGCACCACAAACCTGAGGATGTGGTTAACTGGGAAAACTAAAATTGCCTTTTGCTGTTCCTATGGTATGGTATGGCGAGAATTCCGCAACCATATTGACGATTGCTATTTCTGCATGACAAAAATATCATTGATGTCCGAAAAACCAAGCACAGCATCAAATATTCTAACATATAATCTGTAATAAGGACTATTCCACATAGTGAAGGCCTGCCGAAACCAGAGAGGCCCCCCTCCCCACAAATCATAATTCTTGTGTTGCTGGCTTTGCTGGACCGTTCATTTCAACAGATTTGAACTATCAACCAGAAAATTATAATTGATCAAGCAAGAAGAGTTGGATGACTTTTAATTTCTAATGTAAACTTATGTAAAGAGCAAGCATATCTCCTTGGTTCTCGGTTACTACAGGGAAGTTACTTGAAGCAGGAACTAAAATTACAGTACAGTATATCGAAGCCTCAAAAATGTTTTCAAAATATTTTGTTATTATGGAAGACGATACATGGTTCTGTAACCATATTAGTGGTCTTCTGAACGAAATAGACATTGAACACAATCCTAATGAATGACTTTATATTTATTTATGCCTGAAAATTAACTCAAAAATAGCGGTTTTGCTACTTGGAGTACAAAACTTTGGGAGACTTTATCTGAGATCGTACTCCTAGAACGTTACTAAAACTCTTCGATTTTGAAAATATATCCCCGTCAGTTCCTATGCTTTACGCTGTTGGCTTCAAAGAAACATATGAAAGTATGTCCAAGATTCTGAGTACAATAAAGTGGCATAATAAATAAGTGGCTTAGACTGTCTCTGTTGACCTAAAAGTATTGAGTATAGAGTATTTTCTTGTCTAACAACACCAGGGATTTACCCCATCTCCGCGTATGTTCTTTGTATTGAGGATAGTACTTTGTCAAAGCCAAAGATTTAACGTGTGTGGATCATGTGTTGTGTAATATGTTGTGCCCATTGTTCTTCTTGCTTGTTGGCCACCAGCCCCCTAATGGGACCCGACGGTACCATACTCTGCCACGGGGAGGTCAGCCAGGTGTATCCATTTATTCATTCGTTTCTCTGACAGATCCTTCCACCTACTTTCCAGAGATTTCGGTGGCAAGGACCTATAAAAAAAATGTATACGGTATATCGCGGTTTAGTTTTGCCTAATTAATTCAATTTAAGAACATAAGTTGGGTTTGTACGCTGAAAGGATAATATTAGTGCCTGAAAAGTCTGGCTAAATTTTGACGTGTAGGACTGCGCACTGTGAAAGATAAAAGTAAGGGGGAAGGGAGACTGAAGACTGGGGGGCATAAATAGAAATAAGGGGTAAATAGGGAGAATGGCCCTTTGTAATCAGTGGGACATGCCCATGCCTCACTAGAAAGAAAAGAGGGGGTGGTGAGGAGGAGAGGAGGCAGGCAAAGCCACCTCACTCCGGGAGTTGGATGTAAAGCTCCATGCAAGGGAGCATGGAGAAAGGGGGCCATGTGATTTCCCATTCATAATTATCTTGATGGTCGCTCCAGATTAAGTCACGTCCAGGAAGAGGACCTTCAGGAATTCGGACAGAGTCCAGGCCAGTGTCTTGCAGTTGCGGTAATACCATCCATACGGACGTCTTCAGACATCTAATGGAGTCAATGCCAAGCGAATAGCAGCTGTTAGCCGTGCGACCGATGGCCCAACGCTGTTAAAATAGCTGGTCACAATTCAGTGATATTGAATTATGTGTACTGTGTTCCATATGTGTTATCCAGTCACTGATTGGATAACAGATATGTGAGCTAGATATCAATATACTTCTCACTAATTCAAAAGATCGGTGATGTACTAGAGCCTCCAAATATGAACTAGTAAGGTTCTTATTCGAACTTAGTTAACATTTCAACTCTTCCGTCACATGCTATGTACTACGCTACAAAATATTCAGAAATCACATTTGGGGAAAAAACAAGTTTAAATGAACGATTAATGAAATGTAGCTTGCTTTTAGCATCAGTGATAACATTGATCCATCGTGGAATACTTTCGACAAGTTGTAGTATGCAACACGAATTTATGTCCATCCCTCCTCCTCCTGCACTGCAATCACCAGTTCAGTTGTGGAGGGAGTAGGGAAAGATGTAAGTACCTACAGTAGTTATCAAGCTTTTCAGTCCACACTCTCTAAGCTGCCCTTCATATGGACAATTAATAATGCCTTTCACCGATTTGGTGCCCTTTCTCTGAACTGCGTCTAGAAATTGTTTGTCAGGTGCTGCCTCTAGACCTGATTATAATATTCCAAATGGAGTCTCACCATCCTCTTATATAGGAGGGACAATGATCCTTGTCCTTCCTTCTCCCTACTTGCTAAGATCCTATAAATCTTAAACAACGCAATATACCTTGTCGTCTGTTTCATATCCAATTTTATCGTCCTGAACCGTTTTAACTCCTCCTGCTCTTCTTTTATCTCGCAAGTCGGGATTCCCCCCCCCCTCCTAGATACAAAACCTTACATTCAGAAGCGGTAAATTATGCCCACTATTTTTTCAGATCATATCTTCAACCAGTTCAAGTCATTTTGGAGCAACATGACCTGTCCCCAAACCATTAGCAGACATTGACAGATTCCTTGGTGTTCCATTTCACTTTCTATTAGGAAGATTAAGAAGAAAGGGGGTGGGCTAATATTTGCTGCACTGGTCCATCCTAAATAATGTCCGTTTATGAATATCCTCTGTCTCATCTTGAATTCAGCCCCTTATCAAACGAAGGACCTTGCCAGCAGTTTGTAGGACCTTAGCTGCAGTTTATATAATAGCTTTCATATTCTGAATCATATAAAATCTTTACTTAGGTCCTGGTAAATAAAGTCAGAATTCTTTCTTGAATCCAACTTTGTTTTATCACTTTATCATAGTAGTTTACAAAACTTTTGAACTTTCCCTTCATGAAACCATTCCGGGATCCATTAAGGATACCATTCTTTTTGAGATGGTCCTTTATCATATTCTTAACCATAGAACTAATAATAAGTTCACTCAGTCCAGAGGTAATGGGGTATAATAAGCTAGTGAAATACATTAAAATATCTATGATAAGCCAAACAACCACGATGCCATTTCGTAAAAATTCATTCTAAAGAAACACGAAAGTTTTCTTCTATTATTCCAGTCAAGGAAGAATTGAAATGTGTGATATGTTTTCCCGCTTCCGCTACGAATATTATTGAAGTTATTGATAGTATAACAACCGATCTTGTACGAACGCCAAATACGGATAATACAGCAGGAAAGAAATAATATCCTAAATTGTACAAAAACAAGCGATATCTTTTCTTTGTGGTATGGTAATCTGCAGATTTATGTGTGAATTCAGTTCATTGTAATAAAGAACAACGCGGATTCGTATTGGGTGGTTTATTATCACCTTGTTCCCGCATTCATTACGGCTGGTTCTGTACTTATAGCTATAAAATAAAACTTTTAGCTTTACATTGATTTTTCTGAGTAAGATGTTGAATTTTATTTTTGTATATGCAGCCCCCAGTTCTCAACCTTTTTTTATTATTTTACGAAACATAAATCCGTGCGTTACATTTTTTTCGACACATAGATGAAAATTACAGAAAAAGCCAAATTGAACGAATCTCAGCTTAACTCTTTCTGTAATTTTCTGTAATCAGTGTGTGGATTAAAATTTTCGAAAACTCGCTTCGGCGATACCGACACGTAAAGTATGCTTTAGGAAAGGTAATTAGTTTCTTCATTTGTCTCACGGATTGAAGCAATAAATACCGCTAATAATTTGTGTGGTACAACTCTTGTCGGAGACTAGAAGAATTCTTTAAGGCCTCGTCAGTTGTAATTAACTAGTCTCAGGCAGAGGGAGTAAGGTTTCCCCACCGTGAGCTACTCCGAATTTTTCAACGTACTCAACGTGGAAATCGGCCCGTGAACACACTCTTCTACAGGTACAATACACTGACGCGAAATGGTGTGAAATATTGATGCGCAGTGAAATCACCACATCAGCAACTCAACCACTGATATCCATGCGCAGTGAAACCACCACCACCACCACACCAACAACAAAACTACTGATATCCATGCATCAAGCAAAAAAAAAATTATGTTGGGCAAATGTTTAATCGATATGGTTTTGTGGATTAAAATAAAAGGTGAAAATTAAAATTAATATTTTAAATTAAAATTTCCGTTGACGAACGGGTTGGTGTTCATAGTGAGCACTTTTTTTTTTTTTTTTTTTTTTTTTAAGGGATCTGGCTATTTTAAAATATTAACATGACTTATTACTTTTATTTCCATGCTTCACGCATGTCAAACCAAACTGATTAATAAATAATGTCGATTAAATAGCCTTTTTGCTATTTCATTCATTTCAGTATTGGCAATTACAAAATATAATGTTTTATTTATTGAGAGAAAATTTACTTAAATGCTGCCAGTTGATAAATGCCTGCTCCCTTATGGAAAGTGTAATGATTATAATATAGAAAATTTAATAACTAAAGAAAGAATTAATGCCTATAAATGAAACCATAACACCCAGTCGCACGGCCCTTATGGCTCCCAAGTGCATATGCAGAGTTCATGACTCTAGGTTTCATAAAAGTCTTGGTGCTGACAGAACGACACGTAGGCCCTTTACTATTATAGGCGATTGCTTTTAATTTATTCACAAATGAGTCAGGCGATATTAAACTGAATTGAAATAGTGGGTTTAGTTTTCTGACTCTGTCCCCCCCCCCCCTTTATCAACAATTGTACCACCCTCTCCACCCACGATCTCGCTCTTTTTCGTCTGGTGTCATCTTCGGCTATGTCACTCTGTACTTGAAGTTCGTTAATTTTTGCGCTCCTGCTGTTTCTGTTTTCTGCTGAGTAAATCTGCTCTTTGTAACAGTACGCCCCACCGCAGCATCCTCTCTGCTCCGTTGACGTCATCCACTTTACATCGTTACCAGTGTGGTGAACGTTGTCTCTCCGTTTCACTGATGACCCTTACAGGCTTCTGTACTTGTGTAAGAGGCCATTCCTCAAGGAACAGTTATCGAGTTATATTATCATTGAAGCAATTTAGATTATTTTTATATCACTGAATCGAACACCATTCATGTTAGAATGTTCATTATGTGGGTTCCAGAGACGTTTTTTGTAATTGATATCCATCAGTATTCGCAAAATTGAATTCTGGCTTTACTAACTCGAAATATTTTTCATAATTAGCACTCATAGTGACTGATTTATTTTTCTGAGTGAAATGCCATTTACCACATTATTATCAAACAACTGAATATAAACATCGTAGTGGGAAATGTCTATTGTAAAAAAAACAAAACAAAACAGCGTGTTGTGTTGTATGGCCTTAAAGCACTGTATCTGCACATTTCGTTATTACCTTATTCACGCAGTACAGCCGTTCTTCCTTTTTTTTTTTTTTTTTGTGTGTGATCGTAGTGGCTGTTTTCCTCATATAGCCTGATACAGTTGCTATGGTAACAAAGGGTTACGTAAATAGCTATTAACACAGCTTTCTATATTAGGAACCGAGGTTTAAAAGCAAAGCGAAAAATTATTAGAACTTGTAACTAGTATGGAAAATCTTAAAATTGTTGAAACATTAATCAATACTGAAATTTTTTAGCAAATTTTAATTTAAACATATTTGTAAGTATGCTGGCAGTGTTAATTTTTACAGAATGATATACGAGGACTAAGTAAAGTGTAAAGATATACGAGGACTGTTCAATAAAGAATGATCATAAATTTTCATGAACAACCGTACTGCTTGCTGTTTCTAACAGCTGCTGAATTTCAGGCAAAACCAAGCCGCATCACATAGTAACTGCGCAGCTGATTCGTGCGCGCGGTATGACCTTGGCGGTCGGTCAAGTTTATGTCTGTTCAGTTTCACCTACGTAACAATGGATGTGACACATGAAGAACAGTATGCTGCTCTCAGATTTTGTTTCTATCTCAAGAAAACATCAGCTGAAGCGTATGAAATGTTAAAAGAGGCTTATGGTGAATCTACACTTCCATATAGTACAGCTCGCAGGTGGTTTAGAATGTTCAAATTTGGACGTGATTCAATCACAAAAATCGGCGGTCCTGGAGCTCCAACCACTGCTGTCACCACAGAAACCATAAAAACTATTTCTGTAACAGTGAGAGAAGATCGTCATGTAACAGTAAGGTAGAGATTTTGAGAATATAAGTAGGAAACACGCACGGTATTCTCCATGACCATGACACATGTTTGTGCAGGCTGGAGTCCAAGACTAACCTGAGCAACAGCGAGTTCACATGGAGGTTTGTCAGGGGCTGCAACTGATAGTTACTGAAGATAGTGAAGTTCTGCATTAGGTGATAACGATGTATGAGTCTGGCTTCATCATTTCGACCCAGAGAGTAAGCAACAAAGCTGTTTGGAACGCTGCGTCATCGCGAACACAGAAAAAAGCAAAAGTTGTGGCTTCTGCAGGAAAGGTTATGGTTATCTCTCTTTTTTTTTTCCTCTTTTGCCATTCAAGGAATGGTTTACTAGCATGTTGTGCCACGCAATACCACCCTTACGGGACCTTACTACAGACCTACTCCACAATTTGCGGGAACACATACGTTGCAAACGATCACAACTGCACGCAGGTGGGTGGATGCCGCACCACGACAATGTGAGATCTCGCATTGTTGATACTTAGTCAAATGTGTTCCTCATCCACTTTACAGCCCTGACCTTGCACCGTGCGAATTTTTGTTTGCCAAAGTTAGAAAGATGACGATGCAAGGAAAACGTTTCCAGTCGTCAGAAAAATTCCAACCCTTCTCCAAACTTTTGGTCTAAGAAGCACACTGCTTGCGTAAGCAGTCAGTGCCACGTATTATGTGGGTGAAAGGTTTACTTATCGGTAACGAAATAGAGAGAGGGGGGAGGGATCTAATGAATGATCTTTAACCGCTTGTAGAACTTTTCTTCACTGTAGTAGAACTAAGGCGCTTCGCTAAAACTTGCGTTTTATCTCAGAATGTTTTCATGTCAGTCAGTTGTTATTAAAGTATATGCAGCTAGTATGTGTGGACATATGCAGCTAGTATGTACTTTAATAACAACTAACAACCCAAAAAAAAAAAAAAAAACAGTTTCTTTAAACAAAATATATTTCAGTTCATTTTAAAGTTCGCCAAGTAGTTAACCAATGTTTTTATTGTCATTTAGACAAAAGCGTTTATTCTTAAATAACAAAACTCGCTGAAAGTTGGATTGATATGTTAATAAGAGGATATCCATTCAGTTCATAAAAGATCCTACACTCAGGCTACGATTGGGTCCGTTGTGTGACCACTAAAATGTGCATGTTTAATGGTCTTATTGGCTGTTTTTCGACATAAATAATTCTAGTTTCCAGGAGGGGGGCCATGCAGGCCTCCTTCGAGAGATGCTCAGTGCGTTGCAATGCTAAAATATCCCGCAAAAAAAGTTCTCTTTCCAGACAGGAGTGAAATTTAAACTTCGGTTTACGAAGGAACTGAAACTCAAATAATTACCGCACGATAGCACTATTCACTCTGCTACTTGAAAGGGCTACGCGCTGAAAGTAATTTGCATAATTTGGCATGATTTAAAATAGAAATTACATAATTCCTCTCCCGACGGCCTAAAGGTGTTCTGTTACCATCTTCCTTTAAGTGAATTGTGGTATGAAGAGATTTCCTAAATTTTATCCAATCTTTAAAAAGGGAAGTTAAATTTTAAGAGAGAATATTTCCTCATCTCCTGACTATTCCATAATAACAATAATGAAAACAGGAAGAAATACAACTGGTCATACGAGAGTTAGTAAAGGTCACCCGAATGTTAAATGGTAACCAAGGCTAACTTGTGGAAGTATACAGTTCAATATCACCGGCAGTAGCATATAGGTAACCTTGGCAGCTCTGGCAACAATATATGTGCCACATATGCGTTGTTCGTTGCGGCATCACAGTGAACAAACACATAAGCACCCGTGCGTGATTAGTTGAGAGTCGCCAGCAGTTGTTGAGAATTCCTTTAACACTTAAAACCAGAATTGCCATTTTCTTTCAGAAACATAAAGAGAGCATTTTCGATTACTGAAAATCTTTTAGCTAAAGTATCACTTTCAAATTTGTTATTGATGATTGCAAACTTTACTGTATGGTAATTTAGTAATGAGAAAAAATGGAAAAACTTATTACTGAATTAAGTCGGGCCCCAGAAAAACGCGATCGAACTCATTTCCTTCTTAACAATTAATTGCACATGTTTACAATTACTTCGCATTTACTTCAGTAAACTGTGAATAAATGAAACACCATATAAAAATAAATAAATAAATAAAATTGATATACCGATCTCTTGTCTCATTAAAAATTCGGTTGTCACAAGTGTTTTTGAAAGATATTTTAAACATCTGTGACTGCCATTTTTAAATATCATCTGTTTTTCTGCCGTCCTCTTTATATAATGAATGACTTCTTGTAAACGCATTGCACATAAATACGCGACTTAACTTCTTATATTCAAGAGGGTTTCTGAATTAAATTTTAATAAATATTTAAACAGACACTTAGATAATACTATACATAACTGATATGATTTATTTATCTATAGCATATAATGCAAAATATTATCAGAAAGAATTTAAAAAAAAAAAAAAACTAACAAAAAACAAAAAACTTAAAAGAATAAATGTTGTTAACCTAGATTTTAGGAACAGGTGGGAAGAAAACAGTTTCTCTCTCTCACTCTCTCCTGTTTATTTATTAATTATTTATTTTTTGTTAAAATTGCTACATACCTGAAAAACAGCATAAATAGAAGATATGATTTTAATTTGCTAGCCAACCACCTAATAGACAGAATTAATCTCACTTAACTAATAACCATTGAGCAATGAGCATATGAAAGAATTTGTGGATTGATGGGAAGAACATGTGGCAGCATTAATCTCAGGATAAAAATCGAACTTCCGTTTTCTCGTGTTATTTCTGCACAGCAACGAGCAAATCTCTGAAACTCGTATCCAACATCCTGTTGATGCGTGCACAAAGAGGAAGTTACTACAACTGTATATACACTTCAGCATCCATTCGCACATTCACTAAATCGCCCATTAGTAGAGTTCGGCATCTCGCGGTCTTGCTCGAGGTAGCGCTAGCACCTCACTGGCAGGAAGACAGTACTGCACGTTGCTTAGCACTCGTCAGTGCGCACGTGCCACTTGCCCGAGCAGGAGAAAAGACCGTGAGGTGATCGATGTTACGGTAACGCAACGACGTATGACTGGCCACAGTGTAGTATGCATCCTCATCGCGGATGACTTCTTCATGAAACAAGGCGAGTTTTCCGCTCAGACTGGGGATCACAGATTTTGCACGAATCTCAGAAAATTCAGGAAACACTACTAGAGATTAGGTTCTGCTGAATTTATCGCTTTGTACCAGCAGTCACTGGAACGCATGTTATTGATAATAGGGGTGACTTTTTTTTCATTACACTCCTTCAGTTCTTTAACACTCGAAATGGTCCAGTGAATAAAATATCACTTATTTCATACAATGATGTAGTAATTATTGCATATATGTATCCAGTGTAATAATCTAATGTAGTAATTATTGCATATATGTATCCAGTGTAATAATCTAATGTAGTAATTAATGCCATCGAAATGGACTATTCTCTCCTAAAAATGCCACCATCTTTCCCTCCTCTTATTGGTTACCCTCTCGATTTGCAACCAGTGGACGTATGATACATTTTGATCTTTGGGATCAAAGATCAAAATGTATCATACCCGTCCTTGGGATCGAGTACTGGTTCTTGCGATGGCTTAACAGAGTTGCTGGCCACCCTTTTACTATCTCAAGGGCCATTCTCTACTCAAACCTTAACATCACACCCTGGATGCAGCGGACAATTAACAGGAACATACACACTCTCGCACAAATGCTCACAGGCAGAGTGGATGCTCCAGTCCTGGATAATATTCTAGTTAAACCGCGTGCCACTGCTAGACGTTGCGGAGAACTAAATAATCCACTGCGTTCAGTCCTGAACAATCTTAGTAGCCTGCAAAGATTCTTCCCATCAAATGCAGCGAGAATATTTAACTCACTACAGATAGATGCCGAAAAACTGTGTGAGGATGCAACATACCGGAAAGAGATCTTCCAGGATTCGTACAGACTTACCGAAATATGAATCGGCCGCAAAGTACTAAAGAATTGTGAATAAAAGTGAAGCTTTCTGCTTTAAGAACAATAATAATCTGTTGACTGTAAAAATATACCTTCTGTAACAGTTATGTTAATATGTAAGTTATATGTGGAATTATTAATGAATTGTAAATATATGAGCTGTATAATGTTTGTACACAATCATAAATGTGTAAATACTGTATGTATTAAACATAAAATGTGTATATAATATTTCGGGACGAGACTACGTGTTCAGTATATGTAACCCACTGCACGTAGTATCTCGTACCCTGATATGTACTTAGCACCCTCCTGGCACTTTGCCGTCCCGGGGTGGTTTCCTTATGGAAATAAACAGATAATAATAATAATAATAATAATCTTCTTTCGCCTTCCCTGTTCCATTTTCTCCTATGGATGTCTTATCTCTTTATACAATATATTGTTAATATTTTTTTTCCACTATACTGTGTGCTTATTTTAAAATTTATACCTGGATAGCTATATTTCTTTTTGTGAAAAGTCTTGAGTAGCTTTTTAATTAACATATGATATTTTTTGCCAAGTGTATTACTAAAATATTCTTCTACCTGTCATCACTCTTATCTGTCTCACATTCTCTTCTTATTTTCTCCATAAATATAGACTGAGTGGAGACTTTATTAGGTACAGCTATCATTTTCATGAAATGGAGCGCTCCTTCAGTAATAGCATCACGTGTTCGCATCATGCGATATAAAGCAAGTGGACAGATGTAGGGATGCTTCATGTATTAGCAGCCATCATGTGTAACACAGTGGGTAGGATCGCCGTCCTCCTCATACCTGCTTGAGTCTGAGTCCTGTCGATGACGTGAGGAATTTTTCACTGCGTGGCCGAGTTAGTTGGTTTCAGGCGAGGTAGCATGGCTTTTTCTTCCGAAAACTCGATTTTTTTGTCCATCAAACAGAAAATCGACCACAGAACACACGCAATAGTATACAGGATCAATATGGCCTTAGTCACTAATGCTCCTAAAGCCGTACCACGAAAACAACAACAACATGTATTAGCATTGTAATGGCAAAATGCAAGAAAGTGAACTTTTCCAGCATGTACCAAAAGAAATAAAAAAATAAACAATATATAAAATCTATCATTCATATCTTTTCCGTCGCATACGTGGCTATTCAATTCCGATTTGAACTTTATCAAACACGCTGGCTCAGTTTCTGTGGAAAGTAGTTTATTCCACCCGAAAGTAAACTTCATGAGATTCAGCCTTCACTTAGTCCCCAAAATTTTCTATTTGTGCTTCCTCGTTCTTTTCTTTTTCACTAATGAAAATATGCCTCCATAGCTCATTTTACCGATTTCTTTCTAGGCGCCTGATATACCTCAACTAGCCTGCCTCCCCAAACATCTAGTTCCCAAGTTTTAGAGTCCGCATCTTCTCAGCCGTTTTTTCATATGTACATCTATTAGTAATCATCACTAATCTAGTTGCACTCCCTTGCATCTTTTGTAGAAGCCCTGTCTTTCTTCAGGTGTGTGTTCTCCTCCAGACTCGAACACAATATCTTAAATACGGTCTCATTTATAGTCTTATATAAAAGTATATTATCTTTGCGTACTTGCGAAGGTCCCAGACATCTTGCCGGAGAGTCGGTGTGACGGCTGCCTAATCTTGAGCTCCTCAAATTTTCAGTGTTTAATGTATTTTTTTAGCGAGTCTGAGTAATATGTTCGTATAGTGACTTCCTAAGTTATCCTGCATCCTTGGTGAAGATGAATACCATGAATCTTTAGGTAATTATTGTTTTTTACGTGATTTTTTTCTTGCCTGTACTGTATTCATATTTGCCGCCTTTGCTTGTCTCAATGCCCGGATGTTAACTCCTTGGTTACTAGTCTTCACTGCTCACTAACTCTTGCCCACTACTGTATCACAAGGTCAAGCAGTTGCATTGTGTTTGGAGTTATTCGCCAGTCGACCCCCCGTATTGCAGGACGTTTACAACTCCGACCTATTTACGCTCCCGCTCTACTTATGAGACTGCCTTCGGCAACAAGCTGGAAGAAACTTGGCAATCAAGCGTTTGATTATTTGTCTGCTATTTGCCTGGCAACGAAGTTTTGAAAATTGTCAGTTTTGCCTGGACAACGCTCTCAACAGACCACTTTTACTTTGACTACTAAACACAATTGTAAACTCTTTTTCAACCCACTCGTAATCCTTTATCTGCGCCTAAAATCTGAAAATGCCTTTAAAGCAAGATCACCCAAATAATGAAAACTGCGTAATTTGTGGCATTGTTCCGGACGTAGTTATAGAATGTACTTCCTGTCTCAAGACATACGGAAGCGAATGTCTCGCGTTGGACCTAAAGAGGCTCGGGAAGCAGCGACGGAAAGTATGGCAGTGTCCCCCCTGTAAGGGAGAAAATTATATGCAGTCACTAGGAACAACTGGTGAAACTTCTAACAATGACGTTAACCAAATTTCGGATTCACTTGAGCACAGGACCCAACCCGCACCTGAAGTAGACACGGAACAACTGAGATCATCAGATTCACATGTGGAATTGACCCCTGACTCATTACTGGCAGAACAAAATCTCATCATGCAAAAATCAAGTAGTTCCCAACAGGATAACATCCTATCAACAGAGATCTCTGCAATATTTAATCAAGCATCACTCGAACACAGTCCACTCTTTGTCTCGCTCCTCACAAATATCGAGACAACTCTATGTAAGAAGCTATCCCCAATTAATAATATCCTCGCAGACCTACTGCTTGAAGCCCGGCAACCCAAAGGTCGCGGGTTCGATTCCCGCCTCGGGCTTGGATCAAAGTACTGCAAAAACCTTGGGAGGTGCAATATGGCCACAGAAGCCGATGCGCCAACAACTACCAAAATCAAAAAAAAAAAATCTACTGCTTGAAAACAAGCAACTACGAGAACAAAATGAATGCATGCACAAAACATTGGAGGTGTTGGGAAAAAACTTTGATGACCTGAAGCACTCTGTTTGTGATCTTGCTCTTCAAACTAACCATCATGAGCAGCATCCTCCGGACGGACACGTTCATGCGAAACCGAGAGTTCCTACCCAAACCACCCCATCTTTATTATCACATGACTCCTCTCTATCCCCCATTCTTACAAGATGTGAGTCTGAAGTTGTGTGCCCTGAAATCACAGCAGATGCCAGCGAATACTCTGGAAATACTGCCTCCCAGAAGATCCAGAGAAGTCATCAGGAGCAAAACCTGCCAAATTGCACCTTTTCGCGATCACAAAACTCACATATGGGGTCCCCTCGCTCGAGACCGGATAATGCTTTTTCCGCGGAAGTACATCGCAATTGTGGCTCTACCTCAAACAACGTGAGAGGTAAACATTATACAGGGACTACGATTGTATCTAATGTAAAGACCCATAGAGACACTACAACGTATGCAATGATTGCAAGCCAACGAACAAAAGAACAAAGAACACTGACCCGTAATCCAACTCTTAAGGAACTGAGCCCCAATCTTAAAGTTATTGGAACCAATTTGCACTTCAGCAAGATGCAAATTGCGAACACTCGAATGATGGACAAGCGGATGCGTAATGTCTTCATTAGTAGGCTCTCCCCTGCTACCACAGCTGATGATGTGGAAAACCTTCTTGCTGCATTCAAAATGAACGGTAGAGTCACTAAGCTGTCCACGAAATATCCCACCTACGCCTCCTTTAAGATCGATGTAGCTGATGCAGATTTTGAAGCACTCTTCAATCCTGAAATCTGGCCTGCTGGAGCTCTAGTTATGCCATATCTCGGGCAGCGACATAGAAGTAATGGAAAGGACTCCCACCAATGGTACCCTGATTCATAGCAATCCCAGATCTTGTTGCCGCAACCAGAATCACAGACACAGAACACCAAGATACCGATCCCTGTGCTCGTCAATCCTAGACACACCCCGCTGAATCGAGTAGTGCCATGTCAGAGACCACCCATCCGTATCAAAGTACCCAGAGTACCTGCTTGCACCATCTTTTATCAGAATGTGCGTAGTCTTAGGAACAAGCTTGATACTATGGAGCAAATTCTGCTCCCCGGACATTTTGACCTGCTCGCCATCACCGAAACCTGGCTGAATGATGATGAAGAATTCCTAGCGGCAGCTGCCCCAGCTGATTATGGGGTCGTATTCACATCTCGGATTGCACGCAAGGGTGGAGGCGTCGCATTATTCTACAAGAAATCCGCTTTCAAGCTATTGGATAATAAATCCAGTAACTCTCCTAACTATGAAGCAATCCTCGTTACGTTAGGATACAACTTCGTGACGTTTGACGTCTGTGTGCTGTATATACCCCCAAAGCCGTCCCAGCAAGTCATCCTTGAAGTTTCCAACTGGTTAATCAATCAGCTGCATCCCACAGCTTCTCACTTAGTTTGTGGTGATTTCAATTTACCTCCTCAGCTATCTAATCTGAAAAAGGATCTTCTGGCACACTTGAGATGTGCTGACCTACAACTTATTAATGAAGCTCCAACTAGGAGGAATAACCTCTTAGATCTAGTTCTAGCCTCTTTCCCTTGTACCCTTGATTACATTACAGAAACGTCATTTGACTCTGATCATGTCCCAATACATGTGACCGCATATCTGCCATCCCCCAAATTAGAAGCCAGAAGGACAACAACAAAGGTTGACATCACTAGCCCCAACTTACTTGACGTAGATAAGTGCATCAGAGCCGCCTCTCTCATTCCCTGGGTGGCCTTAGAGACTTGTGACCCAGAACTAGCTGTGAACATTCTCACAAACTGGATCAACACGGTTGCCAAATATGCTGCCTCCAAAAAGATCACAATCAGTCCATATACAAGACTTTGGTCGAATTCTGAACTCAAAATGAGTTTCCAGCTGAAGCAACAGCTCCATCGCACATGGAAACAGTCGCAAAATGTCAATGATCGTATCGTTTATTCAAGGGCACGGGCTCAATTTAATCGCCTGAAATCCGAGGCAATCAAATTATACGTTAACCGTGAGCTGGCTAAAGGAAAAATCCCATACAAGAAAGTGAACCCTCATTTTCCTTTACAACTTGATCCTGAATTGTGGCTCGATTTCGTCACAAGATTTAACCGTAATCCTATGCCAAACTCAGATCTAGCTCTACTAACAGAGCCCATCCAGCAAGAAGTGTTGAACAACGTTCAGATTACAAAACAACAGCTGATCGTAGCCATCAATTCTCTACCTGCCTCGTCAACCACTGGTGATGATGGAGTTCCCCAATTCATGCTCAAATGCCTAAGTCCGTACATTATTCAGCCACTTTTAATTATCTTCAACCAGTTACTCTCGAACAAAATTTTCCCACAGCAGTGAAAAAACTATCTCATCAAACCTTTAGCCAAAGTTCAGTCGCCATCGAAACCTAAACACTTCCGACCCATCTCCAACTCCTCCAGCCTGCTGAAGCTCCTGGAGAAGGCCTTACTTCCCATCCTCACTAAGCAGATCTTGCCCAGTAATCCAGCCCAAATTCACTACTCCCTTCCAAACAGATCAACGATCACCAATCTGCTAGCCACCACGAATACTATCTTGTCAGCATTGAAGAATAGGCAGGAACTAGCTGTGACTTACTTAGACATTGAGGCTGCATTTGATGCCGTCCAAGTAAACCAACTTCTCACTCTCCTGGAATGCCACTTCCAGATCACAGGGAACATATTATGCTTTCTCTCCTCTCTTCTGAATAACAGAGTTATAAAGCTTCATACAGGAGATCGCACCCTTACTAGATCCGTCACCGCAGGAGTCCCACAAGGAGGGGTCATTTCGGGCCTTCTATTTTCATCCATTATCTTCCCACTGGTTGCACATTCTCGATGTCTACTGAGCTGTGCGGACGATATCAAGATACTCACTCCCATCATCCCAGGTCAAGACCTAGATCTGGTAAAAGTGGAAATTAACAACACTCTCACCACAGTCACAGCTTACCTCTGCCAGTTTGGGCTCAAGATCAATCCTGCTAAGTCCGAATTCATGGTGTATTCATTGAAGCAAACGCCTTCTTCTCTCCAGCCTTCGGTCGGCAACACCCTCATCCCAATTGTGTCCAGCCATCGTGATCTGGGCGTTGTATTCGACCCAAAACTTCGATTCAACGCCCACATCGACATGCTCCTCACACGTGCTTCAAGACTCCGGTGGATAGCAAAACAACATCTCCTTCATATCACAGATAAAAAGATAACTGTGAGGTACATAAGAACAGTTATCTTTCCACCTTTACTCTATGCTGCTGAAATTTGGGCGTCAGCGGCACCGTCAATAAAGAAACCACTCTTTGCCACAGAATTCTGGCTCCTAAAGTGGGCCAACAGGAAGCACAACCTTCCAGCTCAGATTCGTACCACGCAGCTTGCCAACTCTCTCGGAATTCCACGGCTTCCCACCTTAGTCGACGACCAACGCCTCCTAGCAACAGTCAAGATGATAACAGGCATAATGGCAACACCTTCATTCTGGGATACCTGTGGCTGGAGGATCCCCCCTGCTGCCCTTAGGGCCAATCCCGAGCTCTACTCGCATTCAGCACGACTCCATCTCTCGGACAGGTTCCTTCCTCAGCAGATGCTCAAGCAAACCCAGGCACTGGACGCCGACCTCAACAAATTCGCTGCTGACCGGACTTACCGGAAAAAAATTATGACGAGTAGGACTAATCAGCAATGACTGATGTGTACCTTGCATCTGTTCCTGTCTGATTGAGCTGGTGCTCTTATCTCGATGTTAAGCCAGCTCAATCAGATTAACTCTCGTAAGGAGTTCTCTCCTTTGTATTATAATGTTTTCTTTGTAAAATTACCTTTTTGTAAATAATTGTTCAATTTTCCCGGAAGTTTGGGAAACTGTAAGCCCCTGGCTTTATGGCCGTGAAGGGTAATAAAGATTATCTCTCTCTCTCTCTCCCTATATATCACAGACAAGACACCATATGCTTTTCAAGCCACTTCTTTAAACTGCATGGAAAATTTCATACCTGATTGAATCTTAAACCATGAGTCTTTTTCATCCTGAAACACTTTTAATTTCGTTATCCCTAGCTTATAAGCTTATAAGCTTTGTGTTCTCTTACATTTAGAAAGATTAAACTTCAGTTACCATTTTTCTGACGTATGTGCAACCGATCTTTTTTTTTTTTTTTATGAAAACCCCAAACACGAGAGGTATTAGAACCTATAGTATTTGTTGATATTAGACCTATAGCATTTGTTGACATTAGACCTATAGTATTTGTTGACATTAGACTTGAACTTCTGTGTACTGTAATTTTCAGGAAATACGTATGAAGGAAGGTTGTTCCAGAAAACGGCAGTTCAATGAATTAACGAGGAAGATGAAAAGTTGGTTCTGTGAGTTTGAAGTTAGACAGTAAATTATAGAAGCCAATTCAGAAGAACAGTGCCCATGGAAATATCTGTAGAAAAGGCATGCAGCAGAAACAGTACGTCTATGAGACAGTGAGTGGAGAGACTGTTAGAGAGAAGTCATTAATTAACTAAACTGCCCTGAATGGAAATTAGAAGCCTGAGAGAGGTTTTGGGGGCACCGCCCGAGATGTGGGAACAATATTCCACAGTAGGGCGGATTTGCGATTTGTACAGAGTGAACAGCTGTTTGGAAGAAAAGTAACGCCGAGAACGAAAGAGAAAACCAAGTTTTTTTGATGTAGAGGAAGCAATATTTGTAATGTGCTTGTGCCAAAGAGAGATTAGAAGTCAGGGTAATCCCCAAAAGAGATATATCATTTTTCCTAAAAATCGGAGTGTCACCAAAGATAAGCATAGCAGCAGAAGAATCCTTTTTGCGAGATATAAGACAAGGGTGAGTTTTAGAAGGATTGAAATCAACTAAATTTTCTTTGCCCCACTGGAGAATTATCTGGAGATCGGCATTTAAGGAATTGGTAGCGGATATTCGTGAAGTTCAAGCTGATTGAGCAGGGCAAAGTTTCTCAAACTGGAAAGTGGAATGCAATGTGCTATCATCGGCACAACTATGGATAGGATTTGCAGTCAATGGAAGAAGGTCATTAATATACAAGAGGAAAATAGTGGGGGAAAGAACTGAACCTTGGGGGACACCAGTATTAGTGTAGAATTTAGAAGACAGAGTGCCATCTACCATCACCAACTGTAAGCGATCAGAGAGAAAACTGGATAACCAATTACAAAACACAGGTGGCAAACCTTAAGATGAAAGCTTGTTTAGAAGACCTTTATTTCAAACACGATCGAAAGCCTTTGAGATGTCAAGAGCAACTGTTTGTGTTTCACCGAACTTTTCCATTGAATTAGTCCATAAATGGGTAGCATAAGCCAGAATATCAGCAGTGGTTCGACACTGACGGAATCCATACTGGCGATCGTTGATCAGACGGAAGGTTTCTAGGTAGTTTAAGAGTTGGCGGTTAATTGATTTCTCCATTACTTTAGAAAGAGTAGAAGTAATTCCAATGGGACGATAATTGGATGGGAGGGATTTGTCACCCCTTTTTAGGAACTGGCTGGATATGAGCAAATTTCCAAGCAGAAGGAAAAACACCTTTGGAATAAGAAAGTGAAAAAAGGCGGTAAAGAACAGGAGTAAGTTCAGGAGCATACGTTTTGAGAAGTGGAGAAATACCATCACGACCTGGAGCTTTCTTTGCATGAAGATTCGACAAAATCCTTCTGGCATCCTTTTGATGGAAGACCACATGAGGCATTGAATGGAGCGTGTTGGGAATGGTGGGAGGTGTTTTACCAAGATCATTAATACATGAGTTGGAAGAAAAAATGGGATGCTAGCAGGTCAGCTTTATCCTTGGCTAAAGTGACAACAGAACCATCTGGTTTGACAGAGGTGGGAGCAGAGATGGGCAGAAGTTGCGGCCAATAGCTTTGGCAAGAGACCAGAATGGTCGGCTACAATTAGAGCAAGAAGCAAGTTTTCTTCTCTTAGTCTGTTCAAAATCTAGTTTGGACTGAATAATAACCGCTCTAAAATTGTTGCGAACTTTGGTGTGGACAGAGAATGAAACTGAAGAATTGGAAACAAGCCAATTACGATATTCAACGTGAGAGAGAGAGAGAGAGAGAGAGAGAGAGAGAGAGAGAGAGAGAGAGAGAGAGAGAGAGAGCTGTCACCCCTTGCCTGAGATCGGCTAATTCCAACACGTGAAGAAAGCCTATAAAAATTGCTTCTGTCCGGGGGAGTACAGTGATTATAAGTACTGTGCTACACACGTTGTTCTGTGGTGGGTTTTATGGACGAAAAATCCGAATTTCCGGGAGAGAAACCATGTCCGACTAACTAAGCCAGGTTGTGCAAAAACCCGTAAAAATTCCTCACGTCATCGACAGGACTCGAACTCAGGTCTTTTCCACTCGGTGTGGGGAGGGCGGCCATTCTAGCGACTGTGTCATTCACGTGGGCTGTTGTACCCGCAAATGAGTATGGGGGTTGGCACACCCAGGGTCCTGAGCTGGATATCATCATTCTCTTTCTTGGTGATATCTCTCTCTCTCTCTCTCTCTCTCTCTCTCTCTCTCTCTCTCTCTCTCTCTCTCAGGGTAACTTGGGAATTTTTTTTTGGCTAGTACAGCATAAGCCTCTGGCTTCCTTGCACCATATAGCTAATAATAATAATAATAATAAGTCCATTATGTTCTCCCTAATAGATCAACTGTCTCCAACCTTCTGGCAGTCCAAACGGAAATTTTAAATGCATTTGAGGCCAAATCAGAAATGGCGGTTGTTTATGCCGATATTGAAGCTGCTTTTGATAGCCTCAACATCTCAGCCCTTCTGAATCTCCTAACCAATTTCTTTCGGATCAAAGGTGACGTTTTCGCTTTTCTGCACTCGCTCCTCCGGAACAGAACAGTGTACTTCACTCATCGTAACCTCTGCTATACCCGATCCATCAATGCTGGTGTGCCGCAAGGTGGCGTTTTATCGGGGTTACTTTTTACCGCCCTCCTTATTCCGTTTGTGTGTAACAGAGATGATGTCATTACCTACGCCGACGATATAAAGTTCCTAACGGAAATACCACCATCAGCCGACAGGGGAGTGATCACATCGGAAATCTGTAATAAGATCACAGCTTTCTCTAGCCATCTCAACCATTTCGGTCTCAAACTGAACCCCCAAAAATCCGTTATTATGGTTTTTTCTCTGAAGAAGTGTCCCACATCCATACAACCCTCACTGTAGGGTGCAGTTATTCCAAGTGTTACTAAACACAAAGATCTCGGTGTAACCTTCGACCCAAACCTTAGGTTCAACTGTCACATCGAATGTGTTCTACGCAAGATCAACCGAATGCGCTGGATTGCCCGTCAACATCTTCTTCATAACACAGACGCAAGAACCACAATCAGATATCTGGAAACCATTGTGTATCCTACCTTTCTGTATGCCTCTGAAATATGGGCATCCGCAGTACCTTCTCTCATGAAGCCCATCTTCGCCAGTGAATACTGGATATTGAAGTGGGCAACCCACAAACATCGACTCCCCCCCCTCAGCAGAGGACCACCAGCATGGCCGACCAACTCCAAATCCCGCGGCTGCCTCAAATAATCAGCATGAGGAGAACTGTGACCACAGTCAAACTGCTGGTTGGCAAAATCAACTCCCCTGACTTCTGGGATATATGCCAGTGGCATGTCCCACTTCTGTCCTTACGAGCCACCCCTCTTCTTCAGCTACAACGGAACAGGCTGAAGATCAGTGACAGATTCCTACCTGGACAAGTACTTCCTACAGTACAAGCCCTGCTAATGATCGGAGTTGACCTGCAGAAATTCGCTTCTGATCGCAATTACAGGCGCTCGTTGGCCGAACTTGTTCCCCTTTTGTTTGGCCCCTGATGTCGACTCATACTGATATCTCCATCTGCTATCTCCTATGAGGTGCATAACGGCACGTCGCAGGCAAATCGACGAACTGTCTTCACAAGAAAATGCAATACCGAACAATAATTTGGCACTGTGAAATTTTCTGACTTGTGTGAATATGCTTAAATATGTGCTTTGTACATATGAACGTGTACATACCTTGGTGTACTGTCTGCCTCACAACTATGTACATACTCATATCTATTGAATGGCTAATGCTACGTTTTTTAATTGTTATGTAATATTTTATACTGCACAAATTTTTATACTGTACATATTTTTATATTTCTATATCATTGTCAAGCCCCTGGCCTCCTGGCTGTGGCGGGCACATTATTGTATCTTTACTGTACAATAAAGATTTTCTTCTTCTGCTTCACGGCTAATGGGAGGATCAGAATATGTTGAAAGAACTATGAGGCCATTTATTTATTTATTATTATTTTTTTGTAGTTGTTGGCGCATAGGCGTCTGTGGCCATAATGCACCTCCCAAAGTTTTTGCAGTACTTTGATCCAAGCCTGAGGCGGGAATCGAACCCGCGACCTTTGACCGCGCTACCCACTCGGCTAGCCCGGTCGGCGCCATTTATTAATCCTGTCAGGTGTAAACAGTGCAGGCCGGCAGTGGCGGTGTAATTGTGTGGGGAGAGTTTTTGTGGGCCCTTTGGTACTAGTGGACTATTCGACTAGACTAGACAATGCTGCTTTTAGCACTAGTCGACAAATATACCACTGCACAGTGCTAAAAGCAAGTCCAAAATGCTGCCAAGAAAATCGTCGCCCATTGTCTCATAACGCTCCAGAAGATCAGCTCAAGCCTGTATTCTCCGCTTCTTGCGATCTGGCGTTACGTTAGTAGAACTCACCTAGTATGCAATTTCTTGTATCGCAGATTGTCCAGAATTGTTTTTAATCCATTAACAACTATTCCCACTATCATACCCATTTCTCAGTTCTTAATGCGTCGATCGTCATTAATCAGTGCATTCATTTTATCCTCATTTTCGGGCCTCGCTGCAGTACGAGGATGGCCTGACCTCAGCATGTCTTTCAACGACTACTACCATCACAAACGTGCTTTACCCGCCGCCTAACTATGCTCACATCGACTGTCTTGTTGTCATAAACGTTCTCATTCATTGCGCCCACTGACATTCATAAACGAATGTCAGTGGGCGCAATGTTCATGCTCTCCGCATTCGGGAATTAAGAATTCAGTAACATAGGATCTTTTGATTGAAGTCCATGTTTGAGTTCGATAATGACATGAGGAACACGAAGTCTTTCCAAACTGTATGTTAGTCGATTATGGGGGAAGAGGTGTTTGGCTTTTCTTTGTATTTAATTTCATTTAGTTAGGTAATAAAATAGCCCCTAGAAATAATAAATCTTGGTGTCATATCTTATCCAATTTTCACTACCATTATAATAAAATTAATTTTGTAATTTTTAATTATGAAATTAATTTTAAATGTAATTAAATAAAACTAATTTTAAATTTAATTAACTAAAACTTATAAAGAGTGGTGTTTTAACCTGTTGGCACTCAGTAGTCTTCTCAATATGACGGAACTTAGGATGTCTCATATGAACGTGGTCAGACTGGGTATAAAGCTTGGGTAATCTCAAAGTTTATACCAGCATACAAGAATGAGGGTTAAATACGTAAAGAAATCTAAAAGCCCATTATCATGCACACTTTCTCGAAGCATTATCATAATTTGTTAGGTATGATTCTACGGTCTTTGTTGGCTTATGGCCGTTGGTAAGCCCTCGTTGGTAATCACTGTCCTCCCAACACCTGAGTTTGAATCGCGTCAATGACGCCAGGAATTTTTATGGGCTCCTTTTCACATTGTGACTAAGTTGGTCGGGCTCAGGCGAAGATAGTATAGTTTTTTTTTACTTTCTGGAACACTTGTGTTTCGTCCAGCAAACAACAAATTGATCAGAGAGCACACGGAATTTACAGACATATTATATACGGCGCAATATGGCCTAAGTTGTTGATGGGCCTAAAACCCAACAACAATAACTACAGCCGTCTGCATATGAAATGAAAAATGAAAAAGAAAAATCAAAATGAAAAAGAACCCCAATGGCAGATACCACTTAGCTTGTTTCAGTAATTTACACGCCATTAGCGAACGTGTAATTCATTAATATGACCATTTTAATTATCGAATTCATTAGACGAATCCATTCGGAGAAGCAGCGGTAAATCTAACTTCAGGCGTTATAAAATTAAATAAGATTATGAGTCGATGGACTTAATTAAAGGGCTTTACTAGATTATAAAATTACCGAGGCAAGTGAGTTTTTAAGAGGCGCTTCCAAGCCAATGGATACATAGCTATAGCAAAATTTTCGTGTATATAACGTGAGAAAGGTTATAGTTAGATTCTGTGAATGATCAAATGCCTGACCCATGATGGACGACGAAGTCCTATTAAACACGAACGGCGAATAGTCAAAACGTTACCCGTGATCCGGGAAAAAAGGGTTTCGAATACTTCTCTGCGAATACAGCGAATGGCATAGTCGCGAACTGCCAGGTTCTCAAATTAGACTATCTTTACAAGTCATATTTTTAGATTACTACGGTATTTTCATGAGAGCTTTTTGTAGACGTCCAAATGTTATTTCAATAAAATTCAGTTTAGACAGTCATTATCCTGATTATTCAGAATGATGCAGCGCAGCAGCACATAAGGTACAGCGTGTTAATATCATATTAAAAAGGGAGTAACCAGAGAAGACTGCGGTGTATAAGGTGCCTTTCACACTGTTTGTTCTGAAACTGTGAAGTCACACTGACAGTAGGTGAGCAAGGCTAATTGTGAAATTTCATTGTTTTTCGCATAGTTCTAAACTGTTAAGAACAAGCATGATGAATAAAAAAGTTTCCAAAATTTTCGAAACTTTATAAACTTAAAAAAAAATTAACAATGAAGTTTCTACTTACGATATTCAACCAATAAATTTATTCGCTACATGTTTATAACGCATGCTGCTTCAGAATTAAACTTCATCTCTTCAGGTGTTGTCCACTTGTCGGCACGATGCTGAATCACACTGAAATCTAATCAGCTGTTCACGTGTAATTCGCTTTGCAGGATAGATAATTTCGCAGTTAATCACATTTTATCTGTCTCCTGTGAAGCCCATTTGCGTCACAGTTCTCTTCACAACAGTTACACTTTTTCATTCCCTGAGAAAAACGCCATAAAAAAGCAAAAATGTATACAGTATATTGTAATGAATCTAAACTAAAGGACGCGAAAAAGCTCACGAGAGAGAGAGAGATTTTCATAATATTTTAATTTTGGTCGGTCCTTCAGGCTTAGTAAAATAACATTCTGGGTTTCCTGGCATTTATAGTAAGGTTAACATTTAGGAGAACTTTAGCATGAATTAAGTTACAAACATACTGAATAATAGAGTTTATACGACTATTGCATAAATTACTGATCAGGATTAGTTTTTACGTCAATATGATTTTAAAGTAAAGGTAATCTGTTATCTAGCGGGACTGCGTTAGGTGAATGGACATGTGTGCAGGGGTGGCTTAAGGATGCCATTTTTTGTGCGAAGCAGGCGATGTTGTCATCGTTGATCGATCCTTCTCGTAGGTATTGGCACCGGAAATGACTCGAGAGCTTGCAGATTTGTTCTTCGGAATATAATACCATGAATAGAGATAGAGAGCCCGTATTCACTCCCTCTTTGAGACAGTAATTCTTGTAACATGTTTGAGACAGTAAGTTCGTATTCACACCCTATTTGAGACAGTAATTCTTGGATGGAAGGAACGGTTCCGCCTGGCATGCTCCCGAGCCATTACTGGTCTCCACGCTCATGTGGAGGATAATTCCCATGCTCCTACAGTACCGTGAGCCGTGATCCTGCTAATGCTATTCAAAGATGTGCAGTTACAGTAAAGTTTCACCGTTGATAGGGAGAAGGTCGCATTTGAAAGCTACGGTGTTGTTTTATCGCTTTTAATTTGTAACGTTTCGTATATATTTTAATTTTATCTATCTTTTTATCGCTTTTAACTCTAGAGTTGTCCGTTTTATTTTTACATAAAAATTTTATCCCGTTTTATTTTAATAAAGTTTTGGTCATATACGGTTGGTGTATTCAGTTGCAGTTAGTACTAGTGAGTTGGTGTATTCAGTTGCAGTTAGTACGAGTGAGTTGGTGTATTCAGTTGCAGTTAGTACATGTGAAGGAAGGTTGTTACAGAAAGGGATAAATGAGGAAGAAGAAAATTTGATTCTGTGAAATTGAAGTCGAAATATTGACTGTTTGCGGCATGTGTTCGACAGTTTGGAAAAGAGAGGGGGGAATTACAAAGCCAATTCAGAAGAAATGTGCCCATGGAAGTATCTGCAGAAAAGGCATGCATCAGAAACAGAACTTCTATGAGTCATAGAGTGGAGACACTTGGTACGAGACAGGTTATTAATTAATCTGACTGCTGTCTTTTGAATGGAGTCTAGAAGCTTGAGAGAGCTTTTGAAGGTACCACACAGGATGTGGAAACAACATTCCAAGATAGGGCGATATGAAATTTGTTGTACACAGTGAGTAGTTGTTTACAAGAAAAGTAAGGCCGAGAGTGAAAGAGAAAACCCTGTTTTTTAGATGAGGAGGAGCAATATTTATGATGTACGTATGTCAAGAGAAAATATAAGTCCGGGTAATCCCTAATAGAGATATGTGATCTTGTCTAGAAATCTGAGTGTCATTGAAGATGGCATAGGAGCAGTAGACCCTTGTTTGCGAGATAAGACACGACTGAGTTTTAGAACTTTTGAAATCAGCTGAGTTATCTTTGCCGCATTGGAGAATTATCAGGAGATCGGCATTTAAGGAAATGTTGGCAGATATTCGAGAAGTTGAAGCTTTGAAGCTTTCAAGGCAAGGGGTCTCAAACTGGAAGGTGGAATGTAATGTGCTGTCATCAGCAAAACTCTGAATATGATTTCCCGTTAATGGAAGAAGGTTATTAATATATAAGAAGAAAAGAATGGGAGAAAATAAACCTGAACCTTGGGGAAACACCAGCATTAGTGGAGAAGTTAGAAGACAGAGAGCCATCTACCATCACTCGCAGCGAGCGATCAAAGAGAAAACCATACACCGAATTGCAAAAAGCAGTCGACATCCATAAGAAGTAAGCTTGTTTAGAAGACCTTTATGCCAAACACGGTCAAAAGCCGTAGAAATATCAAGAGCAACTGCTTGATTTTCACCAAACTTTCCATTGAATTTTCCATAGATGCGTAACGTTTACCAAATATTACCAGTGGATCGACACTGACGGAATACATTTTGGTGATTATTGATTAGATGCAAGGATCCGAGTTAATTTAGGAGTTGTCGGTTGATTGATTTCTCCATTACTTTCGAATGAGTAGAGGTAAGCGCAATGGGACAGATTTGCCAACCTTTTTTGGGAACTGGCTGGATATGAGTAAATTTTCAAGCAGAGGAAAAATACCGTAAAAAAGCGACACAGAACAGGAGTAAGCGTGGGAGTCCAGGTTTTGAGAACATGTGAAGAAATGCTATTAGGACCAGGCGCTTTCTTAGCATGAAGATTCTTCAAAGTTCTTCTGACATCCTTTTGACGGACGACCACAGGAGGCATTGAATGGAATTTACAGGGACAATAGGATGTGGTTTACCAAGATTGTCAATGCCAGTTAGAAGATAAGTATTATGCTAGTAAGTCGGCTTTATCCTTAGCTTAGGAGGCAATGGGACCATCAGGTTTTAACAGAGGTAGCAGTATGGATGAGGAAAAGTTGCGGTCAGTAGCTTTGGCAAGAAATCGGAATGCTCCACTACCTCTTGAACAGAAGCTAGTTTTCTACACAGCCTGTTCAAAATCTAGTTTGGACAATTATAACTGCTTTACAATTGTTGCGATCTTTAGTGTAAACAGAAAATGAATTTGGTGATTTCGATGTGAGCCAATTGCGATATGCAACGTTCTTATCTTGAACAGTCTTAGCACACTTTTTTATTATTATTTTTTTATTTTAAAGATGGAGTGTAGAATAAAGTATTTCATATCTATAATTTCACTGAAACGATCCGAGCAAACATGGGCACCTGAAAATTTAAAACAGTAATACAACTAAGAAAAAGAAGATTATGAATCACAGATCATCCCATTTCGAATTCTTGTAATGCCAAACAATACGAGGCTTGGAGCTGCTCCTATAGAAAGGCTCCATTGGAGAACAGACCATCACCAAGTTGTGATCTGAGGTGCGTAGAAGACCAATCACCTCGACCGTATATTTTTAAGGGTTGCTCGTGAATAAAATATCAAGAGTGTTGAGTATGCGGTTAGGATTATCTGGTGTTCTGGTACGTAAATTAACAATTTATGCAAGGTAAGTAGTAATTGCGAAAACCCCAGCATCTTGACCAGCTGGGTCCATGTGACAAAAAATGGAAGCCATCTGAAGTTTAAACATTAAAGTCACTAAGGAAAATTACCACACTCTTAAGAAAGTTGAACTGGAGAAAATCAAGTTTGAAAGAAAGGAAATCAGAGAGTTTCGAGTGATTAGTGGAGTTGGGAGAACGATAGAGGCAGCATATGACTTTGATATTATGGGGTAGAGAGATTTTAAGCCAGAGGAGATCGAAAAGAGGAGATTACAATTTACTAAGTCTCTGTCTGCGCGTGTAGCACAGTGCTATCGTCAACGTCCTCTCCACACCGGGTGGAAAAGGCATAGATTCGAATCCCGTCGATGACGCAAGGAACTTTGATGGGCTTTTTTCACTCCGTGGCCGAGTTAGTCGGTCTCACGCGTATACAGCAAGTTTTTTCTCTCCAGTAATTGGGGTTTTTTCGTCTAGCAAAACTGGCAAATCGACCAGAGAACACACGCAATTTACAGACGCAATACACAAAATAGGTATATGTAAGGAATTACCAGGTGACCCTAATATAATAATTTGGATAATATATAATATCAGATAATATCAGAGCGGACATATGCATAATTACCACCTCTCAAACGAAAGGAATCGTACAGCAAATAATTAGCACAGCTGAGATGAGCAGTAGTTGAGGCAACTGATGATATTGGGATTCTGTCAGAAAAAGTAAGTGGAGTTTGATAGACTGCAGGTGGAAATGGATATCATTGAGATTGGAACTAGGACTGCATATATTTGTGAAGTGAATGGGGAAGTTTTTGGGAGGTTCAGATCTTTTCATATTTTTATTATTGTTATTATTTAATAACAATAGTCATCCAATAGTTTATTAAGTTTGATTTCACCTGTACAGCTGGTTGGCCTGAAGGGTGTACATGTAATTATAAAAACATAATTAGAAAAACATGTACTGTACATCGAACGGACGATTGACAGTGTTTGACAATGCACTTGACTGGAGTTGGTATAGTTTAAGTATATACACTGTGCTGCCACTTTATTAGGTACACCCCTGCTGTGCACACAAATGGTTTGTCCCACAACGTTGCAAGTCACATGACCACAGTTGTGGATATAAATGTAGCAGAACAACCTTTCTAGTATCAGTTAAGCGTAGCAAGAATGGAGAAAAGGAGTGATCTAACGGACTTCGAACGTGGCACGGTAGTAGGTACAAGACGTGCTGGACAAAGCATCTCTGAAACGGCAGTTCTCCTGAACTTTTCACGCAACAGTTTCAAGGGTGTATCGAGAATGGTGCAACGAACAGAAAACATCCTCCCAACGGCACTCCTGTGGAAGAAAATCGCTTGTTGATGAGAGAGGTCAGAGGAGGATGGCTAGAATTGTGCAAGAACAGACGGGGCCACAATGTCGTACATTACGTCAAAATACAACCTTGGTGCACAGAACAAAATATCGCAACGGACCACTAGTCGCACTTTGTTGCGAATGGGCTACAACGGCCGACGGCCACATCGTGTACCTTTGTTATCAATGAAGAACAAGAGAGCACGCCTCCTGTGGGTACAGCAACACCAGCACTGGACTATCGAGGATTGGAAAACAGTTGCTTGGTCTGACGAGTCGAAGTTTCTGGTGCATCATGTTGATGGAAGGCTCAGAATTTGGCGAAAACAACATGAGTCCATGGACCCGTCATGTCTGACGACTACTGTGCAAGGTGGCGGGGGCAGTGTTATGGTGTGGGGTATATTTTCTTGGCACACGTTGGGTCCACTGATACCCATAGATTTACGTCTGAATGCCACATCGTACCTAAATATCGTTGCTGACCAAGTGCATCCGTTCACGTTGACAGTTTATCCTCAGTCAGATAGTTACTTCCAGCAGGATAATGTATTAGTATTAGTAATAGTAATGGCCGCATGGTGCAAGAAAGCCTATGGCTTATGCTGCACCAGCAAAAAAAAAAAAAACCCGAATAAAACAATGATAAAAAAATTAAATAAATAAATAATAATAATTAATAAAAGAAAAGGAAATTAAACCTGTCATCCTATGTGCTTCTCTGACCCGAAGGTACTATCCAGATGACCTTTGAATTTCCCCAAACTGTCAGCCTCTACCACCCATGTAGGCAATCAAGTAATTTATAACTCGCTGGCTAAAATAAAACTTCCTGCAGTCCAATCTAAACATTTCCCCCCGTAACTTGAATTTATGCCCCCTAGTTCTAGCATTATTTATAATGCTAGAACTAGGCTAGAACTAATGCTAGAACTTCGATGCAAGTCTTCCACGATATTCTTCCTGTATTTCTTGTCATCCAATAGTTTGTTGGGAGTCAGTTTGCAGATGGTTGAAATGTGCCGGTGCAGAAAGCTCCAATCACTATGGAATGGTTCCAGGAACATGATAATGACTTTTCTTTGCTGCAGTGGTCCGATCAGTCCCTTGATCTCAATCCTATTGAACATCTTTGGGATGAGCTGGAAGGAGCTCTTCGCTGCAGGCCTGCACCTCCGTCGAATCACAAGGGGCTACGTGACACACACTGATGTCTGAATGGTACTCCATTCCTGCACAACGTTTTCAGCATCTTGTTCAATCTATCCCTAAATGAATTCAGGCTGTTTTGAAGGCGCAACACGCTACTAGGTAGGTGTACTTAATAAAGTGACAGCACAGTGTATATATTAACAGGGATATTCAAGGATATTCATCTGTTGTTGTGGCGGATCCCAGGGTTTCCCCCATAAGCCGGTATTGTACTTCTTGTGTTGAATCTTATGCCAAAACCGGCCATTTGTGTGTAGTGTGTTGGACGTGTAAGTGTTATGATGTGTATATATTAACAAAAAAAAAATAATAATAAATAAATAAATAAAATAAAATAAATCAAATTACTATATTAGGGTTACCCGTAAATGATTACAGTAACCCGTATTCGTGTCTGTAAATTGCGTGTGTTCTCTGGTCGATTTGCCTGTTTTGGTGGACGAAAAAACCTTGCTATCTACGCCTGAAACCGACTAACTCAGCCACGGAGTGAAAAAAAGCCCACTAAAGTTCCTCGCGTCATCGACGGGATTCGAACCCGGGCCTTTTCCACCCGGTGTGGGGAGGATGGTGACGATACCACTGTGCTACCCACGCAGACTGTATGTATTAAAAAAACTTAGGTTTAAACATTTATACACAGGAAAATTAAGTTTATATGGATTCAGTTATACTCTATTAAAAAGACCGCCAAAGTCTTCAAGTACTTCTGAATGTATGCGTCCATTGATGGCTGCGACGGATTGGTAGATGGAGTGGCATGATATTGTCAGAGTTCACAGTAGGCAAAGGCTTCGATGCAAGTCTTCCAGAATATTCTTCCTGTATTTCTTGTCATCGAATAGTTTGTTGGGGTCAGTTTGCAGTGGTTGAAATATTCAGTAATATTTGTTGGGTACATATATCTCTAAGGCAGACGAGGTTGGTAAGAGTCAACCTATAACGTCGATTATGTCGCTCTCTAAGATGGATACTTGATGCTGAGATGATTTCTTGAACGTTGGAGGAATCTATCCTATTATTCAGTAATTTGACAAGAGTGATGAAGTTCTTTTCAATAATTTTGATTTTCCACGGTGTCATATTCATGTTTGCATGTAGTATAGATCTAAAGATGGTGAATGGGTTACCATGGATTCTGTTCAACCACTTCAGATCCAATATTCAATTACCAGCAATTTCTTTGTGGTACTTGGTGGGGCTTAGTACCATAGCTCAGATGCGTATAGAGCAATGAGGGA
The DNA here is from genome assembly GCF_048544385.1 of Mastigoproctus giganteus. Taxonomy (NCBI): domain Eukaryota; kingdom Metazoa; phylum Arthropoda; class Arachnida; order Uropygi; family Thelyphonidae; genus Mastigoproctus; species Mastigoproctus giganteus. Next base: position 89,834,088 of record NC_143579.1, read on the forward strand.
TGTATTCTGACAACCAGCAAGCTCCTGGCGGATCGCCCAGAAGGCTGCATATGTTTTCTTTTTTATATATATGAAATGGTCCTGAAAAGTAAGGTTTCATCCCAAGTGAGTCCAAGATCCGTGTAGGATGATACCTTAGTGACTTTATTGCTATTTATTACAGCTTGAATATAATTTTTTCTCCGCTTCTTGGTGATAGATTAATTTTCCTGTGTATTTGGAAGGACGTTTTTTGATTTAGTTGGAGCCCTGCCATATGTAAGTAGTCAAGTTGATTAATTTGTGCAGCAGTATTTTAATTTATTTCTTGAAGGCTTTTAATGTCATCAGAGATTACGAACAGCTTCAAGTCTTAGCATAAGAGCTGAGGTTTGTAAACTTCGCTAGAAATGGTTCTAAGATGAATGCAAAGAGCGTGGTAGACAAGATATCACCTTGTGGTACTCTTCTTCTTTCAGTTGTCATAGTCTGGTAGTGACTATGGGTTATAATAAGTATCCTTTCGTTAAGGATACTTGCGGAGGATGGAGGTTAATGAGTCGGTTGCCTTGAAATAATTCTGTAATATATGCAGCAGTGCTTGAATTGACACATTGTTGAAAGCTGATTTTATGTAAAAAACCATTGTCTATTTGAGATCTCTTACTGATGGCAGTTGAATGCGAAACCAGTGTGTATCAAGCAGGTTTGTTATAGTAGATCGGTGGTGTGTGGAGATGTAAAGGCCTGTCACTGAAGCAGTGGTCAGTTATTGCAGGAAGTAACAGCTTTTCAAAGATTTTCAGGAGTCAACATCTGATGGATATTGGACGAAAATCAGTCGGTAACGTTGGACATTTTTTTTTTTTTTTTTTTTTTGGAACCGGTTTGACGTAGTAGGTCCTCCATAGAGTTGGGACAGTCCCAGTTTTCAATATGCGCTGGAAAATATGTAACATGGTTTCGACAATATATGTAGATTGAGGATAGTTTGATTGCAAATAGGAGGAAGCCGTCCGGCCCAACAGTAGCCTTATTTGGTAAGGTGTTGATAAAATTAATCGTTCCTTAGTACTGGTGATTTCTTTTATGGCCTGTGGGAGGAAACCGTCCATATCACGTAGGAGTGTGGTAGTTAGTAGTTGCTGTTGATCTCTGAAGACCTGTTCCGCCCATTTTGTAAAGAGGTCTTTGTCCATGTCAAACGTATGGTCTTGTTGTACAAGAATTCTTCTAGAACAGTGTTTCCCAACCTTTTTCGAGTCGTGACTCCCTTTTATAATAGCCAAGTAACCTGCGACCCCCCGCCACATTTGCATTAAAAGTCATTTTTAATAGGGTAAAGAAACACATTAAAAATAGATTTTTCAGAATATAATTCTAACCTAATATTTAATATCTAATATTTAATGCGATAGTTGTACTTGCATCGGGGCAATCAGCTTCAAAATTTGCGGCTGAGTGTTTGTTAAAGCCAACCTCATGTCATCCTCAACATTCAGGCTGTTTCTTGCCTTTGTTTTCATATGAAGAAGCGTTGAAAATCCATTCTCGCAGAGATATGTAGAGGCAAATGGAAATAAAACTCGAAAGGCAAGTATGGTGAAATTTGGATATGACTGATATATAGCACACCAGAACTGAGTCACTAATTTTTCATAAAACAAATTACTTGCCGAGGAATCGTTCCTCAGATCCAAGAATTCATCCTGTACTTCCTCGGGAATGCTGGATATATTCAGGGAAGCAGATAATGGGTTTCGTACCAGTGCAGCTTCTTCTTCTTCTGTAAGCTCAGAGAAGTACCGCTGAAATTCCTTTTCAAAGGATCAAGGTGCCCAGTAATCTTCTTCAGATTCTCATATCGAATTCACCTTCAGAATCCTCTACCACACTGCAAAGTTTTTCAAACATGGCAATGTTTCTAAGATTTACTTTCCGACGCCAGGTTTGCAGCTTGGATACAAATGCCTGAAGGTTGTCTTGAAATTGGATAATGTGTGTATTTCCTTTCCCTAAAGTTTCAGGTTCAGCTTATTTATCTGGTCTAAAATGTCTGCTAAGTAAGCAACTCTTTTCTTCCAAGCTTCATCATCATTAAAGTAAGCCACAAAGTGATGTTTCCCTTGCACTTCCAGGAAAACTTGATTTCATCTTTCAACTCAAAGACACGATTGCCAACATTTTCTTTCGACAACCAGCGTAGAAGTGTAGAAAAGAAGAAGAAGAAAAGAAACACCTGCCTACACCAGAATTCATGTCTTTGCAGAGTTCTTTAAACAGACGGGTGTTGAGGGCTCCAGATTTGATGTAATTCCCAATTTTTCAATTTTTAGTATGTACCTCTGCAAGAGGTACTTCACTCACAGAGAGTCAAGTACCTCTTGCAGTGGAGTTGGAAGAGTCTTACTGGCAAGAGCATATCGGTGAATCATGCAGTGAATGCCCTTTGCTTGTGGAGCAAGTTCTTTCACTTTTGTCTGAAAGCCCGACTTTGACCCAGCATAGCTGGTGCTCCATCTGTACAAACCCCACAGACGTTTTTCCACTATAGTCCTCCAGTTTCAAAAAAGGTATTTATCTTCTCCATAATATCTTCACCTTTTGTAATAGTTTCAAATGCACTACAAAACAGGAACTCTTCTGTCATCTGAATGAATATATTTCATGAAGACAAGCAATTTAGAACATGAACGTACGTCCGTTGATTCATCAACTTGAAAAGAAAACAATGAAGAAACTTTGATTTCATTCAAAACTTGCTCTTTCACGTCTACGGTCATATCTGAAATGCGCCTCTGAATAGTGATATTGGACAGAGATATTTGTCGCATCTTTATCTCGCTGGCTTCCCCAAGAATTAACTTCACCACCTTCAATATGCAGGATTTGATGACCGTTTCTCCAATCGTATAAGTTTTTTTGTTTGTAATTTTTAATGCGACTTCATATGATGCTTGCACTGCTGCTGCTGTGCTGTTTCTGAAAACTTCCTATAGGATTGTCTCTGACGTCTGAGACCAGTTTCATGGCGTCGAAAGAACTCCATATCCTTTTTAGTATGTTCTGAATGCTTTGTTTCTAAGTGACGTGTCAGTTTTGAAGGTTTCATAGATTCAGCACTGAGAACGACATTGCACAAAACGCATTGTGGCTTTTCTATGCCATTGCTGATCAAGGTGGTAAAGTCAAATTTTAGATAGTCTTCTGAATATTTACGTTTTTTCTTCATGGGTACGGATTTAGCACGGATTGATGACGACCTGCTGACGTTCTTTAGATTTTAGAAAGCGCAAGCAGTAGCTAACCAGCTCTCGACAGCGAGTGGCTGGTTTCTATCATGGCGCCAGCTAAATGTGGTTGAATATTGGCGAACTAGGTTCGCGCCAGTTTGCATTAGATGGCCCATCGCCAGTGACCTACAACAGTATTGTAAAAGGCATGATTTAATTGTATCTCATTTTTATGGCTACCTTCACAACGAGTTACCATGAGGCATCTCTCATAGTATGGAATATGAGAGACCCAGTTCACAGCTAGGTTGGCATGATTGCAACACCGGGGCAACTACCCAACCACTGAGGATAGGCCAATAAGCCTTGAAACAGTGCCGTCTGGGTGGTGGTATCCTCCGAGAATAAGTAACAATGGTCTTCTCCATTGTTGAAGCGTTACTTATTCGAGGTAGTGCAATACATGGTAACCGTTGTGAAGGCAGTCACACACAATATGAGATACAATTAAATCGATGCCTTTTCACTACTGTTGTAGTTCACTACTGCGAACAAAATATTGTGCATATACAGTGACAGGTTTGCAGTGAATTTCAAATTCGTAGTTTATTACGCCTTGTGCGTGTATTTTTCTAGTACTATTATTAAATACTTATATACATGCATATTTTAATTACATTTGATTGTCTTAGGGCAGAGGTTCTTATTTCGTTGAAAAAGTGCTCCCTACAAACAATACAACAACAACAACTACAACAAAAAAAAAAAAAAAAAAAAGAACCAAGTGCTCTCCGCGGAACCCCACACTTTGGGATCTTCTACGTCAGGGTGAAGTTTCTATACCAATTGCCATATATTTGAAGAAAAAAACTGCTACCTGTGGAATTATTTATAGGTTTTAGTTTACTGAGACAAAATTTGCATATTTTGTCTCAGTGAACTAAATACGGAGACATCTGAAAATTGTATCGAAAATAGTGGGTAGACTATTAAGCCATTAAGTCTTTCTGTATCTGCCCCCCCCCCCCTCCATGCACCCTTCGTATTGGTCTGTAGTAGGATTCAGTAAGAATCCAAAAACGTAATCAAATTTGATAATATAGGGTTGAAAGTGTTCGAAGGGAGTTTGTTCCTCTTTGATGTCGGTAAACTGAAATTTATAAACCATGACAATTTCACTCGGCAGTAGTATTTTCCCCTCAAATATATTTGTACGAATCACCATGTAATGCCCTTTCCGAACTATATTAAAATTTCTAATTTTGTTGACGATCGTAATTATTTTAAGTGTCTTTGTCTAATTAACTTTGGAACTTGATTTTAAATTAAGCAACTTTTCTTCGCCAATGTGTGCTTCATTAACATTAATTGTCATAGGGCATCAGCACGAATGAACTAGTTTTCTGAGAAGTTGCTGCTGTACCTACTGAAGAATATATCGCAGCTTGTTACTGTTCCGTCATGGAAGCGCTGCATGCGATGTAGCGTCACGGATCAGCCTTGGTAATGATGTGAATAGCTGTATGTGGAGCATTTAGGTAGGTTATTAGGTCATAAGAAAGAATCGATGACTGGAAAGTCTACAGTACTTTAAATAGTCTACGGTCCGTAAAATTTATATTACGTATATCCTCGATTATAGAGAGTTTAGAAATAAAACGAGGAAATAGTGTGATGTTACTGGATACACCAACGGAATTGGTGAAGTGAATGGAAATTGCCCATAATGTCTTTACGAGTCTTTTTTGTATTATGGCAGTTCTTACGAAATAAGCTGGCAACTCATCACGAGACATGACAAGATCTGTTGGTGAGGTCATTGTACGCCAGCTATCTTTGGATTTGTTATTTCTGAAACATTGCTTTTGCTACCACAAAGCAGTATATCCCAATTCCGTTTCTATCTACTTACAAGGAAGCAATAAATGTTAAAGTCATCTTCCATCACGCACGAACGTTAAAGTTTTCCCTTTATTGGCGTGTTCTACGCAGAAATAAGCTTCATCACGATAAGGCAATCTAAGGTAGAGTCCGAAAAGAGTTTACTCGAATTTAATTCTGATAGATATCTTCAAAGGAAGTCAGGAAAATGACATAGAATATTTGAAATGATGCAAAATTAATTTCCAGGATGATTCGTGAGTATTGCAGATCTGAGAGTTCAGCGACCTTCTTTCTGATAACAGACCAAGAAAAGTCTCACTAACGAAGTTTAGGCCCACCGTTAACTAAAGTTTACTATACTTTCGAGCAAAACATTAAACAAATGATATTAATAATAATATCATAGGAACCTTAAAAAAAATTGGGCACTAGAGATGAAGGAAAAATCAGTTCGCCTATAGAGAGGAGAGTTGTTTTTATAAGTTTCAGATTTTGAAAAGAAAATAGTAAAGCAATCTACTTTACTTTCTGAAGAATTATATCCATTCTTGAAATAGAACTTGGTCCAGGTTGGTTCTGAAGGTGAGGCTGTCTGACGGATGTTTTAGGTCATGAGTCTCGTGTTCACTACTGAATAACTCAGAGTAGTGTACACTGTGTTTTTCTCTTCTAACACAATGGAATTTAAATAGCCTGGATCGTTGCTTAATTCACCCAGTTTTATCCATTATAATTAGCAAATTGGAATGAGAAAGACTCCTCAACCATTCTCTGAGGAGACACTGATTACTATGAAACCATTCTCACATTTTTTTCACACAAAAAAAAAAAAAAAAAAAAAAAATCATATTTGTTTCTTAAAATACGAGTATGACTCTTAGATGTAGTAACGATTTCGTCGAAGAATGTTCAGGCGACATACAGTTGTGAAATTTAGTTGCATGCTATGAGTCAGAGTAATTTCAGTGAGCTCTTCACGTGTTTGTAGCGTAACACACTCATATGTAGCGTTCTTTCAAAGTAGAAATAATTATACATCATTACAGGAAATACATCCTCGCAACTTCTTTACATTTTGTTATGCCGATTTCAACACAAACTAACGTCACTGAATTATGGTCGTCTACTACCTCTTGCTAAAATGAAAAGTCACGTTTCGCAGAATCATCATATGATATTTATTCTTGTATTATTGTAATTCTACAATGATTAAGCAACAACTTTCTCGTCTGGGAAGTTTGAGTGGGTGGGTGGGTGGGTATCGGGTGATTACGTAGCCTACCAGGTTAATTCAGAAATTGCCCTGGTTTGTGGAGGTTTACTTACGTAGGCGAAACTCAGTGCCGTTTATTAACTCGGTTAAGGAAGTTATATGGTAAACCAGTGGGTGCCGAAAAGCCGACCGAAGTAAATTTACATTTGGCACTTGATTATTAGGAATCTGATCTATACTCATATACCTACAGGATGTCAAGCAAATCGCGCATGATATATTTTTTTAATGTAGTTTTTACCCGAATAATATAATTTAATAATAATAATAATAATTCTAAAAGTCGGAAACAGTGTTTCGCAGATTACATAGTACAGACTGTTTGGGGGTGAGGCGCCACCGGTGGTTTCCCATAACTGCGGCTCCCGCAGACTACATAGTGTTAGGGTCGGGCGCCACCTGTGGTTTCCCACATCTGCGCCATATGTACACTGTGAAGAAATACAGAACACTGTAAATGCCAGAAAAAGTGTAGTGTAGTTTTGTGTTGGGTTCTGTTGTGTGTCCTGGCATTTGGCCGCAGGGCCCCTGGTGGAACCCCACGTTGCCCGCATACACCACTAGGAGGTAGCCAGGCTGCCCATTATTCTCTGGCAGGTCTCCGTCAGGGTCGCCTGAGCTTCCTGAACGGAGACCAATTAAAAAAAAATAATAATAATAAAAAATAATAATAATAATAAATAATAATAATAATAATAAAAAATAATAAATAATAATAAAATAAAATAAAAAAATAATAATAATAAAAAAATAAAAAATAAATAAATAAAAAAAATAAATAAAGTTTTAAAAAAATAATAAATAAATAAATAAATAAATAAATAAATAATAAAATAAAATAAGTAAATAAATAATAAAAATAAATAAAAAATAAGGTAGAGTGCGGCAGTACAGGGTGTACGGAAGAAGATGGGGTATGAAAGTAAGAGTAAGGGGGTGTAGGTAAGGGCATCCCATAAATTGACAGTGGAGCATATGCCCCACCAGGAGAAAAGGGGGGGGGGGTAACTCCAGAAGGGTAGAAAAACCACTCAGCGAGAGTGCTGAGTGTGACTTATATTTTGCGGTGGAGTGGTCAAGACCACTGGAGCCTAGCAAACCATATGGAAAGTTAGCAAGTAATCCTACTTTGGATGTTCCAGGGTTAGCAAGTCGATGCTGGTAAAACAGTCAAGTATAGATTTTTTATTTCAAGTTTGAGTAAGTTCTTTACAGGTTTCTATCCCTGGCCTGAGTTGGTTGTAGAGTCCTGCGCCTAGAAAAGAGGTTCTGTGCGTACTCCGTTAATGATTTATAATATTGTTCTTCAGAAATTAGCAGGTGCTCCTGTCCTTGAGGTATGTGTTGGAGTCTGGTGTACAGTGAGTGGTGCTGTCTCCCGTATGGCTATCACAACTGAAGGGCAAGCCCGTCCAGCCCAATCTACAGGAAGCGCTTCCCGCGCAACTGCGTTAGTGACCACTCAGGAGGGAAGAAGCCAACACATGAAGTGGAGCATCGAAATGAATACGTTCATCATGCGAGCATACTGCGAAGTAACGAAACTAGAGACAGACATGACAATGTATAGGACGAAACTACATACGGAGTGGTTGGAATGATTCCCGACTGTTTGGGTCACCGAACAGCACCAATACCAATAGCAAACCAGAGATGAACCATCGTCAAGAAGAACCTGATAGCTTCACAATCTTGGGAAAAATCAAGCAGGATGTGAGCGACCAACTACAAACAATAACGAATACGGCCATAACGGAACTAGAACTGGAGGAGGAACAGCAAGAACAAAAACTACAACCCAGAGCAGCCGAAGTGGAAACAGATAAGATCGCGATATTCAGAATAGAAGAAGAGTGGAAGAAAGCACTAGCAGAATTCGAGGGAATGGACCCCACAAGGACCCACACCATACCGAAACAGAGACCCAACAGAATCCTTTGACAAGTCACAGACAACCTCAATACGCGAATAATACCGGATTATCTCAACAAAGTAACACTAGACACCATCCGTACAGCCATTTACCGTGCCGTTGTAGCAGCCACTAGGATGAACGAAAGAGAAACCAGAGAACAACATAACACAAAACTAAAGACAAGGAACCACCAACCTGTCAACGAAGGCTACAGCAGAAGGTAGAAGAGATAAGAGTGAAGATAGGCTAATTGACCCAGTACCAACAAGGTAACAGAAGTAAGAAGTTGATCATAAAAATGGTCATCTTCACTCGAGTACCTTGACGACCACAAGCAGAAACTTCTGGCACTCAGCAATAGTCTTCGCTGTTACAGGGAGATTGCCCAGAGGAAAACAGACAACAGTATAATTGATGTAAACCAGAGAGTCTTCTACAGGAAAATCGGAAAAGAGAAGAAGGAAGCCAACGGATCTCCCAACCAGAAGGTACTCGAGGAGTTGTGGGGAAACCTGCGGAACAGCGAAGTTTGTCAAAACGGCTGTGCCCGCTGGATAGATCTAGAAAGGAAGAAAGCCAAGAACGTACAAGAGATAACAGAATGGGAGATTCGGGGGGGGGGAGAAGAAGTATAACAGTCGGTCAGGAAGTCCCACAACTGCCGAACCCTAGGAATAGATAACATCCACAACTATTGGTACAAGAAATTCAGCTGCACACACACAGGCACATAGCAGAGAAGTTCAGCCAGATAATAAGGCACCCTGACAGTCCCAGAATCTCTGACTCAAGGAATCACCAACCTGTAGGTTAAGGACAAAGACACCACAAACCTGGCAAAGTACAGACCAATCACCTGTCTCCCAACATGTACAAGATACTGACCAGCTGCATAACTAAGAAGGTATCAAACCATTTGGAGAGCCAGAACATCATGGCCGAACGCAGAAGGGATATAGACAGATTAGCAGAGGATGCAAGGAGCAATTGACCATTGAAGCTATATTTATGGAGAAAGCCTACAAGAAGCATCTGTACACGGCCTGTACACGGCCTACTTCAATTACCGCAAGGCCTTTGACTCCGTGCCCCATAGCTGTATGATAGAGACACTGAAGATCGACAAAGTCAACCCAACGCTTACACACTTCCTAGAAGAAACCATGGCAAAATGGAGGACTATCATCAAGGTCGAGAACATCATTTCTAGACTGATACCCATCATAAGGGGAATCTTTCAGGGGCTATGAGCCCACTATGGTTCTGTCTAGCACTCAACCCACTATCCACCATGCTCAATAACAGCAAGCACGGATATACCCTAAAGGAGTCTCGTGGGTAGCGGTGGTTGGTAGAATCATTTCCCTCCCCCACACCGGGTGGAAGAAAAGATCTGGTCGATGACGAGAGGAATTTTTATGGGCCTTTTTCACAACATGACTGATGGCGAGGGTAGCATGGTTTTTACTCCCGGAAACTCGGTTTTTCGTCCAGAAAACAGAAAATCGACCACAGAACACATGCAATTTACACGCAGCATATACGGAGCAATATGGCCTTAGCTGCAAACGCACATCGGTGGTCCTAAAACCCAACAACAACCTAAAAGAAGGGAGGAATAACTTGTACACCCTCTCTCACCTGATGTACATGGATGACATTAAACTCTATGCCGCAACTGAGAATCAACTCCAACAGCTACTCTGGATCACCGAAGAGTTCGTCGCTGACATCAAGATGCAGTTTGACTTAGACAAATGCAAGACCCATGGGTTGCATTAATGACATCCATTCAGATGAAACTAGTTTAGTATACACTTTTATAGCGCGACCGATTTTCATATTCAGAACTTAAAATTGTATTTTGATTTCTGTTTAAATTATATCCAGGTGTTAAATTTCATGGAAAACTTTATGCAATGACGCTTAAAAAAAAAAAAAAAAAACTTTCACCGAACTCTTGGGCACCATTACATGTTATTCTTATCCTAATTATCATTAGTATATTTAAAAGCCCTATTTATTTTGCATAGAATGTGTAATTCATGAATATGAATTAAGAATGGGTGTGTGCCTATGTGAGTTGTTGTTTTATGTACGTTTGATGGATCAGTATTTACGTAATTTACATGTAATATGTAGATTTGAGACATTTATAAACATTTGTATGTTACAGTCGCTTAACATACAAATGTCTTTTTTTTTTCCAGTTTGTCTTCTACATATTGTGAGGAATATTACAATAGCAATTTTACTACGTTCATAAGAACACATTTCTTTGATTGATCATCGTATTCAAAATGGTATTTTAAAATATTGTTACATGAGATTAAATATGTTAAATGTCGTTTATAGATAGTTTTGCTTACTATAAATTTGAATTACTCGATTTATTTAATTACATATTTAAGTAAAACTATTTTGCAAAAGCCACGGATATCGTTTCCCGTACAATTGAGTTCATGAGTGTTCGAATGAGTGAGTTGAGGGGAGAGGTCTGTTTATTAGCTGCTCTAACCTGTTTCTCCCCTGCTGCAAAACCCCTAAGGACGGATACATACCTTCTGCAGCCATCTACCATAGTTTCTGTCACTTTAGGACACCCACCATGAGTTATATAACTTCAGCCCTGTACTGCTGCAGTTGACGGTCAGTTCCAGTGTTTCTTTATCTTGTCATTAATATACTGTATTTTATTTTCTCATTTGTACTAAATGTATTCTTGTAGCAAACATAAGTGCTGTGTAGAATCTTCTGCTTGTCACACATTAACAGCGTTTTTATTTATATACGTTACCAGAGGGTTAATGCAGCTTTGTCCTTCTAGATCAACTGCATTTACAGCGTGCCTGTTTCTACGGTGCTTTTCATGTATTATGCCTCCAAATGCATTTTTCGGTTTGTTTTACATGTTATGTGGGCTGAAATATCTAGAATAACTGGGATATGGTTATTTTTAGTTCTGCTTGCTCCGCCTGAGAACGAATAACCCAACTCCGATTGAAGAAGCCTTTGAGAATTCTTTTAGTACGCGACAGACTTTGAAAACAGACCTCTCCAAACGAGTGACACCTGGCGACCAATTGTAATATCACCAAGGAGTTAGTATTACCATTGGCCAAGTGATGCAAGAAAGCCAAAATCATCGCATCACCAAAAAAATATAATAATAATAATAATAAAATAAATAATTATAAATAAACAAACTTTAATTTTCTCATCTTTCTAGTAATTTTTACAAGCTATCCACTTCCACGACACTAGGTGGGAGTTAATTCCAACAAGGCAAATTGCTTCTAATCTATTCTGAAGTCATATTTTTTTTTAATTTTGTGTTCCTTTGTGTGTTTTCCCTGAGAAAGAATAAAGACACCATCGGCATCTAGTTTACTTTCAAACATACCACAAAAATCTTTCCACGCATCGGCTTTGAATTTGGTGTGCCTGGATTTCGGGTCTCTCGTGTATGTTGTCATCTGCTACTACAACTCTTGCCCTATTGCAGCAGTTGTGGCTGCTGATTTCTGTTAAAATAATGGCCAAAACAAAGACAAAAACAAAGGTATGCATTAAATACTGAGAGTAGCAGTAGATGCCCCTTGATACGACTGTTTGCCTTATCTCGCCATGAAACCCTAGAGAATTAAAGTTTGAAGCCGCTAGTAGCCACAGGCAAATCTCTATATCTACATGTGGGAACTGCATGCCATGGATTTTCACGGAATTGCTGCTGCTCATCCTTCGATAACAAAAACAAATATGAAATCTTCGATTGGCGTGGTACAAGCATACCGAACCTGGGCTGAGGATCAATAGTAATCAGTCCTGTGAAGCATTAGTTACATTAGGCGTTCTTTCAGTTTGAGGGGCGTGTTTGGATATAGCGGATGCCCGGAGAACGCATACTATCTGACAGTTTTTTGTTCCAGCTGTGAAGTTGGAGAGAGAGGAGTCATGGTTTTGGGTTGCTCATGTTATGGAATAGGTCCACCGGTGACATTTCATTGAACCATAATAACTGCGTTCCACATTGAAGTTGTGGACAAGTGTGTGTTCTACATTGTGAAAAATATGAGAAAGCGGCGCTTATACTTTCCAACACGACAGCGCTCCATATCACAAAGCAATGACTCTGAACACCTGGTTTAAAGACGCTAACACCGAAAAATTGCAGTGCCCAACAGAAATTCCCAACCTCAACCCAGTTGAACATCTCTAAGATGGACTCGAACGCAGAATAGGGCACTCCCCTTACTTATACTTTAAAGGATAAGTGGAGCAAGTATCACTAGTCTTTTAGCAGAAATTAGTGCAGACTGCTCCAGGACCTACTGAAGCAGTCGTTATGGAGAGAGGCGACCAAAAGCTATTAATTTCTTTTAAGGATTACATGCTTTGTTCATAACAAGGTAATCTTCAATAATTACTGTAGTTGCAGATTATGAAGAAAATCGCTTTTATGAAGTCTTTATTGGTCACTTCCAATTTTCTTTGATGCTTTTATTACCGATCCATGTTGTCATTTCGAATAAGAATAAAATTTGCAAACTCAATGTATCGTTTCAATAATGTGTGTATACACCAGTTTCACACAATGCTAATTGCGAATGAACAATACATGGTCAACGCCCACGTTGATTAAGGATTTGAAGCAATGAGCAAGGCTTCATTGGAAAGATTTTCAGCTTATCTCTTCGTGCCTTTACCCTGACCTTCGTTCACTCTTGTTCTCTGTTTCTAAGAGATAAAATCCGTTGATTTTTGTCCTAAGAGATGTAGAGTTTTAACATCTAACCGTATATCTATTTTCTAAGTTACGTCATGCAAAAAAGAAACGTAGCAAAATCATGGAAATAATTCCGAGAGGTTTATGATTGCTTTTGTATTGAATTGTGCAGTACGATTCTAAAAAGTTTTCCTAACATGAATATAGTGTCTGCAACCATCTGCTTAGAATACTGTACTGCAGAAACCGTTGTGAAATTTCCATTTATTTTCTTCAAGTACGACAGAGTGTAAATAGAGGAAATCGGACTAGGCTACGGAAATGAAAAGTCTTTTTCCATTTATCGAATAATCGAAACAGTAAACATATAGCTTTATACCTCGGCCACTTGCGTTATCACTAGAATAAATGGGTACTTTTGGAGAGAAGATTTTGTACGACTATAGTGTACTAGATTAGCTTCTTGAGCCTAAAATAACTATGCATTCGGTATAAAGGTAATTTTTGCTCTTCATCCTTAACTGAGATACAGAGCTGAATATTTCGCCATCATTGATGTTATTTAATTCAGCTGAACAAGTAGATGTATTCAAAAATTTTTTGTCTCAGAATAATCAGGAGACTGCATTACCAAAGATATCAAATTTTGCCTCACTGATTGTTTTATCTACTCTAAATCTCAGAATAATCAGGGGACTGAACTAGCAAAGATAATATTAAATTTTGTTTCGCTTTTATTGTTTTCTTTACTGTAAAGCCTCAGATTAATCAAGAGACTGAATTGCTTTAGCAAAGATAATATTAAATTTTGTTTCACTTTAATTGTTTTATTTACTATAAGTCATCGGGTTTATTTTTTACTTTGTTTTATTCAAAAATATCTCTTACAAGGCAGAAGAGAACAGGTGGATGTTCTCTTCTGCCTTGTAAGCGATAGTTGGGATAGTGAAAAGTACGTACAAGTATATTACAAATAAAACATAGGAAATCGAAAAACAGTAAAGATAAAATAAAATTAATTAACGATGTGATGATAACAGTAGAACAGGTGACCAGGAGAAACGATGCAGTGACCTTATAGAATAAAATAACAAATATTTATAAACAAAATGCAAGACATACGAAATAAAGAAGGAATCTGAATTATAGAAAAAAGAAACGAAAAAAGAAAATCTACTTAATTTTAAGAACATAGGGTAAATTTCATGAACGTACAATCTCTCTCACCCCCCTTTCCATGATACATGTAAAAAATACATCTACATGTATCACATGTAAATGTATTTTTCATGTTAGTTTATAAGTCGTGTGGTGTTTGAAATAAAATGGAACACACTTATTTTAGGGTTTATCCTTTCTCGGAACTGCTACGAAACTTTGCCACTTAAATTGGTCGAGCTCTTTTATAGGCTCTGAACTATTTCTCCATAGGCGGCCTGCTGCTGCGGAGATACTTTTCTTCTGCTGCTGCGGAGATACTTTTCTGCAACTGCTTTCTCTGGCATCAGACGATCTTTCTTTGCTCCGAAGACATTGATATATCTTTCAATCTGAATTATTTTTATTTCTCGTTATTAATTTTCCATTTATAATAGGTTTCAGAAATAGATAATATTCGTATCTATTTCTGAAACCTATTAGACAAACTGTGGGTGCGTGGCTTAATCAAGGTGGGTTAGTTAGTTAGTTAGTTAGTTATTTGGTTTTTAGGAGCATTAGCAACTAAGGCCATATTGCTCCGGGATATGCGGTGGTCATTCCCTGACCTTTCCGCATCCTCCGTATTTGGTAGTGACGGGCTCGAACCCCGGTCTAATCAAGACGCATGTGTGCTACGCACTGCTGCTCCTTCCCACCTGGCTACGGAGGCGCCATCAAGGTGGGATCGAATCGTTTGACTACAGGCGCAGTTTCCTACACGAATTGATCTTCAGAATTGCGTATATGTCTAGGATGACTGTTCAAAATCTTGATATTGATTGCCATACTAAAATTTCCGCCATATATTTATCTTGCGTGACCCGCACTTCCATCAAAAAATTTTCTTCTACATGTTCCGTGCTCTCCGACCAGAAATGCCCACTTGCCTCGTCTCTTCGCAAAAATTCTTCCTATATGTGTAGTCCTACTACCATGAGAATGAACATAATGTCACTGCCATATACAGCCTAATTAAGAAGTAGAAGATTAGTGAAATGAGGGGAAGAGGGCGAACGCAGATATTTTGTCTATTACAGAACACCAGGATTGAAATGGGAGTAGAATCGATTCCATACATTATTTCGTTATATATGTATATGATCAATTTTAATTTTAAACAAAAGTAATCTAAAAATCAAAGTACCCTAATCACCCGATCTCTCCTGTACTCCTAAAATATTATGGGGCTGGTGGTGACCTTCCTTCAGTTCATTATCATGGTCGTATGACATTTCTCAAGCTGACTCGTTTATTACAACAGTTTATTACTAATTCATTACAGCAGTTACTAATCCTTAATAATATTAATTAATTAAGATTTCCAATTTTTATTGCCTCTCTTAATTATTACAGTACGTTCCAATAATACTGTATATATCAGCGTAGTGTAAGACTACGTTTTACACAACACATAAGTTTTTTTTTTAAAAAAAAGTAAGAATGAACTCTTACAAATACATGCTCAGTCAAAAGTCCATATTTGTCATCTTTTTGGAATTACAAAGATAATACGAGTTGTTGACCGAGTCTTCATCTCACCGTCGTAATATAGTTTTTCTCGTATTTTTCTTAAAAAAATGTAAAAATGCGGCTTCGCTATTAAATCCAGAATATATATTTTTTATTTTTGTTTATTTTTTTGTCAACGAAATGGCTCTCAGGTGTGCTGCTAGTCTAATTGCATGAAGTTTGTGGAGGTTGAAATACGGTAAACATAACGTTGTTCTCTGTTGCGTGTAACTTGCGGCTATACCAGAAAGAGGATAAATGGGCTCACCTCCCCCCATGTTAAAAATAACATGAATTTTTTTGAACTACATGACAAAAACCAAAATATCACATATTGCACAGTGTTCTAGCCCCCTCCCACCCCAGAAAATCCACCACTTCATGTTATCATAGCCTTTCGTCATACTTTTTTTTTTTTGTGAAGGTACTTAACGGTGGCCTACAGTATGCTAAAGAAATACTGCGTAAAATTTCGGAAGACACATATGCAAGATTTACAGTGTACTGCACAACGGTTATCCCGAAAGGTTTACACCCTGTCCATGTGTTTCTCACTTAAAACGTCTGCTCGAGTCTCGATTGTGACATTTATATGGATAATGCTTTGAAGTTTAACTTTAACATTAGCGTGATTTAACCAGAGTTCCTGCATTGAATGTTTGTGTAGAGGTTTTTAAAAATGAATGGTGATATTTCTTCAGTTCAGATTACAGCTTCAGATCAAAGATCTTTTATCAAAATTGAAATACGCTATAGTAACATAAAACTATAGTAACAGTTATCATAACATATGCAACTGAGACAAGATTTACAACAGCAACAATAAAACAAATAAATGAAACCATAGAAATAAAAACACTAAGGAAAATAAGTAATAAAACACTAAAAGATAAAGTGAAAAGTGACAAAATCAGGAAATTGTAAAATACAACTTATTAAGGAATGGATATATAATAGGGGAAAAATGGGAAGAACATATAAATAGGATGGATAATGATAAGCGGGCAAAAATAATAAAGAACTAAAGACCCATCAGCAAACGAAGTAGAGAAAGATCAAGAAGAAGATGGAAGGATGCTCCGTCCTAACCCATCAAGCAGCATGCTTAATAGGAAATTAAGAAACTATGTAGTCGAACGCCAACACAAATTTATGAATCGTTGCTGGAAGTGTGTGGTGATCAACAATAGATGTAGTCTACTTCGCGTTGTTTTCAAAGGTTTCGTCAAGGTCAATGTTGAAGAAAAGCAAAGCACATCGGCAGTCTGCCGATTATCGTTGGCAGATAATAATTTTGGAGGAAGACCAGCGTAAGACCCGTGCACAAATACTCAGTGAATCTGGAATACCAGTCATCTGTTCACCGAATTTTAACCGAGGTCCTATAAAAACGAAAGGTCGCCGCCCGATGGGTCCCAGCTTTGCTGTCAGATATGAGCAAAGTGTAAAGAAACTGCAACGTAGTTAATCACACCTTACCGACAAGAAGGTGAAGAATTTTTAAAACCCATTGTTATCATTGATTAGTTATGGACCTGCGATTTTGAACCTGAACTAAAGTCAAAATCACCTCATGGAAGTATCCATCTTCGCCATGCCCCTTTAAATGTCGCCAGAAACAAAGGTGAAACAAATGACCATCATGACCTACGAAATATGAGGGCATTATTGACGTATGCCACTTGGAAGATCAGTAACTGGAAACTGTTATGCAACCTTTCTTCATCAGAAGTTGCGCCTAAAAATTCGTTAGAAGCAGCCACGGATGTTGGAAGCTAGTGTGCTCGTACTCCATGATAATGCAAGGCCTCATATCACAGTCTGTTCAGCTTGTTTACACTGATTACTAGCGGGAAGAAGCGCTACCTCACCACTCTTATCTTTAGAAGCGTTGACTGCAACCATGACCCAATTCATCAGACTACTTAACTTCAGCAGACAGAAGCATTCAAAACATTACCAGAACGTTGGGGAGCAGTTATAAGGCGCGAAGGAGACTACATTGCAGGTTTATAAGGTAAATTATGTTATGAAAGAAATTCAATTTAAATTGATCAAACACTTTTGTTCATTACTTTTGGCATAACCTTCGTAAAATCTTCAAAAGTTAACTTGTTTGCTTTGTGTCTTGTACCCAGATGTCAAATAGCAGGAAACACGATGTAATCAGGCATTTGCAAAAACTAAGCTCAAGAACAACGTGCGCTACATAGAAAGAAATACAAAAATAGATGTAGCATTTCACATTGCAGGTTATATGTGTTTATTCGTCTCGACTGCATATCTTAATTCGCTTCGCATCGTTTATCATAAAACAAATTATGCAGGCTCATTGTTCAGTCAACAAATACCGCTGGGAATCTACCGTTCACCGATGAGGGGCCAAATGGCTTCGAAACTGTGCCGTCTGTGTGGTGGTACTTAACTGAGAATAAGTAACAATAGACTTCTGTAATTTGGAAGTATTACTTATATTCAAAGCATAAGAAAAGCGAGAGTGAGTGAAGAGTGTGTGTAGCTCAGTGTGAAGGATTTCTTCACAATACAGGTAGTTCTCGACTTTACGAGTTAATTCGTTCCTAGCGCGCGCTCGTAAAGCGGTAATTTATTTCACATAGACATAAGGTTAAAATTAGTGGTTGCGTTCTCAACAATGAAATTAGTTTGGTAATTAGTTTATGTTTAAACAATGATTGATTTATCCAAAGAAATGAAAACGTAGCCTGTAATATCAAGCAAATTATAATAATAGAGAAATTATTTTCGACTTACAAATGTTAAAGAACGTTTATTCATCATTATCATCATCGACTAAATGCAACTAGTGTGCATTTAGTCGATGATGGGCTATTGGCTTGCTCATCATTGGCTTGGTATTCATTGGTTTGTTGCACAAGGAGTCGTCTTCTTCAGAAATGCTTCAAGAGGCATTTGTTTCCAAGATAATCTTCTCTTTTAATTATAAATTTCACGATTGCATCCATAAGCATTTTTTTAACGGCACACACAATTGTGCCGACCGGGCTAGCCGGGTGGGTAAAGTGCCTGCCTGGCAACCCAAAGGTCGCGGGTTCGAATCCCGCCTCGGGCTTGGATCAAAGCACTGCAAAAAACATTGGGAGCTGCACTATGGCCACAGAAGCCGATGCGCCACCAACTACAAAAAAAAAAAAAAACACGCACACAATTGCAACTAACCGATTCGCGTGGAGTACCAAGTTTACGAAGCTTAAAAATAAAGGAATGAAGAGATAATTCCGAAAATTTATTTATGTTTTTTTATACGATTGAAGATTTCGGTAAAGGGGAAAAATTTCACCACAATAACGTAAAAACCCACACAATTCCAGCTATCGGTATTTTTGCAAATGCAAGAAGACCGACTTTACTACCCGTTTATAATTGCTTGCAGTAACAGAAAAGCCCAATAATCCGGAAAGTGCAAATTGTTTTTATTGTTTTATGATCGTGACCTCCAGAAATGTGCTCTAGAAAAATATCACAAAGCCGTTCAAAATTGATTCTTATTACATATAATAACGATGAAAGTGTAGTGCGTTTAATGATTTGAATTGATAAACTAACACAATTTACAAACCAAGCTCACGGCCTTTTTTAAGGTCACGCTCGTGACCTTAAAAATGACATTTTAGAGAGATAAATAGCTTAGTTATACAACGAAAATTTCAACTTCCGAGATCTTGAAACGAATTACCAAAACACAATGTGTTATTGGGTTTACAATACGATATTTTAACGATACAGAACAGTGGTATCTCTGGAACGAATTAATGTTGTAAAGCGGGGTACACTGTATTGTATTGCTACGCACGTGGTTTGAAATACGTTATTTATGAATGTTTAACATTCATTTTTTGCAATCAATGTTCATATTTTCGATTTTGTTGATACTTGATACTTGGGGGGGGGGGAGACTCGTAAACCCGAGAACTCGTAAAGCGAAAACTGCCCGTATGAGATGTTATTACCAGTGATGTCTAATGTACAAACTTCGGTTGTCTTAAATTCAGATCTGCAGAAATGATGCAATTGCACTAAACAGCCAGGTTTCGCGTTGATTATTTTATTTACCAGGTCATCAGGTTTTATCAGTTATTTTTCCATTACTTCATTGTATTCAAACGCATTCGTTTAAGTATTCTCGTCTGCTTTGTGAATACCAGAGTTTTTAAGGCACTGGAATGAAGAAAATAATAACTTTTCATACTTTCTGAATCAAGCTTTGGAGTATTTTAACCTTTTTAAAAAAAAAAAAAAATAGTTCACATGATTTGAAAAAAGACTTAACATGGAAAATATTATAGGAAGTAAGTAAAATATTCACATATTCACTCCTTGATATGAAAAATTAATTTTGAAATGTTACGGTAAGAAACTACATTATTTCTCACTCAGAACCATTCAAATCACTAAACTAATATGAAGACGTACGGCGGCCCGATGCAGAATTCTAGAATCGAAGTAAAATACTTAGCCATGTTAATTTTATGATTGGACCAGCGTAGAGGTTGATCGAGAGAAAAATTTATTTATTGGAATATGGAGATATTAAATTAAAAAAAAAAATCCTTAAATAAATATTTGTGGATGGATGCATATCTCATCTGGGAGAATTATCCCAATATCTACCATTCCTCTTTGCGGAATTAAGAAAAAAAAAAAAAAATTAAGATTCGCAAAGACATTGCGAATCTTAATTAGGATATTTACGCCAATGATAATTTTTTGCTACTTTTCGCCATAGAGTGCGTTTTTGACTTCTGTTAGAGAATCATAGTATATTTCTACCTTATATTTCAACACGCTCGTTGCTTCTATAGGTGAGTTGCTACTTTGCGAAGGGCGTACTTTTCGAGGTCACAAATTTCTTGTTTTCTTCACGGGTCAGAAACCCTCCCTTTATTCATACTGGTTTATCTGGAGAGCGAATGAGTCACTCCCTGAATTGTTTGTTGGTGACTTACTTAGATGACTGCATACACACTCCCAAAGTAAAGGGCTTTGGAGAAACCCCATTGCGTGTTCAGGACTGCGTGAAACTAGCATCAGAAGGAAGTTCATACTGACATATTGCATCACATGTGGTCACAAACAGTGAGTGGTCTCTCTGAAAGTTATACTGTTAAGTTGGTGAATTACCTTCCTGTGTAAGAGAATAAACGTTTTGAGTTACAGCGGAGCTTTACGAAGCAGTTTTTATTCTTTGCCTGATTGCTCATATTTATTCAGAAGGTACTGGTGCTGCACGCAAAGAAACAACTGGGATACTAATTAGATCAGTAAAATATAATTTATAACAAATATGAAAAATATTTGGATTCACATTCCGTTGAAGAGAGGAGGAATTTTTTAAAGGCCTCCGCAGTCAAGGCTGTAATTAGCCGATCTCAGGGAGCAGGAGTAGGGTTCCCTCGTAAGTTATTCCAGGTGTTTCATACCGCACATCATGCAAATCGGCTCACGAACACGCATGCATAGCCGCCGTAGCCGAGTGGTCAAACGTAAGGGGGAATACCTACAGGGCCACCGCAAGTGGGTAGGCGAGGTAAGCATCGCTTACGGGCGGCAGTTCAGGAAGGTGCCAAAAAACTTTTTGACATACAAGTCGAACCTCTGCTTAACAAACTTCTTTATAGCGAAATTTTCTATTACCAATATATTTTGAATTCCCCTTGGTAATTACATTTAAAATTGTTTCCGTTGATCGAAGAAAATTTCCATATAATGAACGGATTACGAGAGACAACTGGGTTGTTGTTGTTGTTATTATTATTTGGTTTTTAGGAGCATTAGCAACTAAGGCCATATTGCTCCGGGGATATGCGGTGGTCATTCCCTGACCTTTCCTCATCCTCCGTATTTGGTGGTCACGGGCTCGAACCCCCGTCTAATCAAGAAGCGTGTGCTATTTCCGCTTCTGCCCATCTGGCTATGGATGCGCCAGACAACTGGGAACGGATTGTTTGCACCTTTGGCCTTCAGGCAATTAGTGCTGCAAGCACGAATTAAGAGTCAAAGGGTTTACCCTCCTGCAATTCGTGGTACTCGTAAAACCTATCCAACCGCCTGTCCCACATACCCAGGAGGTCATCTGATTGGTTAACGTTTACCAGTATTCAACAAGGCAATCAAATAATGTATTTGAAATAAATACAATACGCGAAGTTGAAGACTTACGTTAATTTGCTTATTATCTGGATCTGTGTTTTATATTTATATTTCTCAGGGTTATTCTCCAGAAAATGGGTACAACCCCGTATTTCGGCCGGAAAGAGAGGAAGAAGGCAGTGATAGGTACGTCTCACTCAATGCTTTATCACCTCTCCAGCATGTTACTGGGGGATGTCACGTGACATCGCAATATGTCGGAGTTGAAATGAAGAAAAAACAGCAAAACGCAATTTTTTTTAAAATAGCTAACAAAAATTAACACCACATACAACCACTGATTCTTCTCGACCGTACATTACTTGGTGATTTCACGTGCATTAACAATGAGAATTGCTCATGCACCTCAACAGAAACGCTTCTTTTTTTTTTTGTTCTGGGGGCTGCTGCCCCCACACCCCCGTTAATATAAAGAAGACCTGATACTAACAACTCATACAATTAATGCGAAAAAAATCAAATTGTCAAGAAACAACTTGCAAAAGAAGAAGAAGAAGGGAAAAAAAAAACAAAAAACACACACCTCATCATGTGGTTTTAATGTTTATAGAATATCACGGAATATTTTTAAAAAAGCAGAACAGAGAAAGCAGTCAAAAAATTTCTTGATTAGGCTAATAATATGGCGTTGATTTTGTTATTTTTGTTTGTTGTTTCATTATATTATATGTGAGATATGTTGTAATTCTTTTGTTTTTCAATAAATTAATAATAATTATTTACGTCTCATTTTATTTTTTAATCCAAATATTTTGGGGCGGCAAATTTGATTTCGCTTACTGGCGGCACATAGGGTCGCAGCGGCCCGCATACCTACACGTGCATTATAGCTAAAGCAGCTTATGCGCCATCAACCCCCCCCCCCCATACGTACACATGAATTGAGTGAACAGGGTTCAAGCCCGTGAATACTAAATACGGTACTGTTTCTTGTATACCTACATTCGGCAGGTTCAGCCTACTGGCTGAACCTGGCGAATGCACTAGGAAGGAATGGACCAGGAAGAGGGGCCCTACTGGCCGCGCCCTTATTCGTCCAGTTCATCCTGAAAGTACTCGACTAGATTTAGAATGCTCAGCCGACAAGGCGAATTATTGGACTTCGTTTACCTCAACCATAGTTTTTACACTGCTCCGTGTGGAATGGCGCATTTCTGTGCTGGAACAGGAAGGGCTCATTTCCATAGAACTGAAGAGTGTGGGCATCACAGAATTGTCAAAGATGTCAGTGTAGTTTGGAATTGATGTTTTTGGAACTACAGCCAAAGGTCCAAGTTTGAACCATGTGAAGCAGTCCTATACCTTGGCGCCACCTCCTCCGTACTTCAGAAGCGGCCACAGAAGCGGCCCTTGATTAGTTCCCAGCAGGCGTCATCATGTGGAAACAAAGTAGTCTAAGTTCTTCCTCCAAACCCCAATAGCAAAATAAGCTGAGTTTTCTGGCATCTTGCTGACTTAAGTGGAAATCCGCTGCAGTAGCACAGTGGTTATATCACATTCTACCCACACCAGGTAGAAAAGGCCCGGGTTCTAATTCTGACAATGACGGGAGGTACTTTTATAGGCTCCCCCCCCCCCTTTCACTCCGTAGATCTCTGCGATTTGGCTGTTTTGATGAATTAAAACCAGTTACTGTAGATCTCTTCAGTAACTGGTTTTAATTCATCAAAACAGCCAAATCGCTGGGTGTTCAAAGAGAAGTCCCAGAAAAAGATGGCGAATAAGGCAGATACAGATTCCGATAAGAGAAATATACGAAATGAATGGTGGAAATATTTGTGGCTGTAGCCGATCAATTTTAATGGCTAATTGGCTCTGATAAAGTACAGCGTACTGTGTCCCCCTCGCCCTGTGTTTCACCTCTCCTCTATGCCTCTCGTACCGTTCGCGAAGTAGTGCCCGTTGGTCTGCACAGCAGATCCAGTCGCCTGTTTCGGCCGAAGCGCTGATCGAGCGGCGTTCTGGGTTCGAATTTCAATTTACGGCCGCCGTAGCCGAGTGATCGGCCGTGCGGGTGCATAAGTACACGTGCCTTGAGTGACCGGGGTTCAAGCCCGTGACTGCTAAATACGGTGCTGTTTCTTGTATTCTGTCTATCTTGTGAACTCCTCTGACCGTTTGGTCGTCACCGGAGTATAAACAGAAAATTTATTTATTTAAAATTTATTTTTATTTAAATTCGATCAGAGAATACGCGCAATTTATGGTCATAATACAGGTGGGTATGTTTGTTTGTTATTTGGTTTTTAGGAGCATTAGCAACTAAGGCCATATTGCTCCGGGATATGCGGTGGTCATTCCCTGACCTTTCCGCATTTTCCGTATTTGGTGGTGACGGGCTCGAACCCCGGTCTAATCAAGAAGCGTGTGCTACGCACTGCTGCTCCTTCCCACCTGGCTACGGAGGCGCACAGGTGGGTAAATGAGATCTTTCTGAGTGGTCCTAGTATGACAGTTTTTATATGGATGAGTCCACTTTTGTGATTGTGAGCAGAATACACTGCGGTTGATGACGTTCTCCAGGCGTTCACCACTCCTACTATC
Source organism: Mastigoproctus giganteus (assembly GCF_048544385.1). NCBI lineage: Eukaryota > Metazoa > Arthropoda > Arachnida > Uropygi > Thelyphonidae > Mastigoproctus > Mastigoproctus giganteus. The sequence goes on from NC_143579.1 coordinate 89,858,540, forward strand.
TTCGCTCCGTTTGACCTGTTTTCATTGTTCCATTTCCACGAACGATGGGTTAGGCATCACTGCAAACGATGTGTGGTGTGGCATTCGTTAGTGTGATATGGATAGCGGCGAAATACCACCGCAGGCTGCAAGAGTTAGGGATCCCTACGGTTGTGTTAGGTCACGTGGTGACGTGATCTAACACGGGATCACGTGGTAACGCGGAATTCTCGCGGCGACGACAGAATTTAATACTTCTCTGTTGTATGTGGAGCTTGTCAGCAGCAGCAGCTTTTTCATGAAAAGCCATGATATGCACTCATTACGGACCTTGGACACACTTAGATACTCTTCTGGACATACGGAGTTCCAAAGTATCATTCACACTCGGTTGCCTTTCACACCACTTTCTTCGGAGATTTCCTATCCTCAGCTTTTTGGCCTACTTTACCGTTTGAACACTTACATTGCCCTCATACTTCCATCCTTTCATTGCATGGGCTGTGTGACCATGCGAGGTCCCCAGGTGTGGTTATCATATTGCTGATATGTTATCCGATAATTAAGCCAGTTTGTAACCCCTGAAGCGTCTTGCGGCGACTCATTGTGCTTGTTTGCAAAATATTTACTATCGCTTGACCGCTTTTAAACTTGTTTGCATATAACTCGTTCGTCGTTCGCTACAGAACGGACTTTTTCTGAAAAAAAAAAAAAAATAAAAAAAATAACTATCACTCATACCGTCCCCGTCTCCAAAAAGTAGTTTTCTAGTTCCGTTTTGAACTTAACCAAACTATTTTCTTCGGCAACTGTGGCAGGCAATTCATTTCAGTAATGTGCAACAAGCAGCCAGAAACTAAACTTCATTTCACGAAATCCAGCCTTCTCTTACTCTTGAAATTTTGTATTTTTTACCCCCTTTTCTTCAATCTACCAGCGAAAATAATCCTCCTTTATTCATTTCCCTGATTCCCTTCAGTACCTTACATATATCATGTTCCAGGCTAAGATGTCTGGCCAAACTTTACACTCCGCACCTTCTTAGCAGTTTTTCCATATGAAAAAGTGCTGAGAAGGTGTGGAGTTGCTCTGCTTTAACCCGTTTTAATAACTCTGTATCAGTTTTTTAAATATGGTTCAAATGTGAACACAATATTCTAATGGCGATTTCACCATCATCTTATTTAAAGGGATAGTTCTCCCTTTTCTCTACTTGTGAAGGGATTGTATATCATAGACAGGACACCTTGTGCCTTTCTAGCCACTTCTTTACACTACCTGGAAATTTTCATGCCTGACTGAATTGTAACCCTAATATTTTCTGTCCTGAACCAATTTTTATGGGTCATTTTTACAATGTGGCTGAGTTAGTAGGTGTCAAGGGAGGGGAGCATAGTTTTTGTCTTCCGGAAACTCGAGTTTTTTTATCCAACAAACAGCAAATCGACCACAGAACACGTGCAATTTACAGACATTATTATACGGCGCAATATGACCTAAGTTCAGGCTCTTAAAACCCAATAACAACGACAACCTTGAGGGACTCCGCTTGCTATACTGCTGCACCCTGAAATATGTACATTTGTGACAGTTCTGATTCCTGTCTTTTAGGTAGCCCTTAATACAATGGAGGATCTTACCAGTAATTCTAGTTTGCTCCAGTTTATACAGTACATTATAATAGTCTTTCATATGGAACCGTATCAAAAGCTTTAGCAAAGTGAAGGTAGATAATATCAAAGTTGTTTCTTGCATACAGCCCTTTATGACTTCTCATAAAATTAACTAGATTGGTCAGGTAAGACTTTCCATCCACGGACTCATCCCATGATCTCTTAAGGATGATCTCCTATGGAGATGTTTCTGTTATAATTGCATACTCCATGATCTTTCCCGCCACTAACGTCAAACTCACTGATCTATAGCTGTCGATCACGTGTTTTGCACCTCCTTTGTCGGTTTGCCTTAGCGTACCTCCAGTCCGGATTGGGGGACGGACGGATCCCAATGTCAAATTATTTCACTAACATCCCCAACGGGATGATGCGCTCACATATCGCCGTTTTTATTATAATAAGGAAAGAAAGGTGTAATTGCAGGTAATTCTCCATTGGAACAAAGAAAACTTATTTCAATTTAATCGTTCTAAAACTCAGTTGTATCATTTCTTACGAAAAGGGTAGGGCAGTGTATGCTTTCCTCCTCGTAATCCCATAGCTATTCATCTGTAAGCTAACTTTGTTTTATATCATAATTGGCCGCGTGGGTAAAGTGCGTTCCTGGCAACCAAAAGGGCGCAGGTTCGAATCTCGTCTCGGGCTCGATCAGCGTAATGCAAAAATCCTTGGGAGGTGCATTATGGCCACAGAAGCCGATGCGCCAACAACTAACAAAAAAAAAAAAAAAAAAAAAAAAAAAAATCATAATTGACATGAAATCAATACAAGAGCATAACTATTTTTAAATGACGAATGTGGAAATTAAAAATAAACACGTAGACGTGGTTCTTGATAATATTGTATTTCATAATCGTTTTTCTTGATAAAATAACAGATATATCTATACAAAAAGTTTTACGCGAAGGCTACATTGCGTAACAACTAATTAAAGCACTTACTGACCAACGGCCTTCACGGCGTTCTGTAAGTCAAATTGGATTGTAAAAAATTGCAGCCGTTATCAACCTGTTACAGGATGGAAACCTCAACAATTCATGCTGAGGGAAATGGACCATAATCTACCACGCTGGTCCAGTGCGGGTGGAGATCGACTGTATTTAGCAGTTAGGGGGGGTTGAACCCCGGTCTATTCAAAGAGTGTGTGCTAGTGCACACACTCTTTGAATAGAGTGTGTGCTAGTGCAAGCCCTCTCCTGACAGCTCGGCTACTACAGTTGAACTTCAGCGATCCCACAGCAACATCTCTTTCTTTTTAACATTACATGCGCAGTTCTCTAATGCAGGAATTTCTAAAGTTAGCTTAGTAAATTTCTGATTTATTTTTTTGATTTAGTCAGTTTCTAGCAATATCTGCATTTTGAATCAAAAGAAATCAAGACCCTCGATACTTGACAATTGTGAAGTTTGTTATCCCATTCTCTAAAGCTAGTTATTGTAATTATCTTCTCCCCCCTCCCCATTTTTTCTAACTGAATCGAAACTGTTTCCGCTAGAGAACATTTCATTTTTTTATTTTTCTAACAACTTGACTAAACCGTATGCCATGACAAAAGTGCCAGTCTAAAACCAACTGATAGACAAGCACACAATTGCCTTTCAGTAATGCGAATGACAGTAATACGCAAAAAAGTTAATTGACGAATTACAGTTGCTGTTTTAATGTTAAGAAAATAAAGTGAAAATACAAGCGTGTCGAAGCTATTAATTCCACCAGCTAAAATTAGCCTAAATTGACCCTGTATTTTTTCCTGTTATTTCACATATATTATTTGGAAGTGATATACTGATTTCACTTCTCTATAAGCCGATAGGCCGAAATTTTAACCTGGGATGACTTCCTATTTCCAGCTAAGACAAGTGTGTTTTAATCGCGGAAGAAACTTGACTGTGTAGGTTCAGTATATTCTGTATTCGATTTGCCTGTTTGCTGGACGAAAAACCCGAGTTTGCTGGAGGAAAACACCATACAACCCTCACTCGAGACCGACTAACTCAGTCAAGTTGCGAACAAACCCTATAAAAATTCCTTGCGCCATTGACAGGATTCGAACTCAGGCTTTTTACACCTATTATGAGGGAGGACGGTGATTATATTCGTTGTGTTACCTTGCGAGAGTTCGTAGTTCCATCTTGAAATCGGTGGTGTAAATACGTTCGTATTTTCTTGTCGTTTTTTTGGACAGGCTAGTGCAGCGGATTTCGACCTTTTTTAAATGATGGCACCCTTAAGTAATTTATTTTGTTTTGTGGCACCCCTACTTCTGCCTATTATTTCCAATTCTGTCTGTGTGTGTAATATTAAAAAATGTTATATGATAGTTATTATAGTAATATAATTATAAGGATGTACTTTTTTATAATGAAATAAATACTGAAATTAAAAAAAAATAAAAAAAAAAAATAGGTGTAAGTAAGTTAAACCCAAATTACGTGACACCCCTGGAATGTTGCTGCGGCATCCTAGGGTGCCGTAGCACCTCTGTTGAAAACCACTGAGTTAGTGCATAGCTGCCAACTTACCGGGTTTACGACGGAAAATCCGTCTTTTTCACTCGATTTGATCCGTTCTTCGTCTCACCGTCACAATACATTGCATGCCGCTTATTGTGATCACGGATAATATAATCACTTTAAGTTCCGATCAGAAATATACTAATACATAGGGGCAAAAACGTCGTTTCTTGTAATCAGAGGTTCGGTGTATATTATCACTTTTTGCGTTATCGTGGTTTACATACGTGCAGTGGAAGTGAATACCTAACATCCCAATTTGTTCTTGATCTCCGACACTTTGCTTGTCCAGTTACTGATGTTCCTGCGTACAGTTCGTATGGTTGTCAGTTTCGTTACTCCGTGAAAGAAAGTACTGTATCTGAACTGCTACCAATCTGACTGTTTTACAGTACAGGTAGTTCTCGACTTTACGAATTAATTCGTTCCTAGTGCGCGCTCCTAAAGCAAGAATTTATTTCTCATAAACATAATGTTAAAAATAGGGGTTACGTTCTCAACAACGAAATTAGTTAGCTAATTAGTTTATGTTTAAACAGTGATTGATTTATCCAAATAAATGAAAACGTAGCCTGTAAAATCAAGCAAATTATAATAATAGAGAAATTATTTACGACTTACATGTGTTAAAGAACGTTTATTCTTCATCATTATCATCATCGACTAAATGCACACTGGTTGATCACTCATTATTGGCTTGGTACTCGTTGGTTTGAGTCGTCTTCTTCAGAAATGCTTCAAGAGGCATTTGTTTCCAAGATAATCTTCTCTTTTAATTATAAATTTAACATTTGCATGCATAAGCATTTTTTAACGGCATACACAAATTACAATTAACACGATTCGTGTGGAGTAACAAGTTTGCGAAGCTTAAAAAAAAAAAGGAATGAAGAGAAGATTCTGAAAATTTATTTGTTTTTTTTTATACGATTAAAGGTTTCAGTAAAGGGGAAACACATTTCACCATAATAACGCAAAAAACCACATAATTCCAGCTTCGGTATTTTCGCAAAAGCAAGAAGATCGAGTTTACTACCCGTTTATAATTGCTTACAGTAACAGAAAAGCCCAATAAACCGAAAGTGCAAATTGTTTTATGGTCGTGACTTCCAGAAATGTGCTCTAGAAAAATATCAGAAAGCCGTTCAAAATTGATTCTTATTACATATGATAACGATGACAGTGTAGTGCGTTTAATGATATGAATTGGTAACTAATACAATTTACAAACCACGCTCACGGCCTTTTTTATATGGCCTTAAGGTCACGCTCGTGACCTTAAAAATGACATTTTTGAGAGATAAATAGCTTAGTTATACAGCGAAATTTTCAACTTCCGAGATCTTGAAACGTATTACCAAAAAACAATGTGTTATTGGGTTCACAATACGATATTTTAACGATACAGTGGTGTCTCTGGAACGGATTAATGTCGTAAAGCGGGGTACACTGTATTGTATAGCTACGCACGTGGTTTGTAATGCGGTATTTATGAATGTTTAACATTCATTTTTTGCAATTAATGTTCATATTTTTGATTTTGTTGATACATGATACTTGAAAAAAAAAACTCGTAAAGCGAGAACTGTCTGTATAGCATTAACTCCTTTTCTAATTCTTGATTTTAATATTTTCTTTATTTTTTGTTAATGTATAAAACAACTGTATATTAATAAGAAGATATTATTATATTAATAAGAAATTAATATATATTTAATTAATTACTTAAGGGTGCCATCATTTAAATACTATACTTAAATTAAAAAAAAAAAAATCTATGAATTCCTTCTAATTTTCATTTTAAAAAAATAAGGCCACAGTAAACACCTTAAAAATAGTTTTCTGCTTTTGGTCACTTAGCCATAAAAAAGCAAACTTTATTCTGAACGTTTTTTGTTTCCAGCACAACGCATACGATACTGCTCAGGGATGAAATCCTCTCTCAATTTATAAACCAATAATTAAGTTAATAAAATAACTGAATAACTTGTATCATTAAAGATTTATTTTCAAAGAACATAAATAAACGGGTTAATAGCCCCTCTATTTCACGTTTCTGACAGAGTCTAGAAATAGGAGCCAAAACAATGCTCTCTCCTGTCATTACATTAGTAAAGGCTGCCTTCCCTGTCAGTCTCAATTATAGAAGACCAAGGAGAGATGAGGACAGAGACAATACACCATGAACGTCAAAACAGTTTATTGTATGACGACTGATCAGTAGCATTCCACAATAGCAAACTTTGCCGTAATTATTTTATTCATACGGGAAAGAAGTATTAGTGCAGTTCTACTAATGTTGAACATTTATATATTGATACAATCCAACGAACTGTTACAACTTGAAATATTTAATATACTCATAGCAGAAGCTGTATCACTTTATAAATAAATTTGATGACCAGCTGACTTTCTCTCGCAATCAGTTTTCTTACGGCAATGAAAAGTCTGTGGCACTCTGGCTTCTAATAGACGCAGTTAGCAACAGTCTTCGGAAGCGTTCAAGTTAAATATTGTTTAACTTTAACTTAAAAAAATTAATTTGGAGAACCAATTCTTCATCCAATAGCGCTATTCGGTGAAAAGATTTTTTTTTTTTTTTTTTTGAGAGAGAATTGAAATGAATAGCAAGCAAAATATATATATATATATAAAAAACTAGTTTCCAGTACGTCTCAAGGTCATTTAAGAAGATAAAGAAATAGATATTTTTCGGTATCAGTTGTTCTGCCAGTTCCAATGTGAGAACCTACCAGACGCTATTATAAAAAAAGAAGAAGAAAGAATTGATGTACAATGGTCCTTGGTTGAGGAACAAGTGTCCAAGGAAGCTTCAAATATAACAAATTATCTCAAATACTACCTCAAATAAGTAACACTTCACCAGTGGAGAAGACTACTGTTACTTATTCTCAACTATACCACCACCTAGAAGTAATCGTTTCAAAGCTTGTTGGCTACTCCTCGGTGGGCGGGCAGGTACCCTGGTGTTGCAATAGTGACAACCCAGTTATAATTACTCATTTACTTTTCACTTCTATTAAATTGAGAAAAAATAAGAAATCAATTAATTTACGAAATAAAAATCAAACTTGCCAAAACTTTAACTCACTGCGAATATTGCGTAACTTGTTATTTTTTTTATTTAACATTAAGCTAATTATTAACTGATACTCGTTCTGTTGATCACAAAAATGTTCTCGCCCAAATAATTGGATAATAAATGACGTGGCCATATTAATTCTCTTGAATCTTTGAATATAAAAGTATTTTGCACAAATATTATCCAGAAAACTCTCTTTTTTTTTTGACGTTTTTATAGTGAATAGCTGAATACAGTGAATACACGTCACTCATATTTATTCCATTTAAAATTTTTTACCGCTTGGTCGTTGCATATGAATTGGCCTTTGAAAATGCAAGTAGCTTTTCAGTTAAGTGACCCGTTGAACTTACCCGTAGGAAATACATAAAGCAAGATCTAGAAATTTGAATTGAGAGCTCTTTTAAAATCATCTCGTCTATTGTGTTAATCACGGACACGCAACACACTAAAGTTACTTTTATGTATGTCATAGTAAAACTACTCTTAGATAAAAAAAAAAAAAAAAAGAAGCAATTGCTGTTACTCACATGTCACAGAACTTTAAAAAGATGTCTTACAGTTAGCTCTTCAGTCTCTGGCTGGCAATAATGAATTATACTGTATGTAGAAGATATTAAACGTGGTACTTTTGTTTCCTCTCTGTGTGACAGATTTTCTTATTTGCAAAATAATATTATCATAGTACTTTGGCTTTTCAACTTGCTTTTCTACAGCGCAGCTGTTTATCACACACACACTTCTCCAGACAAAACTAATATCACCTGCACTGCGAAATCAGCTGACTCACTGTCCCGTATGGTAAGCAGTTTGGTCTTACATCATACACCTGGATCAAGTAACAGGTAGCAGAGTTAGCAGATACGGTTCTTATAGTGTTCATTAGCTTGTTTCCTTTCTTTCCTTCATAAACTCTCCCGCATTATGCGAGTACCAGTTACATGCATTGTCACTGTAGTGTCAAATTATACCTTCTGACTTTTAAGGATAAACAAAGAATTAATTTATAAAGTTAACCACCAGCATGTAGTTTTTTATTGTCCTTAGCATCTTCAGTAATGGGAGTAAGGAGAAAGGCATTTCAGAGATTTGGTTGAGCTATTTAAGATAAGTGCCGAAGAAAATAAAGCCTGTTGGAGTAAGAGTACCTTTTGTCATCCATGGCTTTCTGACTGCCAACAGGAAGCGATCCTCTTGCGTTAGCTTAGTCGGCACGAAATATCGCCATTTTCCACGCATTTGGAGAGATCGGTGTTTGATTATCTTCGACGATTGGAAAAACTTTTAAAGTCTTCTTCAATCGAGGTTGTAGTTAGCTGATCTCAGGCGGAGGAAGTTGGCGTTTTTATTCCCCTCTCCCGTCAGTTATTCGGGTTTTTCAATCGGCACAGGGTGCCAGTCGACTTATCCATCTTTCCCCAATAGTTTATATAGTTCTTCCTTTAATTTATTCAAGCTATCCACTTCCACAACGACAGTGAAAGTTTGTTCAACCAATCAATTACCATTACACGCTGGCTAAAGGCAAATTTCTGCACATATATTCCGCAACAATCCTTCCTCAACTGAATTTATGCCCCCTCATATGTAGTCTATGCAAGAGGGGGAATTCCATCAGCATTGAGCTCGCTCAATCTATTCAAAGCCTTAAACACCTCAATCAGATCACCTCGCAATTGCCTATTCTCCAGACGCTGAAATTTGCAGAACTGAAGCATTTCTACCTGAGCACCCCTTTGTTTTCCTCATCAAACTCGTTGCCCTTCTCTGTACCATTTCCAGGAGGTCACTAAAATGATGCCACTAGACTTGTTTACAATACTCAAGATGTGGCTTGACCATTCCCTTATACAATGGGACAATCTCTTCATCCCTACTAGCATAATTCCTGTATATCATCGACAAAACCCCACGAGCTGTCCTGGCACTTGTATGCACTGCTAAGAGAACGCCATGTCTGCCTGCATTATTACCCGAGGTCTTTTTCATTTTACACCACCTGAGTGTAGTACTGCACAGTTGGCACGTTACTCTGGGATTACTGCTACTCATATGCAGTACTTTGCATTTGTTAATGTTAAAACTTCAATTGCCATTTTTCAGCCCATCTGCTGCTGCTGCTGCTGTTGCTGTTGTTGTGTAGAGTTTTAGGAGCATCAGCGACTCAGGCCATATTGCTCTGTGTATATTGTCCGTAAATTGCGTGTGTTCTGAGGTTGATTTTTTGTTTTCTGAGCGAAAAGCCCGAGTTTTCGGGAGAAAAAACCATGCTGTCCTCGCCTGAGACTGATTAACTCAGCCACGTTGTAAAAAAGGTCCATAAAATTCCTCACGTCATTGATCGTACTCGAATTCTGGTCTTTTCCAACCGGTGTGGGCGGAGAAAGGCGATCCTACCCACGCGGGCGGCCTATATTTTTCTAGATCTTTTTGCATTAGCTTACGATCATTACTGTCTTTAACCACCCTGTGCCAGCCTTTGTATCATCTGCAGACTTAGACATTAGCTTGATAAACGTTCATGAATATGATTAAGAAATACAGAACACAACAATGGGGCCAGCACCGAACTCTGGGAACTGCACTAATAGCATTAGTATAAAAAGAGAAGTGTCCATTGATAACCACACTCTGTCTTCTCTCACTCTACCATCCCTTTATTCATAGCAGTAACGTGCCCTTATTGCCACACTGCTCTAATTTGTACAGCAGACTTTTATGTACAAAAGTATCGAAACCTTTCCTGAAATCTAAATATAAGATAGCAAAATTATTTTTTGCATCCAGTTCTTTAGTGAATGCATCATAGTATCCAATTAAATTGATCTGACAAGTTTTCCCCTTAACAAACTCATTTTTTTTTTTTTTTTTTTTTTGATTTGGTAGTTATTGGCGCATCGGCTTCTGTGGCCATATTGCACCTCCCAAGGTTTTTGCAGTACTTTGATCCAAGCCCGAGGCGGGAATCGAACCCGCGACCTTTGGGTTGCCGGGCAGGTACTTTACCCACTCGGCTAGCCCGGTCGGCAACAAACTCATGCTGTAATTGAAGTATAACTGCACATATGTCAAGATGGTCCTGGATTATTTCTTTAATAACTGATTCCACTATTTTTCCTGGAAGGAAATTTAAACTAACTGGTATCTAATTATTCTTGTCACCCTTCGATCCACCTTTGTGATTGGGGATACATTTGCACTTCTCCAGTCCACGAGGACTTTTCCTGAATCAAAGGATGCTCTCATAATTAGGGCTAATGGTTTTTGGTTTGCTTCCTTTGCTGTCACGTGTTAAAAGAATAATTTGAGGTTTTTTTTTTTTTTTTTTTTTTTTTTTTTTTAAACCTGAAGCCGTAGGTAGTGGAAAGAATATAGATGCGGAATTTTCCTGGGTACGGGAACAGAATTTATAGTCCTGCCACTGTCTGATTGGTTTTCCTTTAAAAAATCATCTCTTAAAGCCTAATTTTGACTTCGTGTTGCGCTTCTTATTCGGGTGAACTCTAGTATATGGCCTGCATAGTTTTAACTGCAGGTGGCCGCCATACCCCCCCCCCTTCATTTCTCACTTAGTTGATGAACTTAATCTTGTATGCTGTCTATTTCTCTTGACGCAGTAGGAGTTAATTGGTGGCAAATGAAGAAAACAAGCTTATACAATATGAAGCAAACAAACAAACAAAAAAAAAAAAAAAACTTCCCACATCACTTGTTCAACTCCTCTAATATTTGTCTAGCTCTTCTTTAAATTTATTCAAACTACTCACTTCAACAACACCAGATGGAAGTTTGTTCCAACAATGAACAACCCCCGGCTCAAAAACAAATTCTGCACGTCTCTTCTGCAACCTACCTTCCTCAGCTTGAATTGATGCTTTCCTTCATGTGCGTTGTCTGAGCAAGAGGAATGATATCATAAACATTTAGCTTACTACATCCATTCAAAGCCTTAATCGCTTCATTCAGATATCGCAGGTGCCTAAATTTGCAAAACTGAAACCTGTCTTGGTAGGAGCGTCCTTTTGCTCCCCTCACTAATATCATTTCTCTTCTCTGCACCCGTTCCAATTCATCTCCTTCCTAAAATTAGGCTTCCAGACCTGTGTGCAGCACCCAAGATGTAACATAATCGGTGCCTCACACAATGGGATGTACTTATGTTGTTGTTATTTTGTTTTTAGGAGCATTAGCAACTAAGGTCATATTGCTCCGAGGATATGCGGTGGTCATTCCCTTACCTTTCTGCATCCTCCGTATTTGGTCGTCACGGGCTCGAACCCCGGTCTAATCAAGAAGCGTGTGCTATGCACTGCTGCTCCTGCCCACCTGGCTACGGAAGCGCCGGATGTACTTATACACTGCCCTACCATACCAATTATCAACGGAACGTGACTAACAATCAACTTTCGTTGATTGTTGGTCGCATGCTATCCAAGCACCACGTGAAAGACAATTTTAAATATGGTTGACGCTTTCTAGTGGGACAGTAGTACGATTGTGAATTAAATATGTGGTGATCGACTCAGTTAACAAGCTGCTAGTGCAGAAAGATAATAGAGTGCCACATAAACAATCATTCAACGTCACGGACAATCCTGAGGTCGACGATGTTGACTGCACTTCCATTTGGGATATACAAATGGAAGTGCAGTGGTGCTGAAACCATAAAGAAACGACCCGGAAACTTCCAAAGCGGATGTAACGTGAAAAAATAGAGAATCTTGCAAAGAATCCTCTGGTAGTAAACTCAGGCCGACGTTGTCGCAGCACACCAGGCTCTCAGTGAGACGATTGGAACACATGTCAGCACCAGTACATGCTGTAGATTACCACGGTCGTGCAACCGTTCAGAAGCCACTAATCACCCCATCTGATGTCAGACGCCGCCTATCTTGCCGTAAAGCTCACCGTTCTTCGAGCGTAGACTAATGGAAAGCTGTGTTTGGAGCGACCTGTCACGGTACATGGTCTATCAGTCTGTGGGTCATGCCGGAGTGTGGTGGACACCCGCATAAAGCTACTCAAAGACTGTATAATCCAGACAATGAAGTTTGGTTTGGTAGAGGCAGCGTGATATTTTGGGCTGTTTTTAATGGGTTAGCCATGGGATCATTGGCTTTTTTAGACAAGACAGTGAATGCTGAGGTCTATCTAGACATCCTGAACAATAATGTTTTAGCAGGTAGAGGTATGGGCCTTCTCCGACAGCACGTCGGAGAAGGCCCATACCTCTATCAGTAGGACAATGCTTCATGTCATCCTGCTCTCGTTGTGACGGACTGGTGTGAGGACATGAGCATTATTGGACTGGCCCGTCCAGACCTCAATCCTATAGAGGCACGCTATGATGAATTATGTTGTAGGATGCATGTGAGGAGTGACCGCCGAAAAAACAACTAAACTGTCACTGCCTTGAAGGCTGAATGCCCGAAAATGTTGGAGGACATTTACAAAAAACTGGTGGAGAGTGTTTCACGGAGATTAGAGGCTGTCATAAAGGCTGAAGGTTTCGGCACACGTTATTAGTTTTCCTGTAATAAAGATTATTTGCAGATATGCCGGTGTCCGGATAATAATGGTAGTGCAGTGTATACTATTTGTGTACTATGGCAGAGCATGGGTAGAGTAATTGATTTCTGTTGGTATCTGTATGCATGTATTTATATACGAATATATGTACTATGTTTAGTTATGTATATTAATGTGATAGATAATCTCATTTCTGATTATTTCCTTTCTTTCCTGACGTATTCAAATTAAAGTAACCATATTAATAATCCACAATTTAAATTTTAACTTAGAATGGCTAAATCTGTGTTTTTCTTGCCCAACATTTCTGTCTCTAACTCAGTGATGCGCAGTCTTTTTCCTTCGAAGGGCCATTTAAAAAAAATTATTCTATATTCGCGGACGTAGGACGTGGGAACTGGATATTTTCTTACATAATGAAAAACAGAAATTTTATTTGAAACTTTAAAATTGTTTTTGTGTTAGTAAAGTATAAAATAATACAACAATAGCTTAGCACTGGTACAGGAAAACGTTTAAGTATTTTTAAATCATCAATAGTTAGAACTCATATATGAAGCAATACGTAACATCTGCAATATTTGTTACATAGCGGGAAATAACTGTGACATGTACACAATGATGTTTTAAAAACAACTATTTATGTTACACGTCAATGCAAGAGAATTCCCCGTTTCTCTGTTTTGCTCAGTACTGATGTAAGTAGCATGGAAACGACAATGACAACATCTGTTATGTATTATTAACATTTATGTTTTCGGCAACTATTTACTTTATTATTTTGAAATTGCATGTTTTATGAAATTTTTTATGAAGTATTCTAATAGGCTGAGAATGTCGCAAAAAATGTTTATGTAGTCAGCATGCAGCCCGCGGGGCGCGCATCACTCTAACTCTTATCCTAAATGTTTAATATTTATACTTATTGCATCATATTGACTTTCTGTTAGGCTCTGGCTTACTTTCGGCTAATGGGTACAGTGTATTTTTCACTTGCAACTTTTATGGTTTATAAAATGAAGTTTATTCATTTCATTAGTAAGTATTACCATTTCTCAATGCTTTCAAATTTGAGAAAGCTGTTACAAAACATTGAGTTTTGTTTCGTACTATCTTAAGTTTAGGCAGCAAACAAAGAGACAAAATGACTGAAAAGAAACGAGAGAAAGGAAAAGAAGATAAAGAGAGGTGGGGGAGGGAGAAAAATATCAATGGTGGTTATAGAGATTCCCTTATTTCCTGTAGAATAGATTTAAAGAAATCTGTGAATGAATTGAATGAGACTACAATCTGGAAAGCGGAAAGAAACAAGGTTCACCGAATTTCTTAAGATAGAAAAGCTTCAGTCAGCGTAAAATCGAAACACTTCCCAGAACGCATTAACTGCTCACCTCTAATGACCACCAGCCTGTTGTAAGATCATAGGGTGTGAAGTCACCAAGCCTCAACCAAGAAATGGCCAAGTTCATCGACCTTCGTTTCTGTACAGTTCTGCAAGAGAATCCCGAGTTTCATTTATCCCACACAGCTAAAGAAACTGTAGTGGGAGGGAGAGCTTCTCCTCTATCTTTAGTGAACACTGCATTGGACTTAAAAGAAATATATTGATGGAAAACGGTTCGTAGTCATAAGAGCAAATAGTTGCCACACATCACGAGAGAAATTTAATTATTTTGAGAGCAGTGTGACTAAGAGATAACGTTTTAATTTTGTCGGAACATAACTAAACAAGTAACACTTATTTTTTTCTAGCTAGTCTATTTGACTCTTTCGCATATGCACCAATTATGTTGTTCGGGAATCGGCAGCTGTGCAGACTTGTAATGTGGGGTGTACTTCAGGATGTACGCATTTATGAACTTTTTCTACTGAAAAAAGTTTATAAATGTGTGCGATTCTGAACGGTTACGGAATTGAGGCCGTTTGAATAAAAAAAATGACCATGGAGTTTGCATAATGGTAAAAAATAATAAAAAAATAATGAAATAATAAATGAGAAAAATCAGTGAAATCTCCAGGGTCAATTTTTTAAATTCAAAAGGACACATCTCCGTAACCGTTTGGAATCGGACACATGTTTATATGAACTTTTTTCGTTGTTTTTCTGTTCCGAATCGATCCTGAAAGTACGTCCCAAATATTAAGAACCACCCTGTGTACGAGGGTGAGTCAAATCAAAACCAGATTTTGATTGTCAAAATTTAAATTATGCACCGCCATGGGTGTGTATTTAGAGATTGGTGGGAAGTCATTCGCAGCAGCAGCAGAGATAGTAAGCCCTCACAGTGACAGGTGTGTCCAAACTAGTCCAGTGTAATGTTATTCAGTTTCTTACAGGGGAGAGCAGATATTCACCGACGTTAATTGCAATTCACCGATGGCTATTGCTTGTCACTTCCCCACGCGGACAAATAAGAAATCGTTTCAGTGAAAAAAAAGTTATGGATGACCCAAGACAAGCTCACATAATTTCACAGGAGAAAATAGTTGATGATAGCGATAGAGAGGTCTCCGTAGCCGAGTGGTCAAGCGCGGGAGTGCAGTAGCACACGCTCTTTGAGTAGACCGGGGTCCAAACCCCTGACTGCTAAATACAGTCGATCTGCCAACCGACAATGACCAGCGTGGCAGATTATGGTCCAATTCCTTCAACACGAATCGTTGAGGAGGCTTCCATCCTGCAGTGGGTTGATAATGGCTGCAGAGTACCTTTATCATCATCCGTTACAAAACTGTAGTATGGGAAGGTGTGTAGGCAAGCGGTCCCAAAGTGTCTCAACGATGAACAGAAACGCTTGCGAATGGGGTTGCGAAATGCGAAAGCAAAGCTTGCAAACACCTAACACGATATGAAAGGAAGTAAATAACTTCTTGGATTGCATAGTGATTTTGGATAAGATATGGTGTAGGCACTTTGAACTGGAGAATGAGTGGCACAGCATGCAATGGAAAGATAAGTCACCACGGCCGAAGAAATTCACGACTTTCGAAAGCGCTGGGAATTTTATTACTCACAATGCTGCTGTGAAATGTGCAGTAGAGATGAATTATTCAATGGTCGCCCATTGTCATACAAAAGAAGATACCCAAAGGTATCTTCTTTTGTATGACAATGGGCGACCATGCACGGCTCAACACACTATGGTAACCCTTAAAACTCTACGGGAAAATGATTCAGCATCCTGAGATTTCATGTTTTTGAAAGACTGAAAAATGGTCTAGCAGGACGTTGAATCCACAAGGATGAGGAAGTGAAGGAAGCCGTAAAATAAGTACCAACATTTACCAAAATACTGAAATTTTTGGCTGGCTAACACTTGCCATTTCGAGGGTTTAGTGTCAAACAACGTTGACTACAAAATCATTTTGTAGTAAACGTTTTTGTAATTAACCAAGGAAAAGTCATTTGACATTTTCTTGGTTTACCGGAAATTGCTTATAACCCAAGGTAACTTGTAAAATACTAGAGAGATACAGCTGTGTGACATCATATGCATTGTTATTTGTATAAAACAAAACTCAAGTTGTTTCGAAACAAAAGTGCAGTGTTGTACTTAACGTTATTTGACGCTAAGCCCTCGATTTAGCTTTGTTTAGAATGCTTATAAAAAGCAGAGCAAAAAAAAAAAAAAAACAACAACAACAACATTTGACAGTTCCTTGAGCAATAGAATAACAATAATAGTAATCGAACATAACCAGTCATCCCATTCACTTGGTAGCTCTATACGTCATGGGTACCATAAAGAAGAAAAATGTATGTACTATACTCGGAATACAGTAAATATGTAACAGAGACATAGCCTCCGTATTAAATTGTCATTGCTTCCGTTTTCGTACGGTAAACAACCTTTCGGGGGGCAGGGAATATATCCTCCTTATACCCTTATTTAAAAATCAGAAAGCGATACACGAACAATGCTTAAATGGAGGCAGTGATAATTTCCTGCCTACATTCAGTTTTTCGATTTTTAAACAAGTGTGTGCGTTTGTGTGTGTGTGTGTGTGTGCGTGTGTGTGTGTGTGAGAGAGAGAGAGAGAGAGAGAGAGAAGGGGGGGGGGGTTATTTTGCTATCTCCGCAAAGTTCCCTGAATATTTTACTGTGTCCACAAAGTAAAACTATATTTGGAACGCTGTTATACAGTTTTTTCAGTGAGATAGTGGAAAAGAATTCGCAAATGAGATCGTCAAGGAGCTTTTACCAACATTTTGAACATTTCGGGCTTTACTTAAAGTGAACTGGCAAATTCTAGTTTACCAGATTTCGTGCTTTCACAGTAACATATAATTTCTTTATTCTTTCAAATTACAATCTTATTTTTACAAGATTCTATTTTATAAATATTTGTTTTAGGTTTTCTACCTACTTTATTTGAAAATTGGTAATTCCGTCTGATAATATTAATAAAAATAGCACTTTCTATGTCCTAATCTGTTGCTTATAACAGAAAATCTGCGAAAGCAAAGCTTTCAAGTACTGTACTGAAAATATTGCCCCTTAGAGTCCGATGCCACGGACTCTAAGGGGTAATGTCCCCTTTGGTTATTTTCTTCTTTCCACTCCGATTTCTCTCTCTTCAATTCATTGTTTACTTTTAATTTGTTTTATCTTCAATAAGGACAGGATCTCATTGTACGAGCAGATAATGAATATAATTTGTAAGTAAAGTCTGTTATTCCTTTTCTTGTCGGAATGTACGAGAATAAATCACAGTTTATTGTGTGATGATCCACTGCATATTATCGCAGTTCCGCTGACTAACTCTCACTTCATTCTCCACCAGACTTTACATCGTTGATGTAAAATGAAGGAAAACCTGGAATCAGACCGCCACATTGTCACCCTTTGTGTCGTATGACTTTTTGTCTCGCGAAACTCAGATTTCTCATTTTTATTAGTGCAACAATATTGTGGTCCCGCCTCCTCGTCAGTTGCACATGTTGGAGTTCCATTACCACATCCTTTGCTCTTTGGTTCTCCGTCCTTCCCTGTTACATTATCACCACCGGGTAGTCATCAGCGTAATGAAAGGCTGTCCGACCAATTCTGCCCACTAACGTGCACCAGTAGCAATAGTTCCTACTGTGACACGGCTCACTATCGATTTTCGATTTATGTCTTTTGTAACTCTCCTGTGCCACCACCCACCCCTTGCCAGTTACAGTTTTCAGATAGTTTGAACTGTGAGGCTAGTGGGAGGAGGGTGGACATTGGTGTTGCTGGCTGCTTCCGGTCTTCCTAAATTACACAGAAATAAATCATAACTCAATCTGTATCTCACTGACTTCGTGCTTTCGAAACTGCAACTTTTTTTTTTAATTTTTGAAGTCCTAAGTTCACTAAGAGATTGAATTTCCAGATTAGTATTATTTATTTTCCGTGTATAGGAACAATCTGATATACTAGTGAATTGAATAAAATAGAAGACTTTTTCGGATAGCTCTCCAAAGATTGCTATATTTAACCTTCGCATTGGGTATCATTTGAATTAATTAAAGAATTAATTCAGAATTCCTATCATAAAATATAACTACTTCACTGTTATACAGAATAAACAGTTATTCAATTATTTACATGTAATAGTATACATATATGTGTTATTGTGAAGCGCGGCTCCGAGAACGTGAGTTCAAATCCGCCTCGTATCTCTGTGAAGAACAGTGTCAGATGTCTAGTATCATTGCTGGCTCCGGGGTTCCCCCCCCCCTTCCCACTCGCCGGAGTTCTCTGTACTGGGCATAGCCCAAGCTGTTACTTCCGGCCAGCAACAGAACAAGAGAACTTGTTCTGCCGTTGGCCGGACCCAACAGGTGTATAGCAGCCAGGGTGCGCCAGAAGCCAGGTCTAGCACCCCTAACCCCCATCCCTAGCTGCGTGGAAGCACGCCTGGTTCTACTATCGATGACTCATTACCGGGGTCACAGTGTAGCTGGGGGAGGGGTGCCCAAGTAGTAAGTGAAAGGAGTTGGTGATAGTGGGAAAAGTTTGGGATGTTTGGGTGGGTGGGGGAGTATAAGAGGATAGTAAATTGTGACTGGGAGAAGAAAGCATTCCCTAGAAAACTAAGTGATGAGAATAGTAACAGATTACAGATTGTAGTGGTGGACAGTGAGTCGATCCCATCCCAGATAGGGGTCTCAGCAAGCTCACCTAGTGGCGGGTCCCCAGAGGGGTTGATATCCTACCCTCTAAAGGTTAGCAAATGGTTCTCTGGTAGGAAGAAGAACAGTATCAGCAAAAGGGCCAGATATGTGAATAGTGTAGGTTTGATTGTTTTATGTGTGTTGCGTTGTTCTGGCCGCTTGGCTACCCAGAAGCAGCAATCTCCTAGAAAGCTGCTTCCGAGTATTCGTCCATACCACGGGAAGGTGGACCAGTCCAGGTCTCATGGCGTTTGAAGTTCGAGACTCACCTAGTGTTGCCAGGTGAGCCAGATTCCTTTGGGAGCCCACTCCAGAAATTTGGTATAAAAAAACAGGGGGGGGGGGAAGAAAAAGAAAGGCAGAAAAAAAGAAAGACGAGAGGGGAGGAAAAACTACTTAGACCCGGGCTTTGATTCTGATTGGAGGCTCATCGGCGGAAAGGTAGGCATTGTGAAGACCTGAACAATGAAGTGACGAGATATGTCCACAATATGTGAGATGCGTACTCAACAGAATTCAATAACCTGATTTTGACCTCTTTCTGTTAGCAAAACCTACCTCTTTCTGTGGTTTTGCCAACATATAGTGTCTACACGCCTTGTAGACACTATGTGCTTCTGACTGCAAACTTCCCTGCTAACTCGTCATCATAACTGTGTTATGATGACGAGTCTCGCATCTACCTTCAGCATTCCTAGCTGTGAATGGACAACCCGCCATAATCTGCTGCATCTGCTACACTGCTCCTTAATACTTTGTCTTCACCCATGTAAACGAACTCATCATGGCTTGCCTTCCTGTCATTACGGGAATGTGCATTTTGTGATTTATCTCTCTGTATCATAAAAAAGTTTCCTCCTGGTGATATTTATTCGAGCCAATGGGAGAATTTATCAGTGTGTGGCAATCACGATGGGATTCCAGTACTACTAGTCAAGTCATCCGCTCGTTTGTTCCTACAGTTACCTTCCCTCTCAAAAAGAACGTCCGCCAATGGTTTTCTCCCAACTTAACAACATCATATATACTTACTGGGACGGCGCCATCAACTCCAAACTATTTCAGTTTGGCCTGTCTGACACCAATATCTGCTTGTGTGGTGCTGTGGAAACTTGGACGCACATTCTGTATCGCTGCAGCCTGTACCACGACGACAGATCAACACTGCAAGCTGCTGTCAGCAACTGCTCTGAAGAAAATGAAGTGGCACTGACTAAAGATTCACAACTGTTCTCAGTTCTACAACAATTCTCCTCTGCTGTTTTCACCAAAAGAAAGCAACTCTTCTTGAGTCTATCAACATATCAACAACAAGGAACCAACCCAACACCTGCAATGTCTGTCGATATCTCTTAAAGTTATTGTTATTTGGTTTTTAGGAGCATTAGCAACTAAGGCCATATTGCTCCGGGGATATGCGGTGGTCATTCCCTGACCTTTCCGCATCCTCCGTATTTGGTGGTGACGGGCTCGAACCCCGGTCTAAATCAAGAAGCGTGTGCTACGCACTGCTGCTCCTTCCCACCTGGCTACGGAGGCGCCGATATATCTCTTAAAACTGATATCACCTGCCATCTACTTTTTTTTTTTTTTTTGTTTTTTGTAGCTGGTACCCCAGTTTGGGCAGCTGTGGATACAGGATTAGCTAGCGCCCACTGGTATAGCACTACCTTCAGTGGGTGCGGTTTTCCTAGGATAGAAAAACACTGCTGTCTTGTGGTTCCTTGTGCCACAGTTTATACTTCTGATTAGTTGCGTGATGTGATTTGCTGTGTGGACATGTTACATGTTCATTTCACTTATGACATTGTAATTAACATGATTCTATGTATATTATTGTATATAATATGTATGTATGTATGTACATAGCGGATTTGCCAGTTTATGGCTAGGGCCCGCTTGTTTTTGTTGATAAAGAATAAAGAGCCAATGGGAGAAGAGGGATGCTGGTGACGTGGTAGAAGCAGGCGGGGCAATTATGTCACTACAAATTCGCAGCTAAATAATTATGATTAGATGATTTCCTGATTAGATTTCGATCAGTGCGTTATAATGTTAGTATATTAGTATATACAGGGTGTTTCAATTAAACGTTTCAGAACTTCTAAGAGGGGTAGGGTACATCCTGACAACTCGAAATCATATAGCAATGTGGGGTCGGAAATGCTTTCCTGAAGCGGTGTTGTACACAGAAGCACCATAAAGAAAAGAGACCGTAAGTGAGAAATCGTTTTAATAATACATGAAAAGAAGCAAAAGGTACATGGATTAAAGTAAGTGTTCGAAGTTTCTTCCACGGGCTACAATGCACGCCTCATATCTCCGACGCATGGACATCCGAACATTCTGGAATACTCCAGGCGAATTTCGAATTTCTTGAACAAGAACGCCAAGTTAGTAGGATGGATGATTACACGAACAGAGTTAGCCGATATGCATTTGGCGTACGGGGCTGCAAATTGTAGTGGGCCAGCCGCACAGCGTTTGTACGCGGAACGATATCCGACGAGGCGTATTCCCAGTCATAATTTCTTTGCAAGACTGCACCAGAGGTTAGCTGAGAGAGGTTCATTTGAAAGAGCTGACAGGGACAGGGTAAGAACAGCACGGACTCCAGCCGTCGAACAGAATGTGCTGCAGCATGTACAGGGGAATCCAAGAACGAGTACACGAAGTCTAGCAAACGCAGTCGGGGTTTCCCATTGCAGCGTCTGGAGGATTCTCCGAGAACAAGACATGCATCCGTTTCACGTGCAGCGTGTCCAGACACAGCAACCGGAGGATTATGCACCTCGTATTGCTTTCGCACAGTGGTACCTTGGAAAATGTGCTACAAATCCCCTTTTTCCTGCTGAAGTGTTGTTTTCCGATGAGGCATCCTTCACAAGGGAAGGAATTTTCAACACACATAACGACCATATCTGGGCGGTCGAGAACCCGCATGCAATACGACGTCGTGCAGCACAGATTCGATTTTCGGTCAATGTATGGGCCGGTATTATGGGAGATCACCTCATCGGACCTTACCTGTTACCGTGTCGTCTAACCGGACCTATCTACTTGATCTTTCTGCAGCAAGTATTGCCACAACTTTTGAGAGATGAACAGATTTCTGCATCGACGCAACAGACAATGTGGTTCCAACACGATGGAGCCCCTGCCCATTATAGCGGAGATGTTCGTAACTACCTGGATGTCACATTTGGTCAACAGTGGATCGGACGTGGTGGTCCCGTGCGTTGGCCTGCTCGGTCACCCGACCTATCATGTCTTGATTTTTATTTCTGGGGTCATATGAAATCGCTAGTTTATGACACCCCTGTTGACAATGCTGAGGAGCTGGTTGCAAGAATCGCAGTAGCTGCCGAAGAAATTCGAAATTCGCCTGGAGTATTCCAGAATGTTCGGATGTCCATGCGTCGGAGATGTGAGGCGTGCATTGTAGCCCGTGGAAGAAACTTCGAACACTTACTTTAATCCATGTACCTTTTGCTTCTTTTCATGTATTATTAAAACGATTTCTCACTTACGGTATCTTTTCTTTTTATGGTGCTTCTGTGTACAACACCGCTTCAGGAAAGCATTTCCGACCCCACATTGCTATATGATTTCGAGTTGTCAGGATGTACCCTACCCCTCTTAGAAGTTCTGAAACGTTTAACTGAAACACCCTGTATACGAGTGGAGTCTAGAAGATTTGACTTACTCCATCATACCTCTACATTTTACGTGAGACAAAACGGGAAATAAATGGCATCGACTTAAAAATGTGTGTAAAGCGGTCGCTCGGTTGAATAGCGTCTCACCGCGAGATGTCAAGAGGTTTCATTTGAAATTATTGTTACGCGAAGCGAAAAAACGTCTAAGGTGTTTCGAAGACGTGAGAACTGTGAACGGAGTAGTGTACGAGACTTTTCAAGAGGCCGCTCGAGCTGCAGGTGCCAGCAAATCAGTCGATGATCTGAAGGAACCTCTTTCCGAAGCGGCTTCAGTAATTATACCGAGCAGGTACACTTTATTTATTTATTTTATTTTATTTTTTTTTTTTGTATATTTGATATTGGCTGTGGGTTGGCGAGCGAAGCCCACTAGTATTATATTATTTTTCTTTATTATTTTATATATTAATTTTTCCATGTATCTTTTTGGCGGTTTTGTGGCGGACCCCCAGTCTATCAGTGTGTGTCAGTCTGTCGGTGTGTGTATGAAATATCCATTTGTTTGCGAACCCCTGGCAACTTGCTGTTGGGAATAAACATTATTTATTTTAACTTTCTCAGTTTGTTATTTCTGGTTCTTACGCTTGTTAGGAACAGAAAGTAAGCGGGACGTGATTCTTTCTATTCTCGATTTCTTGCTTTTTGTTTCGCCTTGTAAGTTACGCTTATTTTACATCCTCCCTCCCTCCCTTCTTTCTGCACGCTTGCGATGGATGCAATTCATTTATACTTCATGCAGAATCGAATGCTTTTTCCAAATTCAGTATAAACGAGAAAGATCCTAGACTCAGTTTTTTCTACCTGCAGCGCTCCACTTATAAGATGCCACTCAGAACTGAAACGCCGTCTGGAGGAATTGTGAAAGTTTCTCATAGGTTGGATAATAGTCACCATTTCTAAGCGTGGTCGATTCGATATTCATATTTATTATCCGGTCTCGAACTTGAGACTTATGCCAAAGATATGAACTTACTCGTACGTTATGTGAAGTTTTTTTTGCCGGAAATCAGCTCATTTATGCGTTTTATTTATTTAAGCGTATATTTTACGATAACAGATTTATTTGTTTATATAGTATCATCAGCTGGCATGCGTTAACCGACTAAAGTGTATAATATATATATATAAAAAAGGGTGGAAATGATATAAAAATTTTGGTCCACGTACAAAGAACATTTTCTAAGGATTTCAATCAGATTTATTGCATACTAAAAATTAAATTTAAATTCAGGAATTCACGCTATTCAAAAAAAAAAAAAAAAAAAATCCTGTTATTTTAAATGTTTTATATTAATTTACTAAATAAAAATGTGTTTATTTTTATTTAGTTAACAGTGACGGATGTATCTTTATATTGACATGGATTTCAATGTGCAAAATCTGTACCAGCGTCTACATTATTATTATTATTATTAAAATCCGTTTATTAAAATAGCAAGTGTTTGCTTTCACCCCTTATACACAGCCGACCGGCTAGAAGGGTGTACAAAATGCAAGAATTGCAATTATATACAATATAAAAAGGGTGTACAAAAAGCAAAAATTACAATTATTTACAGTATTTACAATATAAGAAGAGTGTACAAAAATGCACGAATACAATTATTTACAATAATTTACACAAGTGTGTATATTTACAATATTGTTTACAAATTCACTCATTGTCAAGATTACAGTTGAAGTAAGCAGTGCGCTTCTGAGATGCTCTTCACTCTGTACTGCTTACTTTCGGAGTATTTCACAGGGTCTATTGTCAATGAATTGAAAAAGGTTCACTGCGTTGTTTGGGAAGAAGTTCTTCAGACAGCACAGGTTGGATAGTGTAGAATGCAGTGGTAGGTAGGGACTGTCATTACTGCGTCCAGCACGTGGAGTAGAGATAAGTCCTCGAAGACTGGGGGCGTCAATCACACCGGTAAGCATCTGAGAAAGAAGAAGAATATTCCTGGATGCAATGTGAACTCTCCAGGGAGTGATATTTAAGTTGGTATATAACACAGCCCTGGAGATGGTGAAAGCATTGCCCGTGACCCTGTTCATCCATCGCATTACCGCGCATTACCGCGCATTACCCTGTTCATACATGCACTACCGTAGAACCATTACTAGTCCCAAAGATTGAAAATTCTTTTTAAATATGCAATGAACTTAAAGAAATTGATTTTAATAATTTTCCAGCAAATAATCGTATCAAAAAATTTCACAGAATCGGATAATGTCTAAAAGAAAATATTTGACAGTTTGGGTGCTACGAAAAATTATGAGTGTAGTCCTAGTGAGTGGAGGCGAGGGGTTACGTCATTGGTTTAGACTGCGGTAACAAGAAGATGCTTCACTAAAATTTAGGAAATAAGGAAGAAAAAGATTTAGTTAACAACATTCGATCAAACGTAATCACAAGACGTAAATAACTAATTGAAAAGATTAGTGCTACAGCGTTGTTTATTTTTCTTCCTGCCTCCCAAGGCACAGGTTGCAGGGATAAAAAGTATACCAAAATATCGTTTGACGTTATTCTATTCATCTTACCCTCTGTGTGCATTACGCGTTCATTGCGTATCTACCGAAACGCTTTCTTCCGGATGCCCTCTGAGACTACCCGCTTATCACTATGAAAGGGCACCGCAGTAGGGGGATTCATCCCGGTAACTGAGTTGTTTTATCCCTGTGCCCCTCGGTCCATGTGGGATGTGAATAATGCAGTGCCTCTCCGCCGTCTGCGAGTGTGACCGACTTCCATTAACCGACACGTGCCCCGAGGTAATGTCCTCGTATGTGTAAACGAAACCAGGGAGAGTTGGGGGGAAGATTGTTTCCGCCTTCCATCATCTTTCATCCATTATATCAAAGGTAGCAACCGGAAAATGAAGGCACTCCAACGGATATCACGTCACGCTTTTTTTTTTTTTTTTTGATGAATGATTTTTCGAAAGGCTCATAAGTACTGTGTTTTATAATGGGCATCATACAAGTGTAATAGTAAACCAGTATATTTGATACCTCCCTCCTATTTTCAAAAGAATCAGGTTAATGTTGAAGGAACAAAGCAGAGGGGAAAAAAATATATATATGTACACCTATTTTGAACTTCCTGTTATACATTAATACTGAAACATTATTGAAGACGTGTAATTTCAAGACCAGTAATTCTACCTTGGTATCTTAGTAATTAATTGATAAGGAAATAACTATATTTACTTTTCACTTCTATTAATCACAGAAAAAATTAATTAATTTAATAAAGAAAACATCGGACGCGCTTGAAATGTAGTCCACTTCATACATTAACTAACTTGTTCTAAAGTGGCTTTTTACCAACAACAGATAAGATAATAATTGGAAATTTTTTAATTTTTTTTTACGTGGGCTCTGAAAGTAGCATTTTTTAGGCTCAAGCACTCGTTTTTGTTGCCTATTATCTTGTTTTTGTGTTTGTAATTATTGGAAGTGAAAAGTAAATAACTAATTCCGGTATTATACTTAATTATTATTTATTTAACATACAGTGAATAAGTCACTAGTTCTTTTGTATGTCCATAACGCGAAGTGTTTAAAAACGCATTCCAAATAAAACATCAGCAATTCAGCTATTATTTACAGTGCATAAAATGTTAAAGAAGATGTAATTATATAAATAAAAAAATATATTGAAAAATGCTTTAAAAAGTAATAAAATGAACAAATGACTATTTGAATACAGCTAGAGCCTGCAATAAAAAATCCTTTTTTTACCAGTAAAAAATGCCAACTTGACACTTGTTAATTAATTCGATTGAATAAAATAAAGAGCCAGAAGAAGAATAATTAGTGAGAAGAAGTTGTAAGGAAAAAGTGGATTGAAATCTCTAGTTGAAACGAGGAACTAAAAAAATTACCATTGATCAAAAATTACCATAAAATCAATAAAGTTATTAACGAGATTGTAACGAAATAAAAGCTATGCAAATAGCGCCAAAAACGAAGAGAAAGAAAATTATACTGAGCGCACAAAGGACTGTAATTCATTCGATGAAACGTTAAATGGTTCCTATAATGTAAAAATCAAAGAAATTTTACTTGGATTCGCTCAACATTATCGGGCAGAATATTGGTGCGGCGGATAACGATGTCACAATAACACAGTATAGTATAGGACTATAAAACCATCTTGAAACCATTAAAATACCCGAATCCCTTATAAAAGGTGACGTAGGGTGTTTGATTTAGCCCAGTAATTTGAATGCTCGAGGAATGATGGTATTAATGTGAGAAGACGGATGAAAATCAATCATAATGAAATGTAACTCCCAGGTCTTTAAACTGATCAACCGATTCAGTGCTCCTCCAAAACTAAATAATCAAATAGTATTGGCGATCTTCTGTGGCACTTAGGTTAGAACCTACATAACTTGCATTTCCTCGGATTCAATGTCATATTATTCTCTTCGAGCAAGATCGAAATACTATCTAAAACAGACTGTATTAGACAAAGAATGAATCGTCTGATAAATTTTCAGATCATTAACAAAAACTGCCAATGAATTTTGTCGGGCTGAAGTGTAACATATAAATCATTGAGGTAAATAATGGATAACAAAGGTCCCAACGGAGAACCCTTAGGGACACCGCACGAAGAGGTAAATGTAAAAGAGGAGAGGCCTGTAATGACTACTTTGGCAGGTCGATGAGATAATAGATTTAAAAGGCAATTTAACAACAACGCCGACATTCCATAAGATAAAAGTTTATTATTTATAATCGCTGGATAAATAGTTATTATTAACTAATAATATACTGTATATAGAAGTAATTGTTTTTGTCTTTCAACCTTTTACTTTTCTGGTAACTCTATCCCTCCCTTATTCAGGGCCCCCATCTACTTTAGATTAAATCTTCACACTGTCGGGGGGGGGCGAGGCGATGTTCTTTCCCTTCGTCATCCTTCTTAACTTATCTGCTCTTCTCTATCTGACCTATTTTTTATATCTCTCATTAGGCCACCTCTGCTCTTGTAGCTTTGAATCCGGTAGAGGGATTTTTGGTTGGATTGACTGTGGAAATGTGCTCCTGTTCTTAAGATTATTTTAAGTATTTTTAAGCCATCCCCTGCTATAAAATTATGTGCTTCTTAAAGAGGAAGTGTTGGTGAGTTGTTGGGTTAAATTTTGGGTGTCGGGACCGTGGGGTTGTGCTGATATCATTGAGTGAAGTGTTCTCTTTCCTTATTTGAATACTATACATAGAAATACATATAGTTAACATTGGGATTTATACCGTTGTAAAATTTCCGATAGACTTAGCATTGGCCCATAGACTTTTCATGGGAGAAAACGGCTACCTGGGAATTTTTGTTTAAATATATCCATAGAGATGGAAAACACTAACTAGTGCCATATCAGTAATACATAGTACTGAATATAATATTAATACACTCGTACTTCTCAATGAGGAAGCCTTAGTATGTGATTGTACCAACTTTTATTTTCCATAGGTTAGCATTATTGGCTTCTTTGGGCTATCCTTTCAAAGCCTTAAAGTAGTTATATCTGCTCAAATATTGGTCCTAAGAAACCCATCTTAGGACCGTTTTATTGATGGATGATCACTGGCGTAAGGCAGCACACGTCCGTGCTACAACAATGACGCATGAGTAACGTGCCACACTTTGCTTGTAATGTATTCAAATTTGTCAGTTGATAAAGGGACACGTGTTCCGAAAGCTACTGAATTTGTACTTATATTTTATAACTGGGTATACTGTAAATATCTATTTGAAATTATTAAACTATGGACCCCAGTACTCCAGGCCCATTTGTCACTAAACCCATCTTTCGTGGATGTGGACCTAGAAACATTACTTAATTTTTAGAATTTTCCAGTCCCCTCTAGTGGATTGGAACCGTGATCTGGAAAACACATTTTTCAGAATTTAAAATACCTCTTCAATTTTTCATCCAGCTGGAAATTATTATATACATACATATTTTGAAGTAGTGTGATTATCTTTCGTGATATTTTTAAGAGACAATTTTTCCAGCTATAAGATTGTTTACTTATGACTCTTGCTTTTGTTTTTCTTAACTAAAACATACACTCTTAAACATGGAAACGGATTTGGAAAAAAACTTTAACTAGACATTCTGACGCAGAGAATTTGTCTTCCGGATCAGAGTTAGTGGATTCAGTGAGGAGAAAGAAATTTCCAGACAATGCAAAACTGTCTAGGGGTTAAAAAAAAAACACCTAAGATACCCAGAGTGCTTGTTCCTCGGTTGGACAAAGATAAAGATAAGGATAAGGATAAAAATCCTCATGTGTGGGTGGAAGAGTCTACCTCATCGATGGGAACGGATGTCATTGTTATTACTTCTACGGTTAATACTGATAATCAAAATAGTTCTAGTGAAAATGATGTGGTTCAGGATTCGTCATTTATGGAGGGTTTGGATCTTGGAGGGTCCCGTGAGACTTCTGCTGTGTATGCAACGGTAGCCAAAATTCGAAATACTTTGGGAGAGTTTATGTTAACTGATTCAAGCAAATCAAATCGATCCATAGTTTGTGGGCAGATTTGGAGGCAGTCACAACAGCTTTATTGATTGACAATGAGCGATTAAAAGCTAAATCAGCGGAACTAGAAATTCGGGCAAATCATTTTGATTAGCCAGTGGAGAAGCCGGCAGCTCCTCACAGATTATTTGCTGATGCAGTTAGGCAGAATTTGGTTTGTGAGAATTCTGATGGTGATACTATTGTTAGGGAGGCTACCGTGAGGCGCGCAATGGGTGTTGCAGCTGCAGATAAGGTTATGCCTGTGTCCTCGGGGTATTTCGGACCCTAAAAACATTGTTATATTTAGACTTACAGAGGATTCTGCTTTGGCTTCGAGACAAGACGTCAGAAATGCGGTGGGAGATGCAATTAAGAAGGATTATAAGAATATTAAGATTAAAAATATTCGTCTCCTGAAAAATAAAGAGGTTTTATTAGAAACCACATACTCAGAAGATGCAACTAGGATAGGGAATGTTTCAGCTTTAAAGGAGGTTGGTCTATCGATCGAGAAGCCTAAAATGTCAGATCCAACAGTGCTTGTATACGGAGTGCCCAAAGAGTTTACAAAGGACGAAATCCTGGAGGATTTATACTATAAATATTTTAAAGATTATGAATTTACCCAGGATGAGGTAAAAGATGAAGTAACAGTCAGATTTAATTCTGCATCTGGAACTAATTCGGCTAATTGTGTCATTGGTTTCAGCCCTCGATTATATAAATGCTTGTTTCATAGTGAAAGAATTTTCCTTGGATTCGGTTCCCATAGGTTTCGGAAATTCACAGTGGTGAACAAGTGTTTTAGATGTCTGTGATGTTTACACAAGACTGTTTCTTGTGGTCACTGTGCTAATGGAGGTCATGTTTTCACTGCATGCCCTCACAAGGAGGACCCTCCACAATGTATTAATTGTAAGAGAAGAAACAGAGATTGTAATCCCTCCGTAAGGGACATTAAGTGTCCTGAGTACATGAAAGCTGTGGAATTAGCAAACATGCGTATCAATCATGGATAATAGCTCCTTCTCCGATTTTACCTCTGGAGCTTTGCAAGGACATAGAGATTTAAAAATTATGCAAATAAATGGTCAGCGCTGTCGGGAAGTTGCTGATGAAATAAGGGTGATTGCCTTGGAGCATTGTTTGTATCCAGGAGACATTGTTTGTATCCAGGAGCCATTTTATTCCTCACAAGTGGGAGGGGCAGCCCATAAGATTATAGGGTTTTCCTTCTTCTACTAGAATAGTAGCAGCTGTAGATGTTCCTCCAAAATCCGCTATTGTGATTTTTAATCAATACCTTGTTGTAACGTCAATCACGGGTTTGTGCTCGGCGTGTATGACCAGCATTCTTGTGTCTTCACAATTTTCTTTTTTCTGCCTGGTGTCACTGTATTGCCCTCCATCTGAAGATATTCAGATAGCGCTTCATAATTTGGAAAATATTTGTTTAAGATATGCATCCCATAATCTCATTGTGACTGCTGATTTTAACGCAAAATCACATTTTTGGCATAGTGGATATACTGATGTGAGAAGGAACCAATTTGAAGACCTCTTATTATCTCATAATCTAGTTGTTCAAAACCTTCCAAATAAGCCGTTCACCTTTTCAACTGTAAATGGAGAGTCTAATATTGACGTTACTGTAACATCTCTTCGTATGTGCGATTCTATTTTGAATTGGGAAGTCAATTCTGGCTTAGTAAATAGTGATCACCGTGCAGTTTCATTTGATTTATGTTGCGAAGGAAAGGAAAAGGGCTTCGCTACGAGTGATCTGTCTAGATTTTGTATGGACCGTGTTAACGGGAACAGTTCTAAAAATTATTTGACTACAGTTTTCGACAGTGATAATAGTGAAATACCTGGAGAGAGTTTAAATGCTATTGACAGCTTATGAATATGTAAACTATGTACAGTATCATATTTTCCAGGCTGGTGTACAGTATCATATTTTCCAGGCTGGTGTACAGTACCATATTTTCCAGGCTGGTGTACACTCCACCAGGAGAAAAAGGACTAAAAAGTTATCTGTCCCGTGGTGGACTCCTGCTTTGTCTGTTCTGAGATCTCAGGTATGCCAGGATAGGAAAGTATACCAAAGAAATAGACATCTCTCTAGTGTTGATGTGGAATCATTTAAAAATGCCTATAAAGAGAGAAGAAAGACTTTTCATAAGGCTATTGCTGAGAGCAAGAGAACTTGTTGGCAAAATTTGGTTAATGAGGTTGGTAACACAGATCCCTGGGATCTCGTGTATAAAATTTCTCATAATAAATTGCTTTGTGGAGAAATATACAGCACTGTATTGAACAATAATGATGAGACATCGGATTGGTTTTCTACTTTGGAAACGATTGTTAGAAGACTATTTCCTCAGGATCTTCCTCAAGATGATTCACCTGAACAAGCGGAGATACGCCGGATGAACTCTGAGTTTACAGGAGCAGGTGACTGATGCCGAACTGTTCAGTTTGGAAGAGTTGGGTGCAACTGTAGCTAAATTGAACATTAAGAAATGTCCGGGTTTGGACTTAATTGAAAATCAAGTAATCATTAAGTTTTATGATTATTTTCATCAAATTATGTTAAATTTTATTTAATAAATGTTTCATTGTGGGTACTTTTTCAAGACCGTGGAAGCTGGCACTGCTAAAGATATTGCATAAGCCTGGTAAGCCTAGGACTGATCCGAGAACATACAGACCAATTTCTCTCTTGGCGAACATGGGTAAGGTTTATGAAAGGTTACTTGCTCTCAAAATTTCTGCGATGTTGGGGGATACGTATCTGTGTTCTGCTGATCGCCATGGATTTAAGAAGGAGCACTCTACAGAGGATGCCATAACATCTCTTTTAAACTACATCATCATGGATTGTTCTGATAAATATGTTCTTATGGTCTTTATAGACTTTGAAGGAGCATTTGATTCGGTATGGTGGGAAAGTGCCCTTCGATCTCTTGTGCTTGCACAGTGTAATAGTTACATATTTAACACTGTAAGGTCATACTTTCAGGACAAATTTATTACTGTGCGTGCGTCATCTGTCATATAGTGCCGGTGTCTCGAGAGGTTGTCCTCAAGGTTTGGTTTCGGGACCTCTCTTTTGGAATATAGTTTTAGATTAGTGGCTTATTAAGGAGGATACAGAGTTTGTTAAGATAGCCTCTGCTGATGACCTTGTGATTGGAGTTTCGGGGCGCTCCAGACTTATATTAGAAGAAAAAATAGTCAGTTTTAGATGATTTAATGCAGTGGGCCGAATTGAACAAATTGAAGATCTCTGCAAGTAAGACCTGTTTTATGGTATTTAAGAAACAATTTGATTACGGCAGACCGCCAAGAGTTCTTTTAGGTGGAGTTCAGATTCCTTATGTGGCTAAAACTAAGTATTTGGATTAATCATCGACAAACTTTCCTTTTTGCCACGTTTCACACCTGAATGTAAAAGTAAGACACTTTACAGCCTCCATTGCTAGGATTTCTCGTAAGGAGTGGGGATTAAATAAGAGGGTGTTGTGATTATATTATAAGACTATTTTTCTACAGATAGTGGCATATGCGGCTGTTGCTTGGTTTTCTGTGGTAACTAAAACTAGGATTCGATCGAAACTTTTATCGCTATAGCGCTCTATGTTATTAACTTTATTGAAAGTACCTAGAACAGCGTCTACGAACGCCCTACAGGTAATTGCTGGTACCATATCATTGAATTTATTTATTATCTAAAGAGGTTTTTTGTACATATTGAAAAAGGGTATGTTGTTAACGTTTTTGGATATCACAATCTATTTGGAGAATAATATTAAAAAAGAAAAACAACGAATATGGAATAATTTAACGGATTTATGGCAGACCAGATTGGAAAGTGGTGATGTTGGAGCTGTGACGAGGAAATATATTCCACAGGTGAACAATGCATTGTAAAAACCCGTGGCATCTTGGTTTGCGCCTTCTATGTATACTTCTTTTTTGTTAACAGGACATGGCTCACTTAGGGCCAAATTATATGAGAGAGGATTGGAGACAGATCCTTTCTGTACATGTGGCGAACAGGAGACTTGGATGCATGTAATTTTTTATGTCGGGAGTATGAAGACCAAAGGCAGACTTTGATGGCACATATTCCTGGTTTATCGTTTAATACAGTACATTTATTTATTGCAAATCGTGACTTTTTTAATTCATTTCAGGAGTTTTCAGCTGCTGTTTTTGCAAGAACTGTTCTTAGAGCCTTCTTTGAGAGGTAAACCTGATGACTGGATTGTCTTCATGGAGTTTCATGTTGGACCCGATTCCTTGTGTTGGTTCTGTGATTTTGGAGAACGTTGCGTCAACTATTGGTTTCTACCACTGGCTAGCAGCTGGAGTGCTGGACCTGATTCATGGTGTTGAGTCTGGTGCTCTAGTTAGTTATCTTTTGTGTTGCGATCATGAATACTCCCTACTGGATTCTGGGGTGCTGGACCTGATTCATTGCATCGGGCCTGGTGCTCTAATGGTTCATTATCCATGGCGTATAGTTGGACATTTGCTGGACAGTACCTTTATTGGGTTTGGAGGTTCCAGTGCATGTAGAACAGCAAATGAGGAAATATTCAGTCGAACTCTGATTTTTGAAGTTTATAATTGTGCCATCCAGACTATTAAATATTATTGTTGTTTTATTTATTTATATTTTCCCCCCTGCTGGCTCCCTGGTATGGGCAACCCGGGGAGCGGGATTGTTGGCACTCACTGGTATTGCACTACCTCCTGGGGTGAAGGATTTCATGCGCGAATTGCGCTACAATAAAATCAGACCCAGGAAATTCAACATACTTTTCCAGGCCTGCTTTGTAAAGCTACCCTGATTAAAGAACACACACACACACACACACACACACACACACACACACACACACACACACACACACACACACACACACACACACACACACACACACACACACACACACGAGCGTTTGATGATATGTACAGAGCATCTAACTATATGTAAATATATCTTGTATATATACTTTGATGTACATAATCTTGAGACTGTATATTGTGTGTAATTAATAAATGAATGAAAAATGAAAATGCTCTTGTCGCAGCCAGAGCAGGGCCAGCCTTATAAAAAAAAGTCCCTCTACTGTCCTGGCCGCTCTTTGTACGGTATATGTATGCCGGGAAGTGTCTTCCTTGGTTATCCCCCCCCAAAGTAACTAAGTGGCCAGATGAAGAACACAAACAACAGACTATCACATAACTCGCAGTACTCAAGACAACTCACACTCATCTGGCTTTGCAGTCTTGCATCTCCACAGTGCCACTAAGTGCGGTTTTGTGCGGAATCACTAGCATTGCATAACAAGCACACTATGTTTTCACTTCACTGCACATACTTCAATATGATTTTGGTCAACTTTTTTGTAATATACTTTTCTTATTTCCTCCTAGATTTTAATGACCAGTGAAAAAATAATGGTTACATCACATATCGGGCAATTTATATATTTCTTTCTCTTCGTTTTCGACGCAGAGCCCATCGTAATGACCGATTAATAGAATAAACAAATAATAATAATTCATTATTTATATAACAAGCTCTTCAAAAAGCAACGACCTTCATATGAGCAATATTTAAACAGAAAACCTTTTTGCGCATCTGCCATACTGTGCTCTACTCTCATTCTTACAATCAGCGCTTGACAACAAATACGATATCCAGTGCTTGAGCTACAGTATGTAGTTTATAGATAACCCACGACGTGATATGTATGAAGAAAATAAGTAATAATTGCTGGATTTCTAATTGTTCGATTTTAATGAAATTTGGAATGATTAAAAAAATCTTCTAACAGCGTAAATGTCCATTGGTTTGAACCATTTTTCACAAAAGCAAGGGTTTCAAATATATCGTGACAAATATTTCAAATATATCACGTATCGTGAGGCACTCTCTGAACCTCTCATGTTAAGATGTCATAATATTACCTCACATTTACACTGTGACAGGCGAAGTTGTTATTACACACAGAGCAACAATCATATAAGCACGACTGAATACCCTGTTATGGTACTTGACTTAGATGACAGTTGAGTTAGCGTGCAGTCATACGCACCATAAATTTTAATAATTACGCTAGAGTGTGCCTTGTGCGTGCCTGGGTGAACTGGAAAAAAATAGATCGAAACGTTCTGCATTGTTTACAAGAATATTCAATGGTTGACTACTGAAGAATTTTGCTAATTTGTCTCCGTGTATCTCTCCACTTGAATATGGCGATAAGGAAGGAAGTTTTTTTTTTTTTTTTTTTTAAAGAATAGTATCGATGCGCGATCATCAGTGACGCCTGATGCATTATCTATACATTGGCAGTCTTATTTTCCTGGTATTGTTAGAACAGCACACGTACAGATGTGGTTATGTGGTCAGCCATAGAGTATTGATTTATTCACTCCGTTTTCCTTGTTAAACAAGATTGGTTGCTTAGCGGCAGCATAACGCATTACATTCCTTGGAGATCGTGTACATTTATATTTTATATGCACGAAGCGCAACAATTCTTTTATGAACGAAGGCCAAGAACGTTTGAAAAACAAACATTGCGAACTTTTCTTAAACTGGGATACGCAAGCTATTCGCATCCCAGTTTGAGAAAATTTATGTATTATAAATATGTTTAAAAATAAGAAAATTATTTACATAATAAAAACAGTTTTCATAAAAAAAAGGGGGGGGGGGGAATTGTGAAATTATGGAAACTTTATCCATTTTGCTTGTATTCAATTTTGGTATGTGTTGGTGCCTGGAGCTCTGCATGGCAATCAATTAATAAAGGAATGAATATGAATTGAGTATGTAAATATCCAAACAATGATATTTACATACCGTTCTGACGAAATAAATAATGAAAGGGCGCCTCCGTAGCCAGGTGGGAAGGAGCAGCAGTGCATAGCACACGCTTCTTGATTAGACCGGCATTCGAGCCCGTCACCACCAAATACGGAGGATGCGGAAAGGTCAGGGAATGACCACCGCATATCCCGGAGCAATATGGCCTTAGTTGCTAATGCTCCTAAAAACCAAACAACAAAACAAACAAAAAATAATGAAAATTAATTGCAAACAAGGTATGGTACGTTTGAGGGACGTTAGCAAGTAGTAATAATTCATGATTTATAACAAACAAAAAAAAAAAATAAATAAATAAAAATAAAAAAAAGGGCAAAAAAGAACCACTTCCATGCTCTAACCAAAAACATTTCTTCCTCCACATTCGGATTGGATAGCCTGTGTG
The DNA here is from genome assembly GCF_048544385.1 of Mastigoproctus giganteus. Taxonomy (NCBI): domain Eukaryota; kingdom Metazoa; phylum Arthropoda; class Arachnida; order Uropygi; family Thelyphonidae; genus Mastigoproctus; species Mastigoproctus giganteus. Next base: position 89,895,031 of record NC_143579.1, read on the forward strand.
ACATGAATGGGGGGGGGGGTAAATAATAATAATAATAATTGCCAAATTTCTATCTGTTCGTCCGATTTTATGAAATTTGCGACAGCAGGACAATTTTTTCTAAGCGAGCCAAATATAAAATTACATGAAATTCATCCAATGAGAGTCGAGTTAGTGCGGACGGTGGACGGACGGACGGACATAGTGAATACAGTAGGCATTTTAGTGTATAAGCTAACGTGTATAATATCTATTATACGATTCTATTCGCCGTTGCTGACGCCAGTGGTTAAATGGAACCACTATCATAACAGTAAGAATGCAGAAAACCATTTATTTCATCATTGTGATTCACATTGGGATGGTTTGCTAAAACTCATTACTAACGCGCTTAAAATGGATTATGGTAATCACAAGTTTACAGCAGTTTATATATTTGTGTTCATTAGAAGAGTGAATACAAATACATGGTGTTCGCATCTCATTGCTTTCTACTGATCATGACCGAGCACTTGTCAAACTGATATTACTGACAACAACCGGAAATCAAACTTTACAAATCAACTTTCAAGTTTATTTTTCTTTTCTGTAACCCATTTTAGGTAACAACCTAATTTAATAAAACTAAGTTTTCTAATCCCTTAATTAACAAATAATTATCCTATTTCATGTTACTTGTAATTATCTTAAGAAGACTATATATTTAATATGTCGTAACTATCATGGGATATTCATTTTGCATTTAGATTAATTAATGACTTATAAAATTATTAAATGATTATCTTGTTTATCAGCTTATCAGTGGCATAGTAGATATTATCTCTTTCGAATCATTCATTTTCCACATTTGAATATTGAGTGTAAAGCGTATAATATTAAATTAATGCAGACTAAGTTAGGGTGACTAGCTTAAAAGAAGGGAAAAAAAAAAAAAAATAAAAAAGACACTTTCTGAACCGGAAATGCGACGCATGAAACTGCGTAGTACGCATGAGAATTGCGAGTACATGGCTGCCACGTAAATTATTTTTAAAATGTAGTGTATGTCACAGACGACTGTGCTTTAAAGCATAGATTACATTTGTGGTTATACGTTACAAATTCATGTCCATTGGGAATGGGTCTGTAGTAATTGGTCGACAAACAATTAGTCTACATTATATTTGATCAATAGGACAGTTGTTCAACAATATTACCCGACACGAGAAACGTCAGATTTCGAGGATATTAAGAGTTAATTAGCTGGAGGTGGAGGTGAGGGGGGGGGGCGATCGATACGTGGAATGCGATCAATGAAGAATAAAAGAAATACTATTATACAATGTAATTTTTGGATTAAGATATTTATTGAAATGTAGAAATACAGTAATGAATTGTTCATCTGAATACAAACTGACTTTCGAAACTGTTAAATCCCGTCTTAAATCCAATAGGGGTTAAAAAATACATTTCAACAAAAAAAAAAAAAAAAAGTTAATTGTGTTCCTGATAATATACAACGGAGTAGTGGCGTATCGTATCGTAGGTCCCTCAGCCGCGAGAAGGCGCTAGAAATTTATGATCATTTTATGGTCGAATGAAGATTTTAAAAGAATTGAAAAGTTTCTGAAAAGATAGGGCAATGTTACGTCTATGATGTTGGAGGACGCATAGCACTCACCCGCGCTTTCAGAATGGTTACCATAACGATGATACCGTGAATTAATTGCCCCATCATTAATTTGAATGATGGGGCGCAGAGCCCATCGTATTGGCAGCCTCTTCCCAGACGTTGAAAGACATCTCTTTTTTTCTATATCCACCTTCCATTTTTAATAATGGAAGGCGATACATCTATTAAATCTGCAACTAGAGCAGTGATTTCGTATGCAATTTACCCGGATGATTTTCCTTTAACGTACTGAATAAAGAATACTGGGTTTTCTGAAACTGGTTTTACTGAATACTGAGTTTTCTACTAGTAATAATAAGTCAAATTTAATTCGATGCTATTATACGACGCTATTGCTGTCTTAATGCAGAAGTTTCAAAATTATGCCAAACTATGCAAAATAAAATACAAAAAGTAAAAGCGTAAAGATTCTAACGTTTCGAGATTTTAGTTTCTTTTTAATAGTACTGTACATAAAATAAATAAATTCTCCATGCCATTGTTGGACTGGCCATCTGGAAAATGCCGAAAGGGCCAGTGCTATATTGGGTTGGTGGGCCGGCTGTAGTGAAAAACACAAACTGATATTAAATAAATCTCGAAAAGTACTTTTATCAGAAATTTTTAATTATTATTACTTGATGACTTAAAAGAAATTTTAATTATCCATACCAAAGGTCACATTATTCGCCATTGCTGATGCCAAGGGTTAAATGGAACCACTACTCATTACAGTAAGAATGCACAAAACCATTTATTTCATCATTGTGATTCAGATTGGGATTGTTTGCTAAAAATCACTACTTCAGTAGTAGCATTCATATACATCTGTTTTCCGTTATTTTTCGAACTTGTTTTTAACCACAGAACTTTTAACATTTTGTGGTTTGATACTTTTGCGAATATTACTAATACAGTATTTGCCAACTTTAATTCGAATTTTACTAATTTTGCTAACTTTAATTTGATATGCAGGAGACATCATTTGTCCCAACTGAGCGTTACAAACTTTTGCGAAAGGTATTAATATATGTACATAATAAATAAAAATAATAGCAATGATGATAAAATATGAGTATGAGCATAGCAGCAGCTGGAAAACTTGTAATTGTTTTAGTGGAAACTGGAACCTTTATGACAGAAAATTTCCAGTATGTTCTGCATATTGGGAACGTGATATCTAGGCTTTGTTTTTGGCCCTAAATAACTTAATTTCACTTTAAATATAGCAAACATTTTATCTTTATTTTCGTACTTATATTAGCAACCTTATTTCGTGCTGCTATTCCTAATTCTAGTTTCTAGCAGACACTTGTATACAGAGTCACTGTTGAAATTAGGCCACTGAACTATTGCTAACTCTCAAAGCTGTAAAAAGTTTACCTTTATGGAAGAGTTGCCAATGCTGCTGACGGGTAGTGAAAGGCTAATGCCGACTCACGTGGCTTCTGTTGAAAGAGCACCTTCGCAGCGTTCTCAGCGTGCCTTAGCAAAGAAGGTTTTCTGTTTGTGACAAACTTTCGTTGTGAGCTCCGCCGATCGAATGAGATGATCGAGTACGTCACGCTGTAACGAGGTTAGCTTACCGGATGACGGGAACAGATCAACAGGTAAAGCTTGCTCACATTAGTCAGTCAAAGTATGGAATTTCTTGCCTGTTTCTGGGAAGATTAAGCAGAGCGTGCTTAATCAGTGAATGAATACAATTGTAAGGTGTTGGCAGTGCTTAAAATCTCTCACAAAGTGGTGCGTTCTAAACGACCTACTTTTTTCCCTTTGTAAGGGCACTTTGGGCATTATGCGCGTGCGACGAGAGAGAGAGAGAGAGAGAGAGAGAGAAAATAAATTTTTCATTTCTCTCTTTCATGCATACAGTGAGATAAAACACATTATGCTTCTTCTTTCTTCATCATAATTTATTTATGATGGAGATTCCGTCTTTTTGACTTGTTTTTTCTGTCTTTCTCCGTCTCACCGTCGTAACATAGTTTCCTCCTTTTTGGAGATAAAAAAAAAGGTAAAACTATGACATCGCCGTTAAATTCAGAATGGGGAAAAAAATGCGATTTTTGATTAATTTTGGAATTGGATAATATTGGCTAGCAAATGAATTAGCCATCACGTGTGTTACTCTGCATTGCTTAAAATATGGAATACATGAACAGCATGTCTTGGAAGATGTGTGTTACGCGTGCCGTATTTTTTGTGTGGTGCGTAGCTAATTAAAATTTCCCTTCAGTAGGGCCGCCTATCGAGGCATTCCCACTCGGAATCTTTGAGGGCCTTTTTTTTTTTATTAATATTTGTAACTCTCTGCTGTGTGAACATATGTATTTTTTTTAAAAAAATTTACAAGTTATTATTTCTGTTAGTATTCATAAATCATAATAAGAACGATTAAAATTTATGTGTATATACTTAGTGTCAATAAAAGATCTAAACGATTTAATTCGGGGGCGCAGCCGGAAGGGGGACCAAGGGGAGTGGACAAGCATAATTTTTTTTAAACATAATTTCTTATTGTGATCTTTCGAAAACATTAATACGAAATACATATTTTCCGGCTAAGCTTCCCTTCAAAACAACTTCCGTCCGGATTGCTAGATTAGCTAGGTTATTATCTGCCTGGCCGAGGAGAACAAGTATTACAGGCTGTTTAATATTTCTCAAGGATACATGTAGTCATACTGGAACTACTGAGACAAACAAAGTGAAGGCCTGACTAGATATTCTGATTTGTTGGAAGGTAAGCAAAGAAGGCAAACTGTAAGGAAGTGGGACTTACCGTAAGAGTTTATCGTCGGAGCCTTGTCTCAGGCTGGAGAGACTTAGCAATTGAATTGAAATATTTCTCTGTAATACAAAGAAATACTTTCAGGTAGTGGCATAACTAGGGTAAGGCAGGTGGGGCACGTGCTCTGGGCGCCAAAGTTGGGGGACGCCTTTTTATGGTTAAAAAATGCAAAAATTCTAACAGTTTTCAAGGGGCCACATTTTTTTATTTGCCTTGGGCGCCACAACCCTTGTTATACCATTACTTTCAGGTACACATCGCAACTTTTACCAATAAGTAATAGTTGTGATAGTGTGCTCTTTATAACTATGGTTTTTTGAAAGGGGACTAAAATGGAATTACCATCAAGTCTACTGATGCGTTTTATAATGTTCCTTTTGTAGATTCTAAGGGAATGGAATTTGGTTCTGTTTGCTTTGAGAGGTTCCGGTGATACTTCACTGGCTGAGGGCAATAAATAGTTTGGAAAATTGGGAAGCAATGATGGGCGTTAAATGTGACAGTGATGTGTAATTGTAATGGGAATTTAATGAATGCTATTCGTGGAATAATATCAACTTAATCATATTTTCAGTGGAAACATATTGAGGGAAAGACTACCACAAATCGTTACATAAGATGTATTAGAGTTACAAAAAAATCAGAAAGCAGAATGATAAATGATGATTAGGTGTTTAGACAGTAAAATAATAACTTTAATACAAATAGATACTGAATATCTTTAATTACAAATAGATACTGTAGCTTTCGAGACAAATCGTGCCTCTTCTTCAACAGAAAATGGAAACTTTAGAGATAAAATTATTCTAACGGATTCAGTTGTGCATGCAGTGAGGCGTGCGAGGGCACGGGGTAGGTCATTCAATCATTAAACTGGTGTTTATTTTTGCTGCATGGACGTGCGTAGTTTTTCTCCAGCGCTTGTCTAAACCTAAAACGGTTGTCTCTAAGATGGGGTGTAGTCTCATGCCTTTGCAGCGGTTCATGGCTCTCGAATTACACAATATATTGAGTGACTCTAACCAGAGGCGGTGGGGAAAGTGTCGCGAGTGGTCAATTATTTCATAGTCCCGCTTGGGATTGAAAGGGCCCACATCTAGAAACCTCAGTATACCGTAAGCCTATGTGGTGCGGACAGTTCACAAACTACACATCCGGCCATGCTCCTAGTCATCTCAACAGCACTGCCCGCACTCTATTCTCCAGGGCTTGGAGCCATTCCAGCACAGATGAAACTAGGCACAACGAGATTTGTAGAGAGAGGACAGACTTGATCAATTGTGGCTACCCAACACACATATTAGACAAGTGCTTATTGCAAGCACAGGAGCTCACAGTCCACCTGAGACCACCATCAACTCAGGACAATGTACCTACCGCCTACATTCCCTACTATCCAGGATGCCAGACCAGATCTCAAAAATCCTCAGAGAATACCGCATAAAATGCGTGCAGTTGCCTGGTAGAGACTTACGTTCTCTGGTTTCCAATGTAAAGACCCCGATCACCCCTCTCTTGTGTAATATACCGCATAGCCTGCAAAGACTGTGACAGCTGCTACATAGGAGAGACTTCGAGACGTCTTCAAGACCGCCTTGCAGAACACGACAGAGCGATTCGCCTTGCTGAGACCGACCAGTCCGCAATTGCGGAATACTTCTGGTCCACCCACCACGACCTCAATCAAGGTAACCGTGATCAAGGAAATCAAAATTTCCTTGTTCACGTGTTCATATTTTCCACTATCCTGGAAAAACTACTGCAATTTTCAGAGGTTTGAAAGTTTTTCCTCTAGTATAGAGCTAAGACGAAGATCCGTGCAAAATTTCATTAAATTTGGTCGAGTAGAAGATAAATTATTGTTGCCATCATACAAGTATGATTGCAACAATACAAGTTACAATAATTAGCTTTTGGCGGAAGCTGAAGATGACGTCACTTCCGCACCGCTTTTCGCATCACGCCAGTAAAAACGTTTTTGTCGTCAAAAATTTGTAAATAAAAAAACCCTTACTTTCTTAGATCATTACTTTTTCGATGCAAAAATATTTTGTACTTCTCTTTATCTATCGTTTTATTCAGTTTTTATCGAATTCTGGTTACGAAATTAATATTTGGCTTCTGTAAGCCAAACTCGGATATCTGAGGTCAATAAGTGCGACTTTCTTCAAAGCTATTTTGTGCTGCCCTCTATTATAAACTGTATCTACAATTATTTGGAAATATAGGATAATTATTTGGATGGTTGCATGTACTAAAAAGACAATTCATATATTTAATAGAAACATCATTCGAAATGATCTTCAAAACATAGATCTATGCACATACTTCTCCAAATCCCTATCAAGTGTAGATGTATATGTGGACTTCTGAAAGGGTTAATGTCTCCCGGTATTTGTCTTTGAAATATAGAGAAAGACATTTTTTTTTTTTTTTTGGTAATCTCACATCTTAATTGTATATAAAACACTGAGCTCTTTTTAGCATTAATCACATTTCATCTCTCTCAAAATCCCCCACCCCCCCACCCACTCTTTTCCTTCAATCAGTACACGCTACTACTAGTACTGATACTAAGTAGTACCACTACTAATACTAATATAAATAACACAAATAATACAATACTTAATGGCGCCTCCGTAGCCAGGTGGCCAGGATCAGCAGTGCGTAGCACACGCTTCTTGATTAGACCGGGGTTCGAGCACGCGTTCCTGAGTGGACCGGGGTTCAAGCCCGTGACTACTAAATACGATAAATATTTGTATTGACGATTTATTGTAAACTCTACTGACTTGGTTGTCGTGCCGGAGTATAAACAGAAAATTTATTTTATTTATTTCAAATACGGAGGATGCGGAAAGGTCAGGGAATGACCACCGCATATCCCCGGAGCAATATGGCCTTAGTTGCTAATGCTCCTAAAAACCAAATAACAAACAAACAAACAAACAAACAATACTTAATATATAGTAATAGTTACTATTACTAATACTATGTGGTAGATGACTGTCTTCAACCTGTGCAATACCACTGCTTTGCTTGTTGGAAGCTTGAAGTGGTGAAACCCATGTTTAGAGCAAAGTTTCCGGCATCCCTCCACTATTCCTTCTCTCCATGCACGGTACCATTAGTGCTAATACCAATACTAACTAGTACTAGTACTAATAATACAATAATATAATGTAATACTAACACTAGGTGGTAGATGACTTTCATCAACTGGTGCAATTTTACCACTTTGCTTTTTGGAGGCTTGAAGTGGTGAAACCCGTTTAGTCACCAGTGCAAAATTTCTGGCATTTCCTCCCCATCTCCTTCAGCCCATGCACAGTACTAAGTGCTATAGGCTTTGATACCTTTCGTGTTTGGGATTTTCATTAAAAAAATACAATTTTTGCGTAATGCCACGACGCTCCAATTTGTATACCAGCCTTTTATGTGCAACAGTCACAAAAGCCTTTCTGAAATCTAAGTATACGATGTTAAAATTATTATTTTTTGCATCCAGTTACATTGTTCTTGAGTCATAGTAACCAATCGGATTGGTCGGACATGATCGTCCTTTAATAAATCCGTACTCTGACTACAGTATGACTGCATTCCTGTTTAAATGATCTTGCATTACTTCTTTTACCAGTAAATTCTGTTATTTTCTGAGAAACAGGAGTCAAGCTAACAAGTGTGTAGTTGTAATTTGGGGATACATTTACACATTTGCAAGCCCAAAAGACTTCCCCTAAATCCAGGGATGTCCTATAATTATGGTTAAAGGTGTGCTAGCCTCTTTTAACATAACTGGATACATCCCATACACCCAAGTGCATTTTTTATGTTAAGCTTCAACAATTCCTCTTCCAATTTCTTCTAAGTTATCACAAAATTATTTAGCTCCCTGTTAGAGTTTACTAAACTTCGGCCTACTTCTATCTAAAGAATTCTTAATGCGTGAATGTAGATGCAAAATACCTATTCAGTTTGTCAGCGACCTGAGCAGGATCATAAACATTTAAACCATCGACATCAAGTGGACCAATGTGATTCAGTCCCTTTTTTCTACTGTTAATTTAAGTAAAGACGTCTTTGCTGCTTTTCTTGGCATTCTTTGACAGCGACTTCTCTCATAATTTGTCCAGCTTGTTTCCTAAATTCCTTTGTGACTTTATTAGCGGACTATATACAATAGGCATCTATATCACCTGATAATTGATGTGCAACCGTGCATTTTGTTTCGCTGTCACGAATCTATCAGTTCATCTGACAGCATTTAAGTCTCTGCCTTGAATGGTATCTCTTAGTTGGTATAAAAGGACTAATAGCTTCAACAATACCATTCCTGAAGGCTTCTCATTTAGATTTTTTGTTGGTAACAACTTCAATTGGTCCCACTGCATAGAATTTTCAAACTGAGACCGCTGTAGTCACCTTTACGAAAGCAAAAGCATTTTCTCTTGCCTTTCCTTAGAAAGTAGCTACTTCTTTAAATAAGTCCTTCATCTATACATTGTAATCACTGCCACCTAGTCGGTCTTTTATCTGCAGATTGTTAATGGATGAAGGGTAAGTAAAGTGGAGGGTCAGTGCTGGTAATCAGATAGTAATAGTGGAATGCGATGCAAGAAAGCAAGCGTATGAGCTTATATAGCATCAGCAAAAAAAAAAAAAAAAAAAAACCACAACCATTCCCTCTAGATGTTTGTCCAGTTGCCCTTTGAATTTATTTAACTTATCAACTTCCACAACGACATATGGCAGTTTGTTCCAGCAATTAACCACCCGCTGGCTAAAGGCAAATTTTCGCACATTTATTCTACAACTGTCTTTCCTCAATTTGAATTTATGCTCCCTGAGGTTCGTAATCTGAGCAAGTGGAAGAATCCCATCAGAATTCGGTTTGCTCAACCCATTCAAGGCTTTATACACCTCAATCAGATCACCTCGCAGGTGCCTAGTCTCCAGCCGCTGCAATTTGCAGAACTTAAGCCTCTCTTGTTAAGAGGACCCCCTCCATTCCCCTCACCAATCTTGTTGCCCTTCTCTGTACACGCTCAAGGAAATCTACATCCTTCCTAAAATGAGGCCTCCAGAGCTGTACGCAGTACTCAATATATCGCCGGACCATTGCCTTATACAAAGGAATAATCACCTCCTTTTCCCTGCTAGCAAAATTGCTGTATATCATTAACAAAACCCCATGACCTGCTCTTGCAGCCTGTCTCTGCCTTGCTCAGAAAACTTCATATCTCGCTGCACAATTACTCCCAGGTCTTTTTCATTGTCCACCACCCTAAGTGTAGTACTACACAGTTGGTACGTTCCCCTGGGGTTACTTCTGCCCATATGCAATACTTTGCATTTGTCAATGTTAAACTTCAGTTGCCACTTCTCAGCCCATCCGCCCAAATTTTCTAGATCCTGTTGCAGTAGCACACTGCCATTACTGTCATTAACAACCCTGTCAACCTTTGTAACATCTGCAAACTTCGACACTAAGCCTGATATACCTTCATAAATATCATTGATAAATATACAAAACAACAATGGGCCCAACACCGAACCCTGTGAGACTCCACTAATAACATTAGTCCACGAAGAGCAGCGTCCATTGATTACCACTCTCTGTCTCCTCCCACTCAACCACCCTTTTATCCATTGTAGCAACTTACCCTAAATACCATTCTGCTCCAATTTGTTTGTTTTTGAATTTTTTACGCGCATGAGCGTCAGTGACCATAGTGTGCCATCCAATTTGTACAGTAGTCTTCCATGCGCAACAGTGTCAAAAGCTTTCCTGAAATCCAAGTATATGTTATCAAAATTATTTTTTGCATCCAGTTCTTTTGTAAACACATCATAGTATCCAATCAAGTTTGTCAGACAAGACTTTCCCTTAATAAACCCATGCTGTGTCTGAATTATTGCCGCAGTCTTGTCTAGACGATCCTGCAATGCATCTTTAACCAGTGACTCCATTATTTTACCCGGAACAGAAGTTAAAAATAACTGGTCTGTAATTACTCGAATCAGCCTTCGATCCCCCTTTGTGAATTAGGGATACATATGTACATCTCCAGTCCGTGGGGACCTCCCCTGAACCAAGGATGTTCTCCTAATTATGACTAAGGATTTGCTTAGTTCCTTTACCGCCTCCTTTAATATAACTGGATAGATCCCATCCACCTCAGGTGCCTTTCTTATGTTTAACTTCAATAATTCTCCTCTACTTTGCTCTTAGTTATTACAAAATCATTAAGCAGTCTGTTACAATTTGATAACGTTCTGGCATTTTCCTTCCTTAATAACTCCTCATGTGTGAATGTAGATGCAAAATACTCATTCAGTTTGTTTGCTATCTGAGCATCCTGCTCAGACAGTCCATCCATCGACGTCCATCGACAGTCGAACCATCGATATCAAGTGGACCAATCTGATTCACCCCTATCCTTTTAGAGTTTATATAAGTAAAGAAATCATTGCTGTTTTTCTTAGCATCCTTTACCAAAGATTTCTCGTAATCTGCATTCGCTTGCCTAATCTCCTTTGTGACTTGATTACAGACTAGCTTATATCTAGAGTATTGTTTTCTCTTATTGCCTCCCTAACATGCTGGCGTAGAAAACAATTATCCAGTAAATCCACAGAAGTCTTGCTACAGTGTGATTGGCTTATCCACACGGTCCACTCAATATCTGTAAAGTTCCCTTTTATGAGACATTCTACTTTACTGGCCCACTTTATATTTCTCTTTAGTTTTTCATTATGCTCATCACAATCATTAGGCCTATAACAACGCTCCTACTCTCAGTTTTGTTTTCCCAGTGCTAATGTCACACCTAACTGACTTAGCCGACCGGGCTAGCCGAGTGGGTAAAGTACCTACCCGGCAACCCAAAGGTCGCGGGTTCGATTCCCGCCTCGGGAATCGAACCCGCGACTTTGTAACATCTGCAAACTTCGAAGTACTGCAAAAACCTTGGGAGGTGCAATATGGCCACAGAAGCCGATGCGCCAACAACTATCAAACCAAAAAACCAAAAAACCTAACTGACTTAACATTGCTATGGTCCCATCTTATGTCTGAGCGACATCATATCTTCAATATCTCCACAATGTTCGTATTTCATTATTTGATCAGTACTTCATATTCATCAAATTTATTTACTATGCGCCTTGCATTAGTGTACATAAAAGTATGTTTTTAGTCTTAATAACCCTAACACCGCCCATGTATTTTCTTGATCCACCAGAACCTTGGGCAGATTTTGAAATCCCCGACATCTTGCTTTCCAGGCTGCTGCATGTTCTAATAGAAGCAGTGCAAGAATCACTTTCACACTTGCCCGCAGCTACTGTTAATCTATCTCCCAGGCTATTAATTTTCCGTCCCACGTAAGACTGCCTCGATAGCATCAGGAAATATTCTTACCCCCTTCTATTTAAGTGTATTCTATCCTAGTAGAAAAAGTATCTCCTGTTAAGAAGCACGTACCGTGCTAGGAAAAGTTCTGTTATGTCCAGGGTCAAATTAATTGACAAAGCTTTCATCGTGTACTCCTCCTGTCGTGTCTGGACAGGATTGCAGGCACTTTATTTATTGTATTTAAATGAATTGTTCAAACTTTTTTCGGTAAATGGCTCTCTCCTCAGTAAACTGCTATAAGGGCCACCGAGTATTTGGAATTTAAATAAAAAGCCATTTCCTCTCTCTAGTACTTTTATTTTAGTGTAACATTTTTATTTTATTTTATATATATTATATATTATCTATTATATTTTATTTTAGTGTAACCTTTATTTTGTAACACTATAATATTGTAAGATTTAAATACATTAATGATATAAGATTTAAATGCATTAACGATGGTTGACGTTAATTAAACATTAATGTATTTAAATGATACAATGTTGTATTGTATATCTTTTTCGTCGCTTTGCGGTTTTTTTTTTTTGGAAAGATCTGTGTTCGAAATGCATGAAAATAGATTAGTTCAGGGCACAGAATGCATGCTGGAACGCCGGAAGGCCGTTCCTGTTCGTCATACGAATCGGAAACGTCACGTATAACGCGTTAATTGCTTTTTTGCTCTGTTAAACTGACACGAACGTTCTTTTTCGTAATATTTTCTATGTAGAGCCCTGGATTTGCTACAACAGTATTGGATAGAATGTTTTATTTATTTGCTTAATTTTTAGTGATATAACTACGGTGACCATACGTCTTTTATTTTAGGAAGCTGTCCTTTAGATTTATTTATTTTTCAAAAACCCACTTTTGTCCTTTATTTTTGTTCAGTCATTTAACTTTTACTGTACGAATGGAACCATTCAATACACGGTCTGATTACACAAAACCCTTTTCTAATACTTGCTTCTTATAACGTCATGGCTCACTTAAATTCGTTTAGTGTTTTTTAGTATTACGCGAGTGTTTCGGGGAAGACCTGATGTAGCGAGTATGCTTCGCACGGAAAAGGCTGATTATATTGATATTGAAGTCGTATTAGTGAATTTGTATTTGTATTGGTGGCTGAACTTAAGAATAAAGTCCTCCCCTCCAGACTTAGGATGTTATCCCCCCCCCTTCCTGCTGTTTTAAAACAGGAAAACGAGTTCCCGGTTTTAAAACAGCTGAAGGGGGGAGGGGTAAACACTAACTAACACTAACCTTAGTAGGTTAGACATGTCAGTCACTGCTTTCTTCCTGCCGCCATTTTGGAATGGAACCCTGTTCTAAAATTTTACCAAAATTTATTCATACTTTTACATCTACACAATTAGAATTGAAAAATTTAAGGAAATATCTGATGATATATACATGTTCAGTATAAAAAACTATTAGGTTACAGCAGAACTAAATGGTTGACTCTTCTACTGGCTTTGGAAAGGATTTTGAAACTTTTTAAGCCGCTAAAATTGTACTCTGGAACAAGAAAGATGTACCACATTTCTCAAAAACGTTTTTAACGAATCGTTAGCTGAATCATGGTTATTTTTCGTTCACAGTCAAGCTTCAACTTTTCATAAACGTGTTTTAAAAATTTAATCTCAAGATACACTGTATTTCTATGTGTGAAAATTTGAATTGAAACAATGAATAGAAATTAAACTTGAGTGAACGAAAACATCAAGAATTTTTACCAATGAATATTTATAAAATCATTTCAGAATTAGAAGAAAAACAAAACAACGTTGAAATAAAATTATTTAAGGGATCAGTTCAATAATTTTACCAAACCTGCACTGACTATTTGAATCAGTGGGACAGCGCCTTCCTAGAAATGGAAGTATTTGAATGGATTGTTTTGTGAGCAATTCCATTGTGGACAAAAGTTGAGGAGAGCGGTTCTTTTATTTCAAATAAAAGAACACTGAATATTGATGATGGCGAGTTATTCGATGAAGTTTGTTGTGTTTAAAATTATGTTACTAAGGAAAAACTTACGAAGAGTGGCGACAAAATGAGGAAATGACCTGCTATCATAAATGGGTTGAAATATTTAGACATTTTATTGATAAGCAAATATCTTTTAAAATTTCTAGAATTTTGCCTGACTCCCGGGATCCAATGCTCCTACTCAGAGAATACTTTCAGTAATAAACAATATATGTACCAGCGAAAAAACACAACTAAAAGTTGAAACAGTGAAAGCATGCATTTAATACTATACGGGTGTGCAAAACTTAAGGACCAACACTATTCCTAAAGGTTACAAGAACAAAATCAAGTGAAACAGCCTGTGGCGATTTGCATAACTTTGGCCGTTCAGTAGAAAGCTGGTGCACATGCAAAAATTTGAATCGTGATGAGAGGGCTCACGATAAACAGATAAAAGCAGCAATTCAGCGGTATATGTGCAAATTACCGAATGGTGAGCACAATCTTTACAGAAGTTCGATTGGTTTCATACAATGCTACAGACAACGAAATGGCCAGTAGATAACATCTGGATGACTTTACCCGGGATCGAATAATTGGGAAGCTCGAAGTGCGAGGAGTGTGGCTGCAGAGTTCGGTATCACCCATAGCATCGTCTCAAGTGCGTGGTCGGCCTTCAGAACTACAGATACAGCTGTTCGAAGGACCAGTGGTGGTCGTCCACGAAAAACAACGCCCAATGATGACTACTATATACTACTACAGGCCAAGAGGGACCGCACCAGACAGCGGGATCCCTTGCAAACCAACTTCACAGGAGCACAGGACGCAGGATATCGCGGTTTACTGTGGCCAGGCAACTCCACAAAGGTGGACTGTTTGCCCGACGGCCAGTACGCTGCGTCCCTTTAACACCTACCCATCGGAGACACCGTTTACAGTGGTGCATCGAACACAAGGACTGGACAGCAGCACAATGGGGTAAGATACTCTTTACTGATGAGAGTAGATTCAGTCTCAGCAGCGACCGACGTCTGAACGTCAGCTAATCTGGCGACAGGTTGGCTCACAATATCACCCCGCAAACATCACTGAAAGGGATCGATATGGCGGTCGAGGTGTTCTCGTCTAGGGGGGGGGTACTGTAACCAGTGCACGCTACTGTACTAAGGTAATCCTTCCCCATGTGCGTCTGTTCCGAGGTGCCATTGGCCCCGAGTTCGTGTTTATGGATGATAACGCCACACCCCATCGCACTGCAGCTGTTGATATGCTTTTGGAAAGTGAGGACATTGTTCGTACAGATTGGCCTGCCTGTTCCACGATCTAAATCCCATCGAACCCATATGGGATGCTCTGGAGAGACCCCTAGCGGCACGTCCACACCCACCAGAAAATGTTCACCAGCTGAAGGTGACGCTGACAGAGGAATGGACGATGTTACGGCAAGAATTTATCAACAACATTGTTCTAAGTATGGCAGGCGGTGCAAAGCTTCCATCGACATTAGGGGTGGCTATATCTCCTACTGAGGACCACGTCTTCCCTTTGTTCCATCTTTGGCAGTGATGCGTCTGTATCATGGCAGCCAGTGCTATGTTGCCATTTTTGAATAAAGTCCCTCTGTACCGTTTTGTTTCCGTTGCTGTGTCGGTGTTGTTTCCTTCATCATTTCAAATCATGCGGTTCCTTTGGTATGCTTTTCTCAACCTAGGCCACTCCTATGAGAAGCTACAGGTGGAAGCCTAACTGGTCTTTAAGTTTTGCCCACCAGTGTAAATGCAATTTTGATATGAATTGTATGCAGTTTTACGATTTTTTAAAAGATGAGCGTTTTAGATGACCTTTTAAAAAAAGTACATTCATGTGAAGAATATGAAAATTGAGTTGTCTTTTTTAAATAAATTTTTACATATATTAATTTATGTTAGATGTTTTTATTAGAATATGCGTTTTTTTTTTAAATATTTTTGTAAACTTTTTCTTAGTTTTGCTCTTGAACTTTCCTTTGCAAATAAAAATTTGTTTTGATAATAAAAATAAATTATTATTTTTTAAAATTTTTTATCCTTATGAACCTATTTCAGATTTTACCTTTATTTTCTTAGCTTTGTTCTTTATTTTCTCAGGTTTATCCTTCATTTTCTCAGGTTTCTCTTTCATTTTCTTGAGTTAGTCCTTTATTTTCTACAAGAAAATATGGTCACCGAAGATATAATTCACCTCTGTACAGCCATAATAGTTAGGGAGTTGACGATTGTATGTAATTTTACAATTTATACTTACAGCGAATTGCTAATATTTGTACGCATTCTCAAATAGTATGAGTATCATTAACTGTTGTAGAAGAGATACACCACCGAACAGCTTATGGAGCTCTTTATACTGAAGAGCATAAGTAGATTAATATTTATAATATTGTTGTGTTATCACGCTGACTTCTAGTATAGTTGTTTTATTTGCATAAATGTATATCTAGCATATATTTCAATCAGATATTTTCCCAAGTCACAATGAAGTAACAGAGTGTAAATAATGTAACTTGGCGAACTCGTGAATTGACTTTTTCTGAATCGTTAAAAGTTATATTTTCTGTAATAAATATGTTGCACTCGTTGTTCACTGTTTTAACAGTGAGCAATAGATGGCAGCACTACCTGGAACATATATAGGCAGTTCTCGCTTTACCAGTTTTCGCTTTACGAGTTCTCGGGTTTACGAGTGAACCCAATAACACATTGTTTTTTGGTAATTCGTTTCAAGAAAAAAAAAAACTAAGCCATTTATCTCTGTAAAATGTCATTTTTAAGGCCACGAGTGTGACCTTAAAGGCATATAAAAGGTCGTGAGCATGGTTTGTAAATTGTATTAGTTACCAATTAAATCATTAAAATGCACTACACTTTCATCGTTATCATATGTTCCGTTATAAGAATCAATTTTAAATGCCTTTGTGATATTTTTCTAAAGCACATTTCTGGAGGTCACGACCATAAAACTATAAAAACAATTTGCACTTTCCTGTTTATTGGGTTTTTTCTGCAAGCCATTATAAATGGGTAGTAAACTCGATCTTCTTGCATTGTGAAAATACCGATAGCTGGAATTTGTGGTTTTTTACGTAATTATGGTGAAATGTGTTTCCCCTTTACTGAAATCTTCAGTCGTATAAAAAACATAAATAAATTTTCAGAATATTTTCTTCATTCCTTTTTTTTAAAGCTTCGTAAACTTGTTACTCCACGTGAATCGTGTTAGTTGCAATTTGTGTGTGCCGTTAAAAAATGTCTGCAATCGCGAAATTTATAATTAAAAGAGAAGATTATCTTGAAAACAAATGCTTCTTGAAACATTTCTGAAGAAGATGGCTCCTTATGCAACAAACGAGTGCCGAACCAATAATGAGTGATTAACGAGTGTGCATTTAGTCGATGATGATGAGGAATAAACATTCTTTAACATTTGTAAGTCGTAAATAATTTCTCTATTATTATAATTTGCTTGATTTTACAGGCTACGTTTTCATTTCTTTGGATAAATCAATCATTGTTTAAACATAAACTAATTAGCTAACTAATTTCATTGTTAATAACGTAACCCCTATTTTTAACATTATATTTATGGGAAATAAATTCCCGCTTTACGAGCGCGCGCGAGGAACGAATTAACTCGTAAAGTCGAGAACTACCTGTATATAATTTGCCTCTGTAGCCTTGAAATATTATCTGATATCCCCCATATGTAGACGTTGTGGAGATATTAGAGACGTGGTGTCACTCAGATAAAAGGGACGCAGGATTTGAATAAGGGAAGTATAGTGTGGACAGAAAGGACACACAGGAGAGGAGGGGCTATGCTATTAGTTAAGAAGCATATAAAATCTAAGGCAGTGCGTCCAGTTTGACATGGGTGGCTAGTGCAATGTGGAGTAGGAGTGAGTAGGAGTGTGTTGTATGACTAACGACTGTGATGAACAACAAATAACTGTACATCGAAACAAAAGGCGCTGGAAAATCAGAATGTGTTATAATGGGAGTTCTAACTTTACAGGTATTGCTGGAATTTGTGGACTAGTCACTCACGCATTAGCATTTGTGGATTTATTGGATGACTGTTTTAGGGCTAACGACTCTGATGAACAACAAATAACTGTACATCGAAATAAAAGGCGCTAGTAAATCAGAATGTGTTATAATGGGAGGTCTAACTTTCCAGGTATTGCTGGAATTTGTGGACTAGTCACTTACGCATTAGTATTTGTGGATTTATTGGATGACTGTTTTCTACAGCATCATGTTAGAGAGGCAACGAAGAGAGTAATACTTTTTATATGATTATCGGCAGTGATTATACATGCATTAAGAATCTGCAAATAAAAGAACCACCAAGTGGCACTGATCACAGCGTATTGATGCGGAGTTTACTTAAAGATGTATATACTATCAAGGGTAAAGGGAAGGATTTTTGCTTTCGTAAAGGTGACTACAGTGATCTCAGACAGTTTTTAAATTCTATATGTGAGACCGACTGATGATGCTACAATCAGCAAATTCTAAATGGGAAGCATTCAAGGAAATAATCATAGACGCTACCAAACTTTTCATACCAACTAAGAAATGCTGTTCCTAAATGGATGACCTAAATGGTCATCTAAATGGATATCATGCATATAAATCAATGCATATAAATGGAAATGCTGACCTAAATGGATGTCAGATGAACTAATGAGACTCATGGCAGAAAAGAAAATGCACGGGATGCATATAAATTGATACAGATGTTGTACAGAAGCCTATGGTAGATATAAACTACTCTGCAATCAAGTCTCAAAGGAGGATAGGCAAGTCAAGGCAAATCATGAGAAATCTTTGGAAAAGGATATAAATAAAAGCAGCAAGGACTTATTTAATTATGTAAACATTAGAAGGAACGGTATGAATCACATTGGTCCATTTCATATCTTCACTTCTTAAACTACTCGCATCTATGCGAGTAATTTATCAAACTCTGCCAGGGAGCTAAATAATTTTGTAATGAAGGAAAGTGGAAGAGAAATTGTTAAAGTTAAACATAAGAAAAGGCAACTGGGGTGGATGAGATCTATCCAAATATATTAAGGGAGGTAGAAAAGGAGGTAAGCCAACTCTTAGCCATAATTATGAGAGCATCCTTGGATTCAGGGGAATTCCCCGAGGAGTGCAGATTTGCGAATGTATTTCAAATCACAATAGACGATCAAAGGGTGACAAGAATAATTACAGACCTGTTAGTTCCAATGAAAATAATGGAGTTAGTGGTTAAAGAAGTAATGCAGGAACATCTAGAGAGGAGTGCAGTTATACATTCAGTCACCACATGTGACTGCGTGTATAACTGCACTCCTCGGTTTGTTAAGGGGAAATCTTGTCTGACCAATTTGATTGGATGCTATGACGCAGTCACAAAAGAACTGGATGCAAAAAATAATTTTGATATCATATACTGGATTTCAGGAAACTTTCGATACTGTTGCACATAAAAGTCTGTTGTATAAATTTGAGCAGTGTAGGATTAAGTGTAAGTTATTGCTATGGTTAAAGGGACGGTTGAGTGGTAGAAGATAGAGAGTGGTTATCAATGGAAACTGCTCTTTGTGGATTAATCTTTTTAGTGAAGTTCTGTGCTGGGGACCATGTTGTTTTCTGTGTTTATTAATAACATTGATGACGGTATATCAGGCTTAATGTTTGAGTTTGCAGTTTATACAAAGCTTGGCAGGGTGGTTAATGACAGTATGCTACTGCAACAGAATCTTCAGTTTCCACTTCTCATCCCATCAACAGATGGGATGAGAAGTGGCAACTGAAGTTTAACATTGACAAATGCAAAGTACTGCATATGGGTAGCAATAATCCCAGAGTAACATACTAACTCTGTGGTACTACATTCAGAGTAGTGGAAAATGAAAAAGCCCTGGGGGTAATTGCGCAGTCAGATATGAAGTTCTCTGAGCAGTGCAGCCATGCTTCCAGGAAAGCTCATGGGGTTTTTGTCAACGATATACGGGAATTTTGCTAGCAGGATAAGAAGGTGATTATCCCATTGTATAAGGTAATGGTCCAGCCACATCTTGAATACTGCATACGCGTCTGGAGGGGCCTCATTTTACGAAGGATGTTTATCTCCTGGAATGGATACAGAGAAGGGCAGCGAGATTGGTGAGGGGGAACAAAGGGGGTGTTCAAACAGCAGAGTCTAAAGACTAGGCACCCGCATGGTGATCTGATTAAGGTATTTAGGGCTTTGAATTTATTGAGTAAGCTCAATGCTGATGGGTTCTTCCTATTGCATAGCCTACATAAATGAGGGGTCATAAATTTAAATTGAAGTGATGGTTGCAGAATAGATATGCATAAGTTTGCTTTTAGCCAGTTAGCTGGTTGATTGCTGGAACAAACTTCCATCTGTTCTTCTGGAAAGATAGCGTGAATAAAATCAAAGAACTAGAAAAACTGTTGGAGGCATGGATAGGTGAAATGTTTCCCCCCCTTCTCCCTTCTCTGATTCTGTATTAGCTTGTTTCTTGCATCATTTTCGCTACTAATACTAATACTAATACTAATGTTTTTTACTTATTTTTTTCCTACTCGGAAACTTATTTTTCCAGCCGCAAAACATGCAAACGAACTATATAATACGCACAATTTAGAGATACCATATTACCAGTGATTTATGGCCTCATTTGCTTAGATACAGATTCTAAAGAAAACTCTATCCTCTCTAGCTTAATATGGTAAAAAGGCGTAACTCCAGCCTCAATATTAATATAATCAGAAATTAGGCAGTTTTCCACGTGTGTCATTTACCGGTACTTTCATAAGAATTCATTCAAAATAAACTCGTGGGTTAAAAGCAGCTGTAGTAGAGTATAGTACAGTTTATTATCCGAGCTAAATAAATTAGCATTAGTAAAGGCATATGATGCAAGAAAGCAAGTTTAAATAGCATCAACAAATGTACAAAACAACAATGGGCCCAGCACCGAACCCTGGGGGGCTCCACTAATAACATTAGTCTACGAAGAGCAGTGTACATTGACTACCATTCTCTGTCTTCTCCCACTCAACCATCCCTTTATCCATTGTAGCAAATTTGAGATATATTCTGAATAATAGAGCATATAAAGTGGTAACTCATCTTACAATTGACTCAGTAGGTAGTATATTGTATACAAATAAAATGTAGTGCATTTTATTTGTGCACGTTCAAGAATTAGAATGTAAATCTTATCTTAGCGTTTCATTGGAGATGAAATCAGAATTTCGATTTGAGATGAAACTTTGATACGACGCTGTGATCTCCCAACATCCTTATTTTGATGAAAAAGATCCTATTAATATAGGATCTTTTCATCATGGAGGATCCTATGTTAATGCCAGTCGACCTCGAGCCTGAGGGTATTAGCTGTGGTAATGCCCTTTACGTGCGTCCTACTTACCTGGTGTGTATTATGAATATTGCGTGCGTGATTTTTTTTCTCTCTTAATTTGTGAAGGGAACATGGAAAGAAGTCTCACAACCGTAGCCTCAGACTGATCACCTTAGATTCGGACTAGCCAGTGCTTCTGAATATTTCTGCCACGTCAGCTACCGAAGAAAGCACGTGACTTAGGCTCGTCAGTTGGCTCGTTGCACTACCAACAACGCCAATACAAAAGAAAGTTACGCACTTCACTTGTGGCGGATGCTCAGAAACCACACCGTTCTAATTTTGTGGTGGCGCCATCTATTAGAAGTGTAACAGTTTATTATCGTGTAAGAGTTTGTAATCGTGTAAGAATTTATTAAATGTTGCTGAATGCTGTTAATATTGCTTGTATTTTCTGAATTGTACTTTGCTGTCCGCAGCAGTTTTCTACACAAATCAGGACTAGACATGGAGGCTGATATGCAGTTCCGGTTTGCCATACGCATCAGTATTGTCACGTTTACGTGTTACTGTTTCTGCACGTGTTTTCATGACGAGCGTTTCGTTTTGTAAAATTTTCCAAATTTAAAACCCTGACATGAATATACTTTTAAGTAATTTGTTTTCATAGATATTAGTCGCTGTGCTGAATATACCACTCTCCAGAAAGTATTCGGAGACACGTCGATTTCATATTGAGGCGTCACAGACAGATTTCAGTAGCGTGTCGGTCCCCCGTCAGTAGTGTGCTGACGTTATTTATTATTATTATTTTTTTTTTTTACCAATGTACGATAGAATGCAGTGGGTATAGTCCTCCATTCCACATGCAGAACACTGATCAGTTGACTACTGATGGACGTGTTAGTCGTATCCTCACGTGATGTTGCATTTCATCCAATAGGCGTTCAAATCGAAACTCTGCGCTGTCCACTCTAACTTTTGTACTTTATGTATATGAACTATTCCCGAACAGCACCAAACTATTATTTTTAGGCCACCCGAATAATTAAATTCATCTGCCGTGCATTGTGTCCGTAAATTGCGTTTGTTCTCCGGTCGATTTGCCTGTTTTGCTGGACGAAAAACCCGCGTTGCCGGGAGAAAAAAACTTTTCTATCTACGCCTGAAACCGACTAACTGAGCCACGGAGTGTAAAAAGCCCATTAAAGTTCCTCGCGTCATTAACGGGATTCAAACCCCTGACCATTTCCACTCGGTTTCGGGAGGACGGCGACGATACCGCTGTGCTACCGCGCAGATTCTCGAACAGCACCATCGGTATGGATAGGAAATTATCTTGTGAAACAAACGTGGATCTGTGCCAAGGAACTGTTACATCGTAAGGAGCGCGGAAATGTCGCAAATATTAAGGGCATCAGTGTTCGTGTTTCTCACCAGAACTACCGAAAGTCTTAGGCCCCACCATAACCCGACCTCCTCCGAACTTTACTGTTGGTGCAATGCACTCCGGCAGCAGAAGTTCTCAAGGTATCTGCTAAATTTACATCTGAAATTCTATCGCAACAGAATGCATCTAAATTTTCACTTCACCATAAAACTAATTTTCCGATAGGCCAATTACGGCGTTCATTTGATTTATGCGCCAGCACTCTCCTATGAAATCTGAGGCCATGGAGCTCTGTATCACAGCCTCGGATTTCATAAGGATTTCTTTAAGGGCCAGTTTTCCTTTACCGCAGTTTATGGTCAGAGAGAAAAAAGGATACCGAATTTGGGGGGGGGGGGGGAGTCGAGGATTCATAAAATAGGAGCTTATTTAGAAGATCTTTACGCCAAACTCGATTAAAAGCAACAGAAATGTCAACCGCAACGAATTTCAGAAAACTTTTCATGGAATTTGTCAAAAGATGAGTGACATAAGCTAGTATACTATCAGTTAATCGACAACGGCCGAATCCGCATTGTCGATCATTGTTCGGAAGGAAGGTTTCGAAATAGTTTAAGGCGTGTGTGAAGTTCTAAAGCAACTAAGACTATTCGGCGTCAGTATATTGTGTCTCTAAATTTCGTGTATTCTGTAGGCGATTTGCCTGGGTTTTTTTTTTGTTTTTTTTTTTAACAAAAAAAAAAAAAAAACCCAAGATTCGGAGATAAAACCACGCAACCCTTTTTCAGACTGACTAACTCAGCCATGTCGTGCCAAAAGCCCATAAAAAGTCCTCGCTTCATTGACGGGATTCAGATTCAGGTCTTTTTAACTCTTGTTTTGAGGAAGAAGATTATATCCACTTGCTAGCCGCGAGTTCAGTTAAACAGTTGGCGGTTAATGGATTTCTCCATTACTTTGGAAAGAATAGAGGTGAGTGCAATGGGACGATAATTGAGAGGACAGATTTGCTATCACTTTTATGAACTGGCTAGATACGAACAGAAGGAAAATCACCAGTGGAATAAAAAGTATAAAAAGCTACTCAGAAGTGATGCAAACTCAGGAACACAGATTTTGGGAACAAGTGGAGAAATGTCTAGTATCTGGAGCTTTCTTGGCATCAAGAATTTCAGAACTCTTCTAACAACATTCTTTCTGTTGGAAAACCACGAGAGGCCTTGATTAGAGTGTATTAAATATGGTAGGAAGTTATTTACCGTGATCATTGATACGTGGACAAAAAAAAAAAAAATGTCACATTGCCTTAATGTCTACTTTTCATTTTCGGTTTTATCTTTAGCTGAGGTTCATCTTTATTTTTAGAATAAGATTTTACTGTTGCAATAGAACTACTGTATTAAGTTGTAACAGCGGTAAGAGTATAAATGGACGGAAGTTGTGGCTAGTAGCTTTGGCAAAAGACCAGAATGCCCGATTACCATTTGGACAAGAAGCACGTTTTATATTCTAAGTCTGTTCAAAGCCCAGTTTGTATTGATTAAACTGTTTTACAATTGTTGGCTTTAGTATAGACCGGATATTTATCTGGAGATCTGAATAAAAGCCAACTGCAATGTGCTCAATTCAACATATGAGGCAACCGACAATTGAAATTCTGTCAGAAAAAGTAAGTGGGTCTTGGCAGATGGTAGGCGGAAATGGACATTTCCGCCTACCATCTACCATCTAACCCCTGATCACAATGGACATCATTGTGATCAGGGGTTAGACCACGTATATTTGTGAAATGAATGTGGAAATTTTTTGGAGCTTTAGATCTTTTCGCAGAGAATTTCTTTTTATCAGTTTGACTATTCATGATGCACTGAGTAGATAAGGTTAAAGTAGAGGGGAGACATTATTAATTTATGACATTTTTGGACATGGTGTTCGTATATCAAGGACATACCCAACTCATGCCTCCTGCTCACTAAACACGGTTAGCAGTTGTATTTATTCATTATCAAAATGATTTGTAAACTCTGTCTTAGTGATCGTGCTGGAATATAAACAGAACTTTCTTTTTGTAACGTGGCTTCTTCAATGCCTCTCGCATACACACTACTTGGACTCTCCAGTCACCAAGCAGAGTGTAGGCATGAAGATCAGACACTAGCTGTCCGAATGCCTCCTAGACATTTACCACTAGGTTTCGTTCGTTGAAATATATACGGTCGTCGTACAAAATCTATTTTAGAATTGTAAACCTGAGATGTAAAGAATATTCGATCTCGCCGTTATGCCCATGATAACTTCAAAAGATATCTCTTATGCTGCACGATAGAAAAGATTGAGATTTCTGGAACTTTGCTGTGGAGACTAAATGTGGGTTTTACGACTTCTAGCTTCCAATAAGCAAATTGGTGGTATTACACCGGGTGATGAAAGTCATCTGTCGCTTTGTAACATAGAAGAGTGGCATTCCTCTCTCTGATATGAACTGCACACTTTGACCCCTGCTTACGTTGTTCCCACCGGTAGTCACCTCCAGAATACTTAGTGCAGTGTTTCAGACTTGGACATAAATCAAGGGCTGCTAACAGTCCCATTGTCAAAGTGCAAGCAGAGGGTGTGGTTCTCACAGAAAAACTGGACTACGAAATTGGCTCTATTTGACTGACAAGTGGGATTCGAATATCAGCGTTTTAGACTCCCAGGTAGCAAGCCTTTGCTGTCATACCCGGAAGAATGTCTGTAACAAGCCTCAGTGCTAACAGGGATTGATAGCCCCAACTCAAAATTGTATAATAGAAACTTTTGTGGTTGTTGCATGGTTTTAGGTGCATCAGAAACTTACGCCATATATGTTGTCTGTAAATTGCCTCTTTTCTGTGGTTGATATTCTGTAAGCTGGTAGTTTCCGGGAGAAAAACAATGCTACCATCGCCTAAGATCGACTAACTCAGACACGTTGTGAAAAAGTCCCATACAAATTATTCGCGTCATCGACGAAATTCGAACTCGGATCTTTTTTAGCCGGTGTGGGAAAATTGTGATTATACAAACTGTGCTACTGATGAGGGCTATTATAGAAACTTTCCGCAAACCGTTTATATATGCGAGTTGTTTATGTGAACTAAATGATCGAAATATACAAAATATTTCTGTATTCCAACAATTCAGTATAAATTGACTATCAAGCTACTTTCAGCCACACTTTTGGATTCGATGAGCAAGCCAAAATTAAACTGACTTATCAGTGTTAACTTCTCCTAGGAGAGAACTACATTTGGAAGTCATTTGAGGACCGCTATCGTTTAACATTGAGCAGAACTATGCGTTATCATTAGCTATGCTCAACGTAGAAAAGTCAGTTCAGTTTTTATTTTGGTCTAAGAATTCCAAAGTGCATTCTGAAACGCAATCAGGTAATAGATACTTCATTGACTTGTACAGTAAACCCTCGCTTTAATGGACTTCGGAAACAACACGCCAGTGTCCACTGAACCACAATTTTAGTCCATAAAAGAACTGGTGACATAACCTTCCGTCAAAATATTTTCCAACTAAAACAGAATGTCATGATATTCCTCACCATCACCTTTCAGCGTATCATACATTATTAGCGAGTCGTGTACCTCTAGCGAAGGTATTCGAGAATGTGTTAGACTGAAGAAGCCTTAGTGAGAATTCCTATTGTGACTGTATGATATATGTTAAAATTTCACGCTCTTCTACTCCGTTAGCTCTTTCTAGCTTTTCTTCTAATCTACTTCACATAATAAGTGTAGTAAATTACAGTACAATAAAAGATACTTCATTGACTATATCAAGTTTCTATTTAATTTATATGGGAATATGGACTTTCCGCTAAATCCGAATGTCCTTTAAACTCGAAAGAAATACGTGTAGTCGTCAACGTTGCTAAACATTATATGAACATAGCACTATTCTGGAGAATAGCCAAAAAAAAAAAAAATGAATATATATATATATATATATCAAATATTCTAATAATGTATTTTACAGCACTTGCTGTTGTAGAAGAGCTTAAAACAGTTTCTTTAACTAGATTCCGCAAAAAATTGTGGAATAAATAAGTTTTTAAGATATCGCGAAAAATTCCATATATCCCTTGACGTATCGCCTATATACGTTTTCGTAGGTAGGGGTTCCTCGGGATATATGGAAAATTATTTTAGGGGTTCCTATATGAGAAAAAAGGCCGAGAATCACTAGCTTGAAATTTTATCATTTCGTATATGGTAGTGAAACTTAATAAAGCTTATTCAGATTCTAGAGCTGCAGGTACCTTTGCTGGTGGTTAAAATTACTTTATAGCTAATGTTTGATCTGCTGGACACGCTAGTTGAAGTTAGTTGTGAGGTAAGCCGGCTTTCTGGCAGTTAAGTATTTTAAGCGATGGTCATTACCATCAGATTTGAGTCACTTATACGTACGGGTTCCGTACGGACAGAAAGCGTGGTTCATTGGACTCTGCCAGTTATTTCCCAAGTAAGTTAAATTTAGGTTACAGCATTTAAATGTTTATTTTATCAGTACTGCAATTTTTATAGCATTCTAGCAATTTCGGCGACCAAATGTATTTTCTCTCGAGTTTGAAGCGAAGTTTTACTGCAAATTCAATAATAATATCCTGAGATCCCAACGGAATTCCACATGATGCCGGCATAAGTGAATTTTGGACATTTTACGGCTAGTATCATTTGGGGAAGCACATGATAGTGCTTTGGATATATATATATATTTTTTTTTTTTTTTTTTTTTTCCCCCTTAAGTATACACTTCCAAATTACACTTTCCGATGAAAGGTTTGCTCTGCAGAATTTCAAAATACTTTAATTTCAACCAACCGATATTTGGTTTTCTGAAACTACTTGCCTTTTTAACTCAACACCATCTTAAACAACAGGAGACGAACAAGTATATTCAAGAACAACATCTTCATGTAAATTCGCGCGATGGTGTTTTTCGCCTTGTTGTTTTCACTTTTAACAATTTTATTTACCAGGACCCGGGGTTCTCAATATATTCTTAGTTGCGCAGCTCGCTCTCGGATAGGTGGGCAGTACTCTTCCGCTTAAAGTTGTGCATTTCAATTTCTTTAATATCATTTTGATTTGATAGCTAGGTCAGCTTTGAATCGAAGTAAAAAGCATAGGATAGGGAGAATTACCCCCACCTAGTTTGTCAAGTACTAAGAAACAGCAGTTTTAACCGTATTTTTATCTGTTCAGTTGTCATGTATTGATATGACCGATTCTTTGTGCGTAAAACCCTCATTTTCATTTGTTGTTTTATGAAATGACTATTTATCGAGGAGCTTTTGAACACAATTTAAAATTAGATAAAAGAAATTAAAATTTTGAAGTTTCTCAAAATGTAATAATGGATAGGTTTTTTTTCCTATTGATTCTCATCTTTGTAAGGAGTATATATGGGCTGCTCGCTGATATTTTAGAACAGGCGTTTTCAATCTGGGAAACAGATATGGGGGGGGGGGGGAAAGGCTGTTCAAGAAATTAGTATAAAAATAAATTTGCCTATATTTGTTTTTAAATATATATGTAGATTTCGCTGCCAAGCAGCGTTGAAGAGCACTCTAAGAATGTTCCATATGCTGGAAAAAAAAAAAAAAAAAAAAAAAAAAAAAAAATTAAGATGCCTATTCTTTCTCTTCTCGAGAAGCTGCCGATGACCTACGAAATAGTAGCTCGTAGAAATGGCAATACACTGGTGTTAATAAATAAAAGCCACCCTTATCCTTCTCCTTTAGTCTCACCTAGCCAAATTAAGTTTGCGCACGACAGAGTCCGGTTCCTCCTAAATGCTTTCAGTTACAGCTTTATCAGAATGACCAATAGATGGTTTTCGTAGAATCATAAGGCAAATAGAAGCTTTAAAATTACTCATTTATTGATGAACAGTTTTGTTCGCGATTTCAGTTGTGATACGATATTTTCTCTTTTACAGAGCCATATTATTTCGGGTTTCCATTGTGTAGATTAAATTCCACATGGAGTATGCGTTAATACTGCAAGAACTTCGAAAGCTTGGTATTATTTATGAAGATAACAAAATAAAATTCACATAACACTTTTTATTACACACATGCACAATTATGTATACAAAATAGAAACTGTTTATGACATAAGTGTATATATACACAATATTTACAGTGATAAATTAACGAAAATAACTCCAATGGCCACTAGACACTGGAGAGTAAGTGGTCTAGTAACAACTTTTATGCGATACAAATTAGTTTTATTTTTACAAAATGGTAACAAACACTAGACAGGACGGAATGTTGGGGTCGTGTCAGTATGTACTGCCATGAATTTGTTACCCATACACTAGTATTAACTATACATTAGACGCTCAATCATAATCTTGCCACATTGCTCAGATGGAATTGGCCAACTAAGCACACGTGCTAATGTGATTATAGGGCAACTGCATGCTTTAAAAATATAAGGTAACAGATCTTAGAAGAGGGCGGTTGCACTACATTATTCAAAACATTTTAAACTTAAAACGTTTTCGCACTAAAACTCTCAATCGTCGTATGACCGTTTATTGATCAAATCAGTTTAGTAAAGAATAAAATGGAAGCCAGTATACACTAGGCGCAAAAACATTAAGCACTAAAATTTTAAACGATAAATTTCATGGTTAAAAATATACTCTGCTAATTAAGAATATGCAAAGATCCAGAAAAAGATGCTAGCTTAATGTGAAATACTGAATGTCTGATTCATAAAAAAATAATTTCCGACGTATAAATATATATAAAAATGATTTAAGCAGTTTTCCACGTTGTTGCCACTTTCAACAATTACATTAAGCTAACTAAGGATTGCCCATGTCACATTTCTTTTCTCTTAATTTCAACCGAAAATTCATGGATTACTTAACAGAGTAATACTTAACAGAGTCATAAATACTTTGTACATAACAGCTCAAAAAGAGCTCGGTGTTGTAAAGTCAAAGATGTGTTATAAAAATAAGTCTGTTCCCTATCTTAATGCTAAAAAGGCAGCATTAAAATAAGAAAAATTTGGTATAATTTATAAATATTTACAACATCGTAGATATTTCAAAATCTTATAGATGTATCTTCTAATGCTGGATTGCTAACGCCCATTTTGTAGTCTTCGATAAATTCCAGGCGCGAACTGCTAGTTTTCATGTATTCCTGTCTAGCTATAGGGTCTCCTGGGCCCCAGCGTGATGAGGGAATAACAGCCTTCCTGAGATTCTGAAATGAGAAAGTTTTTTTTTAATATGTTGAATATTAAATAAGCGATGATGTTAATTCAATGTACAGCAGTTATTGATATGTACAACTAGAAGTTTGATAAAAGTACAGACAAATGACTTTGATACTTTATACTTATAGTTTTAGTTGGTTTGTTGTGTCATTGTAAACTATAAATTTTAACTCATTGAATTGTGGTAACGTGCCATCACGGCCTGGGCTCTTTTTAAAAAGAAAATAAAAATTCTGTTTATACTCTGGCACGACTGCATTGGTCAAAGATTACATTTAAAATCAATCAATTTGACATAGATACTGTATTATGTATTTAGCGGTTATCTGAGCTCGAATCACTAGCAACTCAAACTACTACACTCTTTAGTTGATCACTCAGCTACGCAAATATCATCAGTGCTCAGGTAATAATCGTACTTAGTGTTGAATATAAATTTTGTACAGGTAGTACTGATTTATGATAGGGGTGCATTCTTAGAAAGTATGACTTAAATGGAAACATTTTTCTGTTGAAATAAAAATTTGTTACAAACTTGTGCATTCTTGCGAGATGCTGTTACTCAATTTAATTGTTGGTTAATTTGTTCCATCTGTACTTAGTTGTGTAAAAATATGGACTCATTGGAAAAATTAATTGAGACTACACTACTGCATCACGTGCAATTGAAGTAAGTTATTATTGAAATGTTACAATTTCAACGACAGGAACACCTCAGTGCCAACCACTTAAGCAATTCTGTTACGTTTCGGGAACTCACTGTATCCCATCTTCAGGCCCATTTTTATGATCCTGGAGTGAAGTTTCCTGGGAAGTACTTTGTAGTCGCAATTAATTATCTCACAATGACAAACAATCCCCTCTTCCAATTAATTAGAAGCATTGGTGAAAATTCCCAGGATCTATTCTGGGTTTATATTCGTTGTCTGGATGTTCCCCCGGTCAGATTTTGTCATGGGCCATGCTACTTTTATATGTCACTGTTCAGTTACAGTTGCGTCCGTCAGCCTTCAAAGTGGCACTTATACTCCGGTCTAGCGGCTGTAATTTGTTAATTAAGTTGTTTGACAGCAAAAACATAACTACAGTAATGTTATCTAGATCAGGGGTCTGCAAACTTTTTTTTGAAAAGGGCCAGATCGTAAAATTTTTAGGCTCGGCGGGTCAGGTAGCAAGCTCGAAAAATTCTACTCAAGAGCAACAAAAAAAAAAAAAAAAAAAGCCGGTTCAAAATCTTTATTAGGAAGTGATATTTTACATCATATTTATACACATGCTGACACTTACAAAAAAAATGAATAAAACATTTCTATTTATTAATAAACGTATTATAGAACTGGTTAAATTTTGTACTAATGCAATTGTTTTTTCTGAGATAACATTTCATCATACTGGAGTTCGAAGTTAGTACTTTCTATCATTAAAGTTGTTTGCAAATGGTCATCCGTTAATAATGATCTGTATTGCGATTTTACATATTTCATTTTCGAAAAATGTCTTTTCACATTGGTAAGTACTCCCAAATACAGATATAAATCCCCGTGCATATGATTTTAATTGACCGTATTTATCTTCCGAAAGATATTTATAGAATTTGGTTAGATCCATTTCTTTAAACCTAACCTTTAGCATATCATCATTTTGCAGATCAATCACTTCCAATTGAAGGTCTGATGGAAGCGCCTCAATTGTACAGCCAAATGGATTTTGAAATATGGAAATGTCTTTTGCACTTGCATAAAGATCCGAAAAATGCTGTTGTAACTGTAGTTACAGTTCAGAAAATATATCCACTGCGAATTTTTTTGGGAATGG
Source organism: Mastigoproctus giganteus (assembly GCF_048544385.1). NCBI lineage: Eukaryota > Metazoa > Arthropoda > Arachnida > Uropygi > Thelyphonidae > Mastigoproctus > Mastigoproctus giganteus. Next base: position 89,926,718 of record NC_143579.1, read on the forward strand.
GGATTTCGCTATTTGAAAATTTTTACAGCATGGAAAATGGTCAAACTTGGTTAATGTGATTTGTGTTTCAAACAATGCAAATTTTTGACGATAGAATACGTTTCACATATGAGCACTGTTTTCCCCTGTAATTTTAAATTAAATTCGTTAAGATATCCCACGATGTCTGTAACAAATGCTAATTTCCATAGCCATTCATTGTTAAATAGTGGTTGTGGGCAGTTTTTCTCATTTAGAAAAATTTCTCTTGCTTCTCTGAGTTCAAAAAATCTCAATAAAAAAAAAAACCTTTTCCATTGCTGAGCCGTCGAACTGCTGTATGGTAGGGCAAATTAGGATATTCGGCTTCAATCTCTAATTAAAAAAAAAAAAAAAAAATCGCGAAACTGACGATTAAGTCCACGAGAGCGGATAAAGTTAACCGCTGACACAACTGGTTCAATAACACATGACAGATTGAGGTGTTTCCCACAAAAAGCCTGCTGGTGAATAATACAACGAATTACCAGAGGTTTTGAACATCTAGCTTCTTCACAAGCCTTAAAAATTTGTCCAACCAATCCTTTCCCCGTTCCACACATATTTTTACCACTTTCAGTTGTGACACATTTTAACTGATTCCATTGCAAATTGTACTGGGTTAGCGTTTTCTCTACTTCCTTGAAGATATCTTCGCCTGTAGTTGTTCCATGCAGACTATTCATAGAAGCTAATTCTTCAGTAACCTCAAACTCAGTATTGACTCCTCGAATAAACAGCAACAATTGGGCAATATCAGTAGTGTCTGTAGACTCATCAAGAGCCAACGAAAACCACTTGAAATTTTTGCCTTGGCTTTTAATTGACTCTTGATGTGGCTCCCGATGTCATCAACTCTAACAATTGTTCTCGCCGAAGGACTGACAGATAGAAACAAATCCATTTTCTCTGGACACATTTCTTCATCTGCCACAAGCAAACATGATTTAATTAATTCACCATCGGTAAATGGTTTCCCTTTCTTGGCTAATAATGGAGCTATTCCTAAGCTTACTCTAGTTACTGCTTCATTATCATTTTTTTATTTTGAACAAATTGCGTTGTGATGATGCATTACGTTTAAAAAAACTTTCCGATTTTAGCTTCCGTTGATTTTCTGTGAGTTTTGTATATTGTGCTTAGTTTGGTAATGACGACGTATATTGTGTCATTACATAATAAACATGATACTTTGTCATTTATTTCTATGACAATAGAATTCACGCTCCATTCAGCTTTAAAAGCACGACATTCGAAGTCCACTTTTCTCTTCATGTTTGGTCTTGAGGGTGACATGGAAACGGCGGGTAATAAATAAAAGGAAAAAAAAAAAAAAAAAACCCGCACAGCGCCGTGACATACCACGTGCGCCGCTAAAGCAAAACAGAGAAATGTTGGAAACATTTGTTCTACGTAGACGACAGAATGTGAATATGCGACGCCAGTAGCGCCACGTGCGGTCATTATTCTCAACTCTACTATCGGCTATTGCACCGCGTAATTTGATTTAATTTTTTTCATGTAAAAAAACAATATTAACCCGCGGGCCGGATTAAAAAGATCTAGATCCAAGTAGATTTCTAGATGCATCATCTAGTTGTTGAAGTTTTTCTTTGCACAATAATTCTTATCTTCGATTCGCACTGTTAATTTCTCCAAATTGTTTATAATGTAGTCTCCTTTTTCGTAATTCTGGTAGCACTTGCTGGTTTCACACTGCCGCACATTTTTCACCCATGCAATATATAGCAGTCTTATATCGTCATTATAATAGTTGTTAGCAAGCTAAGTGCTCGTCGTGCATATTGTCAGTGTCCCGCGTTGTTTAGTTTTAACACTTCAACTCAATCCCAAAAAATTTCCGGTGCAGGTGCAGCAGAAACCCAGTCCTTCCTTGCACCATTTGCATTTTCCGTGAGATACATGATTTAAATACTGTATTATTATTCAGATATGCTTTTAGAACAATCTGCAAATACAAAGTTCATTTCAATTAATTTAAGAAAATACCATGTCATAAGTTATAACACTGACGCTGTTTCATAAATTTAGAATCAGAAATAAACTATTTCTGAACAAATACACATTAATTGGTACTTGGTAGGATATACACTGCCTATTTTTATTGAATGAACTAAAAATTTTAAACACTTGTATTTTACGTTAAAATTCTTTAACTTCACAGTTAGGGCCTTTCTCTGTTGTTGGTTGTAGTTACATTTTAGAATCCTCCATGTTCAATAGTTTCAGTCCATAAAATTCTAATCTTGAGCTGTTTATATGCTATTTTTGTCATAGGCTGGGGGAAGGAAGTGCCCCTTCTGCACTTTCAGCTGCAGAAAGAGGATGTTCATTATGCATAGTCGGGTAGGGGAGAATAATAACCATTCTTACTTTCAAGAATGACCTTGATGGCTGAAAATCATGAATAGTGGAGGTTTCATATTTATTTCCGACTTCATACACTTTGAATAAAAAAAAACTGTTTATAAAATTCTCTCGGCACCGCATTTAGCCATCATGTGGTCTAAAACTACGGTAAGCTCAAACGCTTGTACTAATGTACTTTCGATATTGACCACTCTGCTACGACTTGGATGAAGCATGATATTTTCTCGAGGAAATTTTTCCTTGCCCGTTTACACATTCTTTGATTTTCAAATCTTAAAAACCAAATAAGTAAATGTTCAAAGTTTACAAAGAGTTTAATGTTTTAAGTTTAACAATTAAAAATAATAAATAAAATAAAGCACATTCTTTGTATATCTGCATAATGATGTTGATATCTTCCCAGTATTTTATGCAAGAACCGCTGAACTTAAACGCGAACCTTAAACTTTCAGAATATTTTAAATTTTTGGGTTTGCAATTTAATCGCTAAAAAGCGATTAAATTACAAATCGCCACCTTTTTTTCCCCCCCTTTTCATTAGGATACTCATAACTACTTCCTTGTCATTTTTTAAATATAGTGTATTATAGGGATTGGAGCGATTCGAATGCAAGTTGTGTACTGTTTCCATCACAGCGATCTCTGCCTTAGTATAGCTGTTTCAGTCACTTGGCACTCTTTCGGAAAGAGTCTGGGTTAGAGTCTCGCCTTAGACTGAGGAATTTGACTGTCTTTTTCTCTCGGGTTGCCGTAGCCGGGCTCAAGTGAGGAGTGAACAAACTGAAAAGTACGCGCTCGTTATCTCCCCCCCCCCCCCAATCCGTGTGGTCCTATATAGTAGCTAGACTGTGGTTGCTTAGAGAAACATTAAGCACATCCTTAATTTTCATAATTCGTTATAGCAGACACTTGGGACTTAGAAAATATAGAATTTTGCTGCAGAAGCTAAATAAACAGAGGATTATTTGTAATATCAATCCTGTATGGGAGTTGAATTGAATCCCCGCAATTGGCTATCGTTTAAGGCGTCATAATTGAAATAGATATTCATTTAATTAAATAACACATTAAGAATCGAGCGCAGCAGAAGCGGAAGATACGCCCGTTGAGTTCAGTAGGAAGCAAGTTGATCATCTTGGAATCTTTTGTAAGAATTTTTTTTTATAAAAAGACTGATATCAGTAATCTAAAGAACCAAAAACAATTAAAATTAGTTTAATCTGGATTGTTTCAATTTTTCATTGTAATATTTCAGACTGGTTAAAATAAATACTTACCTTTCTATTCTTGAAGAGAACTATAATAGCCCATATTGGAATCTGAACCATTGATATTATTGCCAGAAACCATCCAATGCCATCTGCCCAGGCAGGATACTCCTTTTCTCCGTACTTAACAGGTTTATGTTCAATCAAACTGTATATGAAGATAACCTGTAAGAATAAAGATCAAACTATTATTTATGCCTTCCTCAAGATCACCGGAATGATAAATAAATACCTTGCACTCGAGTTTAGTGTAGCAGTTAATTTCTAATTATGATTAGTTATTTAATTTGATTTGCGGTTTAGTTTTAAAAGATGATTGTAAAGCAGATAAGACAAAAAACGGAAAATATATAGCACAATTTAGTGAAATTGAATTGCGGTTGTCCAAGACATTTGGAACTAAGGGGCGGTTCTCATAATTGATTTATAAACTATGAAAGGTAAACAGGTGAAATTACATTAATTTTCATTTTTGTTTACAGTTTTATGTACTGTACATATAGTACTTACATAGCTTGAAAATAATTGCTGTTGATTTCTGCGTGAAAGATATTCGTGTATTTTCCTCTGAAAATTTCTATAATTTTCAACAAGCTAATTAGTTCGCATTCAAATTCTACCATCTAGAAGGGCTGTTCAATAAAGATTGAACATAATTTTTTTTCATAACATGCCTTTATTAACTATCCATATTCTGCTGGTAGTTTTCAAACAAACAAACAGAGCTTTGTTGCTTACTCTAAGTCGGAATGGAGCCACGTCTCATCCGCTGTTATTACTTGGTACAGAACCACAATCTTCAATAACCATCCGTTGCAGCTAATTGCAAACTTGCTGTTTTCAAGTGTGATAAATCTTGGAACCCAGTGCAGAAACATGTCATATACAAATGGTCTGTGGCGAATCAGTGGTTGGGACTCCAGGACCGCCGATTTTTGTGATTAAATCACGTCCATTTTTAAACATTCTAAACCACCTGATAGCTGTGTCATATGGCAGCATAAGGATGAATTCATCAGCCTCTTAACATTTTCCATGCTTCAGCTGATGTTTTCTTGAGACAGAAAATTTGAGAACTGCGCAGTTGCTATTCGAAGCAACTTGGTTTGGTCTTTAATTCCGCAGCTCAGCTGGAAACAGCAATCAGTACAATCGTTAATGAAAAATTCTGATTATTATTTATTGAACAGTCCTTGTATTATCAAACTGAGGGGAATTAAAGATTTCACTAGCTCGGTTTCCTTAGAGTATTCACAATACCCCAGTTCATTTTCAGCCTGTCTGATTAATATTTAAAAATGCAACTTACAGATATTTTTCATTCATCTCTCAAAATGTATTAATCTGGATCGCCTGAATCTTTGTTCAGACAGTCCTATGTTCATAAAAATTGATATTACAAATTTTTAATTTGCAGTAATTTATGTAATGTCGAATTTCATAGTCTTGTTTTTACGGCAAAGATTTTAGGTATTGCAGTTGGTGTTAAACAAGAAGCTATTCTTTCATAATGCTTTACGAGTGAAATCATGATGATTTTTATTACTATGGGGTGGTGGTGGTGGGGGGGGGGGGAATCGCTTAATTGAAACTTCGGATAACCGGTCTTTGAATAACTGTATTAAGTTGAAATTTATGATTAAATATTTTAAAATTTGTGAGTTTAATTATTTTTGGAAAGGTTTAAAATTTTAGAGTTCTATATAGACCTGCTTAAATAAATACGTTTGGCCAATTATACTTAAAAAATACAACTTTCATAACAGAAAACTTACCGTTAGTACCACAGGAGCAATCACAGCCCAGCATGCTTTCCAGATAATGTTAGGACGATAACCAAGCATGAATTCCAGGTCATCACAAAACCGATTTACACCTAATAAAAAAAGCCATTTTAAGTATATTTCATATATAAAATCTGCCTGCTGTTTCTTACTAAAGACTTATTATTGAATCATCTGATACATCTGTAGGATATGATCATGGGCGAATTAGCATTTTAGAGGCCCATTTGATATAAAAATAAATTATATCGTGTCCCAAAAAGATATACACACATTTTAGGAAATAAAAATTACATCTCAAACTATTATTATTATTGGATGTATACAGAAGCAATAGTTCATGGCACATAGCGAATTAGCCCTGATGTTTTAATTGTCCCTTTATTTCTAGGCACTTTTTACAGCGGCGAACTAAATGACAAACGTTCTGAAATGTAACTTCTGGGAAAACGTCACTCTTGTTTTTATTTCCTGCACAGAGGACGCTCTCTACCAAATAACCAAAGCTGCAGCTAACACTAATTACAAATACTTCCTCCTCATAACCATTGACTTTGCCATGCTCTGGTGGCCAAGCATTTTTCGCAGGCTAAGACTGGCATGCATACCAGCCAATTTATATAAGTGATACAAAGTTACCTTTCTAACAGGAAGATCACCTCCTCACCATACCAGAAACTCGCCAAATCTATCTACAGAGATTGTCCACAGGGCTCAGTCCTCGGCCTGTTCCTCTGGAACGTCGTCCTCGTCGAGTTACTTGGCCTGGATCTGGGCCCTGTTACTATCCAAGCATTCGCGGATGATATTACCATCTCAATCGCAGCGGACACCAGAGCAGCTCTCGAGGTCACTGGCAATCAAGCACTACAGATCTCACAAGACTGGGCGACTCTACACAAGCTCTGGGTTTCCCTACAGAAGACACAATCCATACTTCTCAAGGGCACCCTGCAAATATCAAAGCCTCCTCAGATCAAGGTACAAGGAAAACCATCAAGCTGGTAACCTCCCTAAGACACCTGGGTATTATCCTGGATTCGAAGCTCTTCTTCCCGCACCTCTCATACCTTGAAGTCAAAATCAGAAATTATGCAGCCCTAACCGTTCGAGTAAGCAGGTGTGACTGGGGACTAAACCGGAGAACACTCAAACTCCTGTATAAAGCTACATTCCTCCCTGTTATTACATACGGATCCAGGATTTTATACCATAGAGCAATAATTGTTCGCAATAAACGCAAACTAGAAACAATTCAGCGGAGTATATTGTTCGCCATTACCAGGGCCTGCTTCACAGTAAGCTTTCCCGCCCTCCAGGTTCTTGCGGGTGTACTCCGCTTGACTTGCATGTTATCCGTCGAGGATTGCATTACTGCTTATCGCGGGGCATTCCAGCTACCATCTCGGGAAGAGATAGACAAGGGCATAATAACTAAGAAATTCATCCCGGACGTCAAACTTGTTTATCCAAAGTCGCTGCTTTGGTTCTCTCCTGCACATATAACTGGACACTGCTCTATAAATCATAACCTTGGGAATCATTAATAACCCCTACTGTATGTGTGGAGAAATTTAAGATTGGGACCATCTTCTTTGTAACTGCCCAATTTATGATTATCTTCGAGGCAGTCACCAGACTACCTCAAGGACAGGAGCACCTGTTCATTTCTGACGAACAATACTAAAAATTACTAACAGAGTACGCACAGAACCTCTTTGCTAGGTGCAGGACTCTACAACCAACTCAAGCTAGGGATACAAACCCGTGGGCACTTTCTGAAATCGGAAATAAAAAAAATCTCTACTTAACTGTTTTACCAACATCGAATTGTTAACCCTGGGATATACAGGGTAGGATTACCTGTTAACTCACCCACATGGTTGGGTCGGCTCCAGTGGTCTTGACCACTGCCAAATATAGGTCACACCCAGCACTCTTGCTGCGTGGCTTTTATATCCTTCTGGGGTTATACACTTTTCGCCTGGTGGGGCATACGCTCCACTGTCAACTTAGGGGATGCCTTCACCTACATTCCTTTACTCTTACTTTCACACCCCCCCACCATCTTCTTCCGTACACCGTGTACTGCCGCACTCTTCCTTATTTTTATTTAAATATTTTATTTGTCTCCGTTCAGAAAGCTCAGGTCACCCTGACGGAGACCTGCCGGAGAATAATGGGCAACCTGGCTACCTCCTAGTGGTGTTTGTGGGCAATGTGGGGTCCCATCAGGGACCCTGCGGCCAAATGCCAGAACACACAACAGAACCCAACATAATATTCCGCATTCACCACACTTTTCTGGCATTTACAGTGTTCTGTATTTCTTCACGTACATATGGCGCAGATGTGGGAAGCCACAGGTGGCACCAGACCCTAACACTGTGCTTTTCAGCGATACACAACACCGTTCAGGGTAGTCTCACAAGTAGAAGTCGAGTGGGGTTAATCTCATTGTAGGAGACTGCTTAATGATTTTGTAATAACTGAGAGCAAAGTGGAGGAGAAATTGTTGAAGTTAAACACAAGAAAGGCACCTGGGGTAAATGGGATCTATCCAGTAATATTAAAGGATGCGGTAAAGGAACTAAGCAAACCCTTTGCCATAATTATGAAAGCTTCTTTGCACTCTGAGGTCTCCATGGATTGGACTGGAGATGTGCAAATGTGTCCCCAATTCACAAAGGGTGACACGAGTAATTACAGACCAGTTAGTTTAACTTCTGTTCCGGGTAAAATAATGGAGTCACAGGTTAAGGAACATATGCAGGATCATCTAGGCACAGCATAGATTTGTTATGGGAAAGCTTTGTCTGACAAATTTGATTGGATACAATGATGTGGTTACAAAGGAACTGGATGCAAAAAATAATTTCGATATCATATACAGTACTTGGATTTCAGGAAAGCTTTTGACACTGTTGCGCTTGAAAGACTGCTGTACAAATTGGAGTAGAATGGTATTAAGGGTAAGTTTCTAAAATGGATAAAAGGATGGTTCAGTGAGAGATGACAGAGGGTGGTAATCACTGGCGCTGCTCTTCGTTTACTAATGTTATTACTGGAGTTCCACAGGGTTCGGTGTTGGGCCCACTGTTGTTTTGTATATTTATCAATGATATTGATGAAGGTATATCAGGCTTAGTGTCGAAGTTTGCAGATGATACAAAGGTTGGCAGGGTTGTTAATGATATTAATGGCAGTGTGCTATTGCAAAAGGATCTAGATAAGTTGTGGAAATGGACTGAGAAGTGGCAACTGAAGTTAAACATTGACAAATTCATTCAAAGTACTGCATATGGGTAGAAGTAATCCCAGAGGAACGTATCAACTGTGTGGTATTACACTTAGGGTGGTAGAAAATGAAAGACCTGGGAGTGCAGTCAGATATGAAGTTTTCTGAGCAATGCAGACAGGCTGCAAGAGCAGGTCATGGGGTTTTGTCAATGATATACAGGAATTTTGCTAGCAGGGAAAGGGAGGTGTTATCCCTTTATATAAGACAATGACCAGGCCACGCCTTGAGTGCTGCGTACAGGTCTGAAGGCCTCATTTTAGGAAGAATGTAGATTTGCTTGAGCGTGTACAGAGAAAGGCAACAAGATTGGTGAGAGGAATGAATTGGGTCCTCTTACCAAGAGAGGCCCAAGTTCTGCAAATTGCAGCGGCTGGAGACTAGGCACCTGCGAGGCGATCTGATTGAGGTGTATAAGGCCTTGAATGGATTGAGCACACTGAATTCTGATGAGATTCTTCCACTTGCTCAGATTACGAATATAAGGGGGCATAAATTCAAATAGAGGAAAGGCAGTTGTAGAATAAATGTGCGGAAATTTGCCTTTAGCCAGTGGGTGGTTAATTGCTGGAACAAACTTCCATCTGTCGTTGTGGAAGTTGATGGCTTAAATGAATTCAAGGAAGAACTGGACAACCATTTAGAGGGAATGGTTGTAGGTTTTTTTTGGCTGATGCTACATAAGCCCATAACGTTGGCTTTATTGTATCACATGCCTCTATTACTATATTCATCCTTTTATTTGTTAACCCTTCCAGCTCAGCTGTCCATTCATAGAAGAAGTATTTATGTCCTTCATCATTTTTTTTAAAATTTAATTGGTAAACTGAGGACTAAGACAGATACTAAGCAAACAGTTCCATAAACGCAGAATGAACTAAAATAAAAAGGATAATGAATAAACTTGAAAAGAAAAAAATCTACTTCAGTAAAACTGAAATAAATTTAAACTTCAACAAAAACACAAACTGCAGTATATTTCTATGGAGGAAATTGGGATTTTTCTTGCTTTCGTTTATTAAATTTTTCGTAGTTTTGAAAAACCTGAGGTATTGTAGTATTACTTTGGTCTTAACATTTACTTCAGAATAATTTGCTACAGTATTAAAATTAAGTTTTACCTCTTATGGATATAGTAACATTTAGAGACTCAGGGAGTTTTCTGTGTTAAACTCAACAGGGCCTTGCAGCATCCTGATGGATTCTTTATTTTGGGACTACTTACTTTTGGTGGTAGGTATGAAGAAACACCAAGAAGAAACTTTAAGCTCTTCCATAGATGAGCTTCGGTGTATCTACCCCTTGCACACATATTGTATATTATACTTTATGACTATAGCAAAACATTGCTTTAAAACCCTTTCCACTGGCAATTCTGATTTATAGAGATGTTTCCATTTTGTCAAGTTCAATAGTCGTTAGAGGCCATATATCAAAAGAATAACACCAAATATCGTCGGAAATTTTTTTTTTTCCTCCTCGTAATACCACCACAATATGAAGCAATTAACCTGCTTATAAAAAAGGACTAAGTAATTGCTTTTAAAAACGTTTTTGCTGGCACCCAGCCGTATTTGAATTAGTACATGAAGCGTTTTAAGGATTTGTAGAAAGTGTGGAAAGTAACAAATAAATTTTTTTTTTTTTTTTTTTAATTTAATGACCATTAATCCATTTGTAGTACTTTGTTGCAAGTCCTGTATGGAGATTTTTTGACTCCAAGCGACCGCTTATGCTTCAAATTAGCCATTGGACGATTAAATGATTCCGTTCTACAAACTTTATTACACAGGCAGTTCTCGCTTTACGAGGTTTTTTTTTTTTTTTTTTTTTTCAAAAAAAGAATGTTAAACATTCATAAATACCGCATTTCAAACCACGCTCGTAGCTATATACCGTATTTCCCCATGTATAAGACGCACCGATTTTCGAAAAATTTGGGGTATAAAAACTGGGTGCGTCTTATACTGTGGTTGTAAATTTTTTTTACTTGCATTTTCCGCTTTTTGTCTTTGCGCTCATTGTTTCGCACTTGTTACCGGTATATTAGGTTACGTTTTGCCACGTTCTGCTCAGAAATGGCTTGTTTTGTCAGTGATGAGGAGTTGTATGAATTTTATGATGAATAAAACTTGAGTTCAATAATTTATGTAATACATTATTTTATTATTTTTTTTTTTCAAATTTCGGGCCCCAAAATTAAGGTGCGTCTTATACATCGGGAAATACGGTAATACAGTGTACCCCGCTTTACGATATTAATCCGTTCCAGAGACACACACCACTATCATGAAAATATCGTAATGTGAACCCAATAACACGTTTTTTGGTAGTTCGTTCCACGACCTCTGAAGTTGAAGTTTTTGCTATATGACTCTCTAAAAGGTCGTTTTTATATTGTAAAAACTGTATTAGTTACCAATTTAAATCATTAAAATGCACTACTTTCATCGTTATCATATGTTCTGTTATAAGAACCAATTTTGAACGCCTTTGTGATATTTTTAGAAAGCACATTTCTGGAGGTCGCGACCATAAAACAATTCGCACTTTCCGGTTTATTGGGCTTTTCTGTTAGTGTGTCTAATTATAAACGGGTAGTAAACTCAATGTTATTGCATTTGCGAAAATACCGATAGCTGGAGTTGTGCGGGTTTTTTTACGTTATTATGGTGAAATATGTTTCCCCTTAAATGAAATCTTGAATCGTAAAAAAAAAAAAACACAATTTCAGAATCTACTCTTCATTCTTTTTAAGGGTCGTAAATTTGTTACTCCGCGCAAATTGTGTTAGTTGCAATTTGTACGTTCCGTTAAAAAATGCTTATGCATGTTATTGAAATTTATAAAGAAAAGAGAATATCTTGGAAACAAACGTCTCTTGAAGCGTTTCTGAAGAAGACTCCTTGTGCAACAAACTAACGAGTGCCGAGCTAATAATGAGTGATCAACGAGTGTGCATTTAGTCGATGATGATATGACTTGCAAATGTTAAAGAATGTTTATTCAAACATTCAAGTCATAGATAATTTCCTTATTATTATAATTTGCTTGATTTTACAGGCTACGTTTTCATTTCTTTGCATAAATCAATCATTGTTTAAACAAACTAATTAGCCAACTAATTTCATTGTTGAGAACGTAACCCCTATTTTTAGCATTAGGTCTACGGGAAATAAATTCCCGCTTTACGAGCGCGCGCTAGGAACGAATTAACTCGTAAAGTCGAAAACTACCTGTATTTATATCAGCGCATCACACGCAAGTTATAATTTTGTCAGAGAACGAGTTAGAAACCGAGCTATTAAATTTGAATGGAACGCTACATAGTTTGTCTTAGTGGCTAATGCCAATAAGATATTTTTGTATAATCTGTTTTTCGAAATGATAAATAACTCAGTCTAAACACTACAGATTGCTGTGTTTTTCGATTTCACCGTTATCGCTTTACTGAGCTATTGAAGTACATTGCTAGCAGTCAAAATTCCGATAGTCCGCTAAACTTTTCCGTATAATTAACAAAATAACATTTGAAAGAAATAAGACACTTACCATAACCCCACATGAGAGCAAGAAGTTCACAGATAGCAAGAAAGATCACTGCAAATCCTCCTCCGTAGGTATCCATCAAGTTTAATACATACTGTCCTCCCTAAATAAAAGTTAATTTTGTTTAAATAGATAGCCCGACTGTTTGCTATAAAATTAATAAATAAAATTTAGAGAAGGTGTTGGAAATAATAACAATTCATAAAGATGAGCAAAGTAAACGAAATTTGCCATTTTCTCCTAAGATCATGTAGCAAATGAGTTTCAGAATCCGACGATACCTGTGCGTAATGTGGACTGCAGTAGTTTTTTGTTCTTGGTAGCGTTAAAAAGTACCTCTTCACAGCATGTATTTATGAATAATGGGTCTAAAAATGCAAAATTAATATCAAGTATCCAGATTTTCTTAAATGAGCGAGCTTTCTATAGGTCTCTCTTTTCGATTTTTTCTTTTAATAAGAAGAGCATGCAGTTCTGAGATATATAAGAATAATATTAAGAAGCTAAGTAATCAGAGTTTGGAGAGTGCAAAAATGAAGATAGTGTTGATTATGGATCAGGGACACTGCATTAGCAGTACTCTACAGCCATAATGTGTATACATATATATTATGAAGAAAGTGTAAAGAAGGTTTTGTTTAATCATATTGAATCTACGGTATACACCAGAAGTGAATTCTACGAAATGGATAAGGCCTGTAGTAATATATGGTAGGATAACCAGGTAAAACACGAGAAAAGGAACATATAGTTGGTAAGAAATTAAAATAAGAAATGAAAAGGCTACCAGAAAGGTTACACTGCAGTGCTTTTCATTTTCGAGATATATATTTTGGTCACGGGAAACATTATTCCATAGTGTTTAAATACCTTTAGGGGGGTGGGATGCGTAACTTACCGTCCTCGTTAATAATTGCCTTGAAAATTATAATTAAGTTGCCAAGGAAAGTGGTATAATCTTAATTCTGGGTCTTAAGGCCCGATGCTAAGCAAGCAATATATGGCAATGCAAGTTGGCATTAAGGAGTGTTTTTTGATAGCAGCAAACATAACTATTCTGCCTAAGAATGTTGAAGATATCTTCAACATTTCTAATTTCGCCTTCATTTAGCATAAATGCTAAACATTTAGCTGTAACAAATTTTGAAAAAAAAAAAAAATAAATAAATAAATAAATAAAATAAATAATAATAAATAAAATAATATTTAATTGTGCTTTTCTATTCCGTAACCATCGCTAAACGTTGTAATTGCCTTTTTTCTATAATGTACGATTTATTTTAAGAATTTTCTCTTTCCACCATCGTTTTTGTAACCTTAAACTATATCATAAATTAAATATATTTCTTGGTTTAACCCGATGAAACTCGGAAGCTGATACCCTTTCTCGCAATCCTATAATATTAAAGTGTTTTATCTAGTTAGGTTAGGGGAATTCACTAAAAAGTGCTAAATAGGAACAAGTTTCTTCCGTTTTCAGTTGACATATAGCAATTAATATTATATTCCGATGTACACGAGTGAAAATAAATGTTATGATAATTATCCGCTCTGCGTATCACAGTACCAACCAAAGGAATCATGAAATTGATGATTGATTGGCAAGCGATTCCTGCCAGTGAAAAATGCATTTGTCAGTCTTTTAGTAAATCACATCAGAATTCATATACAGTTTAAATTAGACAAAAGCGCCACAGCAGTAATGCGAATTTTCTTTGGTGCAAATGCAATTTTGTATCCCAGTTAGGCATTTCATTATGGTCATCATCATCAGCCAATTTTCAATACACTGCAGGGGGAAGGCCTCTACAGCAACTTTCCAGTTCCTTCTGTTTTGTGCAAATGGCCATCCATTCATTGCCCACGAACTCTTGAATTTCATCTGTCCATCTCCGTTGTCTTCCACGGTTTTCTTTTAGTTCCTCTTGGGTGCCATTCTGTTATTTTCTTAATCCATCTGTCATCATGTCTTCGAGTTATGTCCGGTCTAAGTCCATTTCAGTTCTAATTTTAATAAGAAATGTCCTTTTCTTGAGTTTGCTGCCTAATCCACGTGTTTCTCCTCTTATCCAAGCGTCTGATTCCTAATATAATTCGTTCCAGTCTTCGTTGTGTAGTTTCAGCTTCTCTTCCAGAAGTCATTGTGTGGAGTATACATTAGTTCATCATTTTACGTTTCAGAGAAATTGGTATATTGCTCCTCTGTATGTGACTATACTTCTTGAATGCTACCATCCGAAATTCATTCTTCTCTTGACTTTCGACCCATTTACATTATTACAGCTAATGACTTGTCCAATTTATGAATCCACCTTTTCAATTACTGCTCCTTCAATGATTATATTCCTTCCTGTGGCATACTTGTTTATCATTGCTTTTGTTTTAACCATATTCAATCCGAAAGCCTTACAAACTCTGCATAACTGATTAAGATTTTCCTATAATTCTTTGGGATCGTGGATTATGATCACAATGTCACTTGCAAATCGTAAATGGTTTTAGGTACCCTCCATTCACATTGATTCCTTTCTGCGACCAGTCCAATCTTCTGAAAGTGTCTTCAAGTTCAGCAGTAAACAACTTCGGAGGTGTCTCCGTGTCGAACTCCTTTCTCAAATTTTAAGATTTCCTTATGGTATCGTTTATTAATTGTAAATGATTAAAAGTTTAAGTACTGTTATTATATCTACAATCCGAA
Organism: Mastigoproctus giganteus; assembly: GCF_048544385.1. Classification (NCBI taxonomy): domain Eukaryota; kingdom Metazoa; phylum Arthropoda; class Arachnida; order Uropygi; family Thelyphonidae; genus Mastigoproctus; species Mastigoproctus giganteus. The sequence goes on from NC_143579.1 coordinate 89,941,724, forward strand.
TAGTAGAACTAATCCGAGAATTAACATACCTGAGTAACACATGGAAGTCCGAGCAGAAAACAAGCTATACAAGCAGCAAGGGTTATATACGTTTTGTACTTGCGGCACTTCGGAAATTCATCGTAGACTGCAGTCAGAAAGTTCTCGAGGAGAGCAAACTATGAAAAAAAAAAAAAGGGTTTGGAATTTATTAGTTCATTTGTTATCTCGCGCGTATTATGTACAATTCATATTCTTTAACAAAACAAACAAAAAAATGCATAATGACCGTACTTATTTCTAATAACCCAGTTGTAGAACTTTTTTTTCTGTCAATATCTGTTTATCCACAAAATGTGGACCACTCCGGGAAGGGGAGGGGACCGACGTGCGAGAAGCCATTATTTGCGATCTGACGTGCGTGTTACCCTCATATACATCAAATTACATAAATACATGCAGACTTGACCCGAGAAAATTTTATATTAGCAGTTGAATTATATATAAAACGTTGAAATTATATATGAACTATTTCTAGACGCATAGAGGCTAATAATCAGTTATTTTTAAAAAGATTGATATTTATTATTGAATGCTTATTCTCAAGTTTAGACTTCCTCCTTGACGGCCATTCGGATAGGAAGGCGAACATTCGGGTATGCAGGCATCCTTCATGAAATTCTGCGCTTCAGAGGTTCATCAGCTGATAAGAGCTCTTCAAGATTTTACTTCCTCTAAAGCTTATCTTGGCAGTATTTTCATAGGTTACCCGAAGCGGTGGGCGCTAGTCAAGATCTCTTCTTGCCTTCTTAGGTTCAGAGATTAAAGCTGATAACAATTGGAGTATATTTTGTCTGTTATGAACCTTGAAGATATTTTTCTTGCAGCATCAGCTGTGTACAGGGAGTTGTGCCAAGATTTTTTTGGAGGATTTACCTGGAAATAGTGACAGGGTTGACTACCTCCTCAACTCTGTTCATCCATTTTAGTAACCAATATTCTAATTGGAGGCGACTGTTTAGGTAGGAGGCTAGAAAATGTATATACTCATTTTCATTCAACACTGAAGTACTTTGGCATTTCAATTTTTTAAATATGCGACTTTGGGGTCTGCTGCTTGATGTTATGCCTGCCTGTTGTTCGAAAAGCTCCAAGTTGGAACCAAGTCGATGACCGAAGGAACTTTCAAAAATTCGTCCATAAATAGCAGACTTTTCATTTAGTAAGACTACTTTTTTTTAAGGCCCACAACTTAAAAGCGATTTAGCGAACTATAGTCATTATTCAACCTAATTGATAAATAGATTGTTTATATTCCGGGACAATCGCACAAGGCCTGAGGGATTTAAAAGATAGAGAATGTAAGAACATAACCCCTGGCATGGTGCCGTGAAGGGTATTGTATGGTCGTGGTACCTGCGTGTACCGGTGAACTGTACAATAAAGATCTTATTTATATTTAGTAATCACATGGTCAAGTAGTGCTGGGACTACTCGGTGGCTGGTCACAACTTGTGAATTATCATTTAAGCATTTAAAGCGTGGAGCTGTTAAGATTAAAAAGAAAGGCGGATTTGTCATTTAATCCAGCGGATATGGGGGGGGGAACCCCTGGTGCCGTCAGACAATTAACACTGGTCATTTGATCCAAACATTTTAGTTTAACCAATATTTTTATAATTGATGCAGTTGTATTAAAATACAGTAATTAGAAGTTCTATTGCTTAGCTTACCTCACTGTCCAGTCCGAGAAGAAATAACATTAAGAAAAAGAGCACCGCCCACAATTGTGGGGTCCACAGTTTTGACAAAGCCTCTGGATAAACAACGAAAGCCAATCCTTGTCCTATAAGGGGGAGGAGAGAAAAAAAAAACTTAATTACGATATATTAATTTATACAAACCTATGTGTAAATAAATATGTAATAGTGTAGGAAATCTTAATCGTCCAAAAAAAAAAAAAACTGTTTGCCCTACTGATGTACAACTTTGATACAGCCTACATCAGAGTATTTAAGATTTTACGCTTCAACAAGAAACATCCTTCAATTAAAAAAAAAAAGTAAATTTTAGTATTGTTCAGTATGATTTTTTGCTTCTACCTACATACTGTTTCAAAGTGCACCACGTCGAGTATTTGACACGACAAATTTTGAAGATTGTGTCACAATGTCTAGCAGGTTGTGTTAATGCGTCAACAACGATAATAACTGCACTACAAAAATATTAGTGAACTTTGGTAATAAAAAATAAATTACTCATTTTTCTATCCATTATAATTAATAATAGATAGAAGAATAGTTCTTTCTTCGATAGAAGAAAAGAAAAGTACTTCTTTGGCTTGGTTCCAAATATACCGAATGGTGCACAGAAGGCTCTTGCGTGTTATCTGCATTTCCATCTCCTAATCCTCCTGTAGGGCCAACACCTTTGCATTTAATTATGCTCTTAAAATTCTTCTGACCGAAAAAGGAAAAAAAAAAACCACAAGATAACTTACTGTACTTTTAGAAATATCTTGTTTAAATTTTAAAATATTATTGATGCTGCGTGGTATGTGCCACCATGTTTTTTGTTCAGAAGTATGGAAAGACAGGTATGCAATTGCAGCGTCAGAAAGCATGAAAGAAATATTGTAACTTCAGCGTTTCCATTTTTGTGTGCCGATGGCAAATACCTAAAGGGCTCGTATGTTTGTTATAGAGTGACCTCTGTATTTAGAAAAATCACGGTACTTGTTAAAATTGAGATAAAGCTCGTGCAATGGAGGAAAAAAAAAGAAATAATATAAAAATTGAACTCTATGACGAAGAAAGAGCAAGGAATTACTAGTCATTGAACTTTTGAATGCAAATATTCATATGCAAAGATAAAACATTAGAAATAGTACGCATTTTTTCTCATTTTCAGCATTTATTCCACTAAGTTATAATTTCACTATAACAAGAAGAGAATCAGTTATAAGCATTCTATTTTTTCATCATAGTGGACTTTCTGTACTTAGAACTATTGATTGAGTATTAAATTTCAAAAATCACTTGAAAGTAAAGCATAATACTAAGGTACCTTGAACTGGCCACTGTATCAACATAATGCTCACAGGAACAAATTGGAGGGTTGTTAGAAGCAATGGTTGTTTGTACTTTTGTCACGGAAACTGTCTTAAACCACTCTAGGCATTACAGCCACAAGTGTTTTCAGAAGTTTTATTCAAGGTACATTATTGCAGTCCTAGCAGAAATGACTGTATCAGTTTAGTCCTCTGCACAAAATGATGTAAGTCGGCTCATGTTCGAAGTGTAGTTGGCAGCAACTAACTGTTTGGCACAGATGGGCAGGTTTGATCCGAATTTGGAGCCTAGTTAGAGGCTTCTGCTCTTCAAAAATTACTTTAATGTCCGTCCTCCTCAAAAGAGGAGGACGGACATTAAAGACCGACAGTTTAAATTAAGAAATATATCCTTAGTTTCTGTGCCAGTAGACCTAGAAAAAACTAAATCATTTACTAACGCTATATTTGGATCTATATAGCGTTCCGTATATTTGAAACATTCTAACGTATATTTGCGATCTATTTTATAGATCTCCATTGGTCCACTATGATGAGGTGATACTGACAAAATTTTTAATTAAATATAGTAAAAAACTTAAAACCGTACCTCCTGTTGCCACTTTGTCAACAGGAATACCCATTTCTTTGGACATGCTGCCTAGGACGCTGAATATGACAACACCAGCGATAAGACTTGTCAGAAAATCCAGAGAACTTACGAACAAGGCATCTCTGAGAGAGAAAAAAAAAGTATATAAATATATTGCGTTATATCAAGACAAAAAAAAAAAAAAAAAAAGTTAAGCTTCTTATAAAGAAATTTAGTTTCATTTTGAGATTCTATAAAAGAATAGACCTTCCAGATATCAGAGGTGGGGTTCGTCATTTATCTTTCTGCATTCAAAAATACACGTAATTACAGTGATTCTTACAAAAATGTGCCTGTTGAACTCTTCGTATCAGATACATTTTTATAGTTTTAAATCCTCTAAATGATCAATTTCTATGTAAATATGGCCCATTAGATCCAAAAAATATTATCAAGTGTGTTCATAATTTGATCTTCAAAATAAAATTTGAATCTGCTATAGCGTACCTTATCTTAAATGAAACCACACGTGCTACCCGATAGATTAATCTTTCGAAAGTTTAAATGATTTTTTTCTTCTTACTTATTGTGTCCAATACCGCTGTAGTGGTGAGGCGAGGGGAAAATCAGCACTAGGGAATTTATTGTCCATGGCTTAGAATGGACCTGAGCGCAACGGAACATCGTTCCGGCTCGTCACGGACATTGATAATGTCATGTACATACTTGGTTATTAAAAAATATTCTTTTCGACGAGCGTTCCATTTGCGCGATTTTTCATTTCGATTCCTGGAATCGGCTCTTTTCTATTGAAATAAGTTGTAAAAAATTTCAAACCGTAAAACCCCTCGTTTTCTGGCATGGTAGCATACCTGGTGAGACCAAGTATATTACTGGAATATTTATAGGGCTGTTTTGGTGTATTTTACTTCATTTTTTTTAAAATGAAAAAAAAATTTAGAGTAATTTTTCTTAATTTGTAAATTTTTGTTATACTTGACATTGTTTTAAAATTTATTCCGTTTCCTTAATTTTTAATATATTTTTCTACTACCTTATTTGCAGGTATAGATTCTTCAGTAGATTTACCTGGCTGAGTTGTTGAAACCCACATTCTGGTTTTCTAATTTCAAGGTAATTCTAGTTATAATTAAAAGTTATTACAGTATTTAAAAAAAAAAAAAGTGTCCGCTCTACTTTAAAGTTGTAGCGTTCAACTTATTAATTTTTATTAATGTTGAACGTGTTACTTTATTCTTCTGATTTATTTAAAAGGAGGAGTTGCTACGGGTGTATTATCTATTTGAAGAGACCTATAGTGCCACAACATTCGTCAAAAAAAAAAAAAATAATAATAATAAAATAAATAAATAAAATAAAATAACAATAAGTATAATTGTTATTTCTTGCGAAAAGAAATAAAGTTGCCCTGCAACTTTATAATTCTTTGCATAATTTATTGCCAAATTTGTTTCAGACATATAGGGTGTTTTTTTCCTAGTTTCTTTTGACACTCACCTGTGGACCTTGTTAGAAAATTTGTTGTAGCTTCCAAACATAATGAGACCTCCCATGGACACGCTCAAAGAGAAGAATAGTTGTTCAGCGGCTTTCCTCCACACCTAATCGGAAAAATGTTCTTTATTATCAAGTCGGTTTACTTTCTTTATTACAAGCTACTTTACTTTGTAACCCGGATAAGAAATTTCCACATAAAAAAAAAAGTTTTTCCCTATACTAGGTTTGGTTTCTTCAGTCCCAATTTCAACTCTATATATTATAATGTATTATTTTCCCGGGTTAGAAGTTTCCAGGGTAAAAAGTTTTCCCGCATAAAGAGTTCGTGATGAAGAATACATGGTACAATGACGTTTTCCCACTTAAGTTTTTTTTAAATATAGAAATTCTCTAATATTATTTTGTAATATTAAAAATAAACTATATGAATATTTTGGTAAATGAACAAGTAAGCGCATAACATTTTCGTAGTAAATTACCGAAGTAGGTGAAATGGCATCGGTTTTGATATACACTATACGGTATCTCATATTGTGAATGCCTTCACGAGTTGCCCTGATAAGTGTAAAGTGTGTTTGGGGTCGAACGGCACCAGGGGTTTCCCCCATCTCCGCGTAGTTTACATTGTCGTGTGATACAGTACGCTGTAAAGGCCAGAGATTTAAAAGTGTATGGATATTGTACATAATTAGTGTTGTGTACCGTTGTTCTTCTGGCCATTTAGCCGCCAGGCCTCTGCTGAGGCCAGACGTTGCCCACACTTCGCCCCGTGGAGGCAGACCAGGTACACCAATATTTTAAATAGGTACTCTGGCAGGTCCTGCCACCTAGTTTCCTGAGATTTCAGTGGCTAGGACCTAAAAAAAATAAAAATAAATAAATAAAATTAAAATAAGTAAAAAAAAAAAATTGAGAGGTTATTGCGTGGTAGTTGTGCTAGAATTGTGAGGCCGAAAATTCTGGGCGAATCTAATTTGGCTATAATTAAATTTGGATGTGTGGGGCATTCGCTTGCGTGCAGGTAGAGTGGGAGGGAGACTGAAGGCTGGGGGGGGGCGACAGACAGAAGAATGGAGTCGATAGAGGTGACTCCAAGATTTGGTGGGGCATGCCCATGCCCCACCAGAAGGGCAAGTGTGGGTGGCAAGGAGACAGAGGGACCATCACCTCCCCCCAGCCAGGGAAGGGGAAGAAAAGTGGACCAGGCAAAGGCGCCAGGTCAGATCGCCAATAAGGCTAGTGTGCAGTTTCTTCAGTCGGTGGAATGTCATTTTTGGGACATTGTCCCATCCGAGGTTTACAAAGTCCAGTTTATTTTGTAGCCATTCATGGGTGTAAAGTGTATTGATGTCTAACGGCACCAGGGGTTTTCCCCATCTCCGCGTTGCTTTGATTGTAGGTGTACCAGTTCACTGGGAAGGCCAGAGATTTAAAAGTGTATGGATTTTGTATAAGTGTAATGTTATGTATCGTTGTTCATCTGGCCATTTAGCCGCTGGACCCCTACTGAGGCCCAACGTTGCCCACACCTGGCCCCCGTGGGGGCAGACCAGGTACACAGTAGTATGGAGCTTTACTCTGGCAGGCCCTGCCACCTAGTTTCCTGAGATTTCAGTGGCTAGGGCCTATGTAAAAAAAAAAAAAAAAAAAATTGTAATGCAACACGCGGCGATTTTCAGGGTAAGACGCTAAGAGATTATTAGAGGCCATACGTGACTTGATTTGAACAATTAAAGTTTTGGTAGTGTGGGGCATACGCTATGATATTTAGTCAGAGTGGGGAGGAGACTGAAGGCTGGGGGGAAAGTCAGAAATATGGGGTCAATAGGGAAGACGGCCCCAGAGAAGGTCAGTGGGGCATGCCCATGCCCACCAGGAGGAAAAGAGGGGTGGGCGAGGGGGAGAGAAAAACAGCAGAGCCGTCCTCTCTCCCCCCCCGGCCAGGAATTGGAGTAAAAGCCCTGTGCAAGTGAGCACAGGTGTAGGATCGCCTTGTGGCGTCGGCAGCAAAGCTGCGTGTAGTCCCAGTAGTTGAAGTGTCCAAGCCGTGAAAGTTCGTCATTCCTGGGACAGTTCCGACCTGTCTAGTAGTTGTACTGTATATCCATTTTTGTGCAGGCGATGCATGAGCGGGTATCCTCACACTCGTCATTCATATTTCGGCGTCTCTACCAGATAGGTTGGTGTGCTACGAGTCCGCGAGGTCCCTCCTTATTGAAGTTTCTTATATTCAGAAGTTGTGTTTTGCGCTGGAGGGGTAAGCAGCTCTTGCACAAGTTTCTCCTTATTATTGTGGTTCCCTGTGAACAGCAATTCGTGTTTTGCGCCGGGTGAACAACTCCTGCGCGAATTTGTCTAGTGCCTTGTACTCTTCGCATGAATCTAGTAGGTGCGACTCGAGATGTCTTGGGAAGTATGTGGTTGCTGTCATAAGTCTGCAGCGTAGGTCTTCATAGTTGGTACATTCATACATTGTGTGTCCAGGTTTCTGGCTCCCCACAAGAGCAACGTGGGTCCTCTAGGATTCTGAAAGATGCTAATTTCGCGTTGAACGCTCCGTGGCCTGTCAGCAAATAGGTTGTGAAGAGACCGGGTTGAAACCAGGGTGGGGGCTTGGGGTACACCCTGTCTATGGTGGGCAGAAATTTCTTTGTAATTTCTGCCTTTGGTTATTCATGGGTTAGGGTCCCATCCGAGGTTATTTAGTCCAGTCAGCTTGGATGTGCATTTGCGATTTCATTTTTTGCACTACCATCAATACGCTTCGCCAATGGAGAAGATTAAGTGTTATTTATTCACGGCGGATACCGCCATCGCTGGATGGTCCGCCGTGAATCCATTGTCGAAACGTTGCCTATTCAAGGTAGTTCAGTATCAGGGCAACTCGTTGTGAAAGCATTCACAATATGAGATATCACAAAATTGATGCGGTTTCACCTACTTCGGTGATTTTCTACAAACTAAAATGATGGTACGCATTTTGTTCTATTAGTGAATTTTCCGTAGTCAGATTCTTTCAGTGCTAAAACCTTTTTAGTATAAACATTTTGATATAATGGAAGTGGCATATTGCCATTGTTTTCATCGATATCCATCATTGGATAGCGTCGACCACGTGAAGCATTTCCCGTTAAGTTGTAATCAGTTCTGAATTACTTAGTGAATTGTTGCTCTGTCTTATTGTAATTGTGACCTTTTATGGTATGTTGACACTACAAAGGAGCTCATCCTTTTAACTTTGTAAGGAGTTTAATGAACAGAATGTTAAGCAATTAGAAATCTTCAGTTTAGAAATGTTTACCATAGGCACAGTAAAATATTTCTAAATTCTGAAATAGTACTTAAATTATCTTTAACTTGTGTTGTGTCTTTTCATAGTTGCATTTCTTACCCTTAGGTCGTTTTCTTTGCGTTAGATGTTCTAAACTTCTAGTCCTTTGGGGAGAGGGAAAAAAAAAAAAAAAAAAAAACCCTTCTTACCCGGGTTCTACTGTATTATAATTACAAGTTTAAAAACTTGTTACCGCTGCATAAGTAGTATTCATAGGAGTTTGAATATGACTCATTATCTTACCTAAGATACATGAAAACAAATATATTATAGAGAAGTGTTCAAAAAGGAACGGAAAGAATGAGTCTTGGCTTAAAAGCCAAGAACTTTACTCCTTAAAAAAAAAAAAAAAAAAAAAAAAAAAAAATTGTTGGTTTGGGGGTTTGCCACAACCTTGGGGAAACTGCGACCTCTTAAGTCGGCTTTCTGTATATATCTCCCATATGTTACTTACAACTACTGGGTGCGGAATTAAGTACGAACCCATTTAGCTTTTAACTGCGCGCATTTCATCAACCGGTGAAATACCACCACTTTGCTTATTGGAGGCTTGAAGTGGTGAAACCCATGTTTAGTCTCTAGAGCAAAGTTTCCGGCATTCCCCTCTCCCCATACTTCTTCAACCCATGCACGGTACTAAGTAAAATTAAAATTAAATTTTCTGTTTATACTCCGGGACGACCAAACGGTCAGAGGAGTTCACAAGATAGATAGAATACAATAAACAGCACCGTATTCAGTAGTCACGGGCTTGAACCCCGGTCACTCAAGGCACGTGTACTTACGCACCCGCGCGCCTGACCACTAGGCTACGGCAGCCCAAATTTATTTAAGTACCATAGGTTTTGATACCTTTCGTGTTTGGGGTTCTCATAAAAAAAAAAAAAAGTAGGCATATAAATGTAATGTAGTCAGAGTGCGAAGGTCTGATATTGAAAGGAAAGCTCTTGAAATTTTGTTTCTCACTATTTGTTTATACTACGATACAAATCATACGTTTGCAGGAAAGATACAATCATACGTTTGCATTAACCGTATTTAGCACTCGCGTGTGCTCAAAATATGAGCAGTTCAGCCACGTGTGCTATTGTACTTTTCCGCTGACCACTCGGCTACGTCAGGCCTAAAAGTTAGGAGGATGAGATTCCAACACGCTGGGAAACTCCATTGGAATCTCAGTCCATCGACTTAACCACTTTGTTTGCCAATTTCGTGCCAATGCACGATGAAACGTTGGCTGGATTGTTGATGAAAGCAGATTCATAAGAGAAACTGAGCGACGATTTCAGTTTCAAAACTGCAGTACTTCTCATCATTCCATATTAACTTGTTATCAAATGGCGAATAACGAACTCATGTAATAAATACGAATATATAACGTTCTACACGAGCTTCATGTGACGCCTGTAGGAAACAAAGCCTGATACTGAGGCTAATCCGTAATTATCGTCTGTCGTTAATGTTTAATTGAATTACACTTTTCACAAACTGAAAGCTCTGTTTAAGTTGGTTCAGTTTTGAAAAGCGTTTACCTAACATTTCAGAAGGCAAATCGCTTCTTTCATTTCATTTTGTTGAGTGTTAAAGCTGTAGGGGTACTCATGGGGGAAGAAGGCGGAGGGGAAAAAAAAAGTCATCCTACAAAATTACGATTAAACAAGTTATGTACAGATTACAATAAATAAAAAAAAAAAAGTATTTTACTTTTATCTTTAAAATTAAAAGAGCCAAATAAGTGCAATACTCACTGTGATTTCTGTAAGCTTTTGCCAGTCGGGAATGAATAAATATTTCACACCCTCTACAGCGCCATCTAATGTCAATCCATATATTAATAGAGCGATAAGGATCACATAAGGGAAGGTAGCAGTAAAGTATACGGCCTACAAAATATAATAAAAATAAATAAAAAAAACACACAACTATCTATCTATACATTAAAAAAAAAAAAGAAGTTCCTCCTAGTGATATTTATTCTAGCCAATGGGAGAAGAGGGCGAGGCAATACATCACTACAAATGCAATTAATTATTTGCAACTGCCTCAACGTTCACCAACCTCGTGCACTTGATTCTCTGTCTAACATTTGATATTCCATTGTAACGCTTTTTTGTACATTAATGAATATTCTGTATTTGTAAATACTGTATTTTAGTATTTTGTAAATATTTTAGTCCTGCTCTTTCGGATGCAAAAATATTCCTCATGCATTATGGAACCTGAAGCAAAAGGCCTTTTCCTAAGTGACTCATGTAAACGCAGGTAAATAATTACACAGTGATATTGGCTGAAATCCAGTATAGTACACACCCGCAAGTACTTCGATTAAAGCAAGGAAGACTGCGATAATTTACAGGTGAAGGCAACTCCCTTTCTGATTGTTTTGTGTCGTCCAGAAGGGGGCTTAGCTAGCTAAGCCCCCTCCTCGACAAAGGTGAGGTGTTTATCCCTCCATCCCGCTATTTTAAAATGGGAAAACTGAGTTCCCGATTTAAAAACAGCGGCAAATGTGGGGGAAAAACACCTTACGCACATTAACCTAGGAGGCCAGTGGGCGGGGAAAGCTGTGGCATCTGCCAGTCATTGCTTCGTTCCTGTCCATTTGTCGAAATATGAGTCAACTTGTCAATCACTGCTTTCCCACTGTTTTGCTTACCCCATGTTGGAAAGCGTTCTGGAATGTTACCGTGATATTTATTCGACATTGAATTCCGCGCACTCCAAATGCACGAGTAAATAATTACATAGGTCATTTCCTGATTAGATATCGACCAGTGCGTTTCGACAGGTGTGCTTTTTTTTTTTTTTAAATAGAAAAAATTTGGCTTACTCCGTATGCCTCTATATTTTAGATAGAAAAGCGTGCGCGGGGGTGGGCGAGCAAAGTTCACTACTTTTGGCTTTGGTTAATCTGACTGTTTGGTCACACCTACAAATTTGTACTAAATTATGTGTTTGCTCCCTTACCGCTAACAATTAGTGTTCGCGCGTCATCTGAAACTAATACCGAAGCTTGCCATTGGTAGTTAGTGCATAACCAAATGCAGTGCTACCTGCATCAATGATCATAATGGTCAATAGTGTTGTGTGATGTAACTACTTGCCCGGAAGATGTACGGTTTCTGTGCAGTAGTGAAGTTTCCCCATAACCAGATAAATTCTGTTTATATACTCCAGGACGACCACACGGTCAGAGGCGTTCATAAGATAAAATAAAAGAAACAGCATTATATGTAGTAATCGCACAATCTAGAACATATGTACTGTAAGATCCGAAAATCTTACAAAAAAAATATTTTTTTTTTTATAAAGACTTTATAAATTTGTTTTTTTTTGGATCCTGCCGCTAGTAGAATAAGATGGTAACATCGCCAACAGAAATAAGAATTATTCGGGAAGGAGTTATAAAAATTAAATAGCAGTAGGAATGAGGGCAGTGTCCAGCCTTAACTTCCGTTATACAAGGAGAAAACTACGGCAAAACTGCATGGGGTCTATAGCAAACAAACAACTGAACTAGGCCTTCCAACAAATGAAAAGAGAAAAATGAAAAAGAAAAGAAGATTGGAAGAAAACACTGTGGAGAGGCGTGGCAAACTCCAGAGCAAATTGTGGATGGATACGGACACAAGGGGAAATGGGGGAGTGAAAAAAAAAAAAAGAACGAGGGGAGAGAACTTTGAGCGGTGCTAGTGAAATGGGCGAGTCGGGAAGAGTTGATTGAAAGATGAAGAAATAGCCGACGAAAAAAATCGAAGTGAGGTTATCAGAAATGTAAGTGAGTGAGAAATTAGGAGATGAACGTGCAAGGGGTAGTTAAAGGGAGTTCGGCAAACAGTGAGAATGAGAGAAGAAGATTCGCTTAGAAGACCCAGTCCACCGAAGAAGGCGATAATATCCTGAAATAGTCTTGAAAGGCAAAGTAACAACCCTGGAACAGAAGGTAACCGTCCTGACAGGCAAAGTAGCAGATCCTGAAAGCGGAGTAGCAGTTGCGAATGTCGTATGATAATGCCCTGGAAGCTGTAATATATTGCCCTGGATAGCAGAAGATAGCAGCTCTGGATAAGGATAGGATAGAAGGCCCTTATGAAGACACCTGACCATAGTATCTAAGTAAGTGAAAGTTTTTGAGAATAATGTAAGTTAACTGCTAGAGAAAGGACCGTAGTGCGATATTTGGGGAATTCAATGATAAGAGAAAGTTATTTCGAAATAAGTTAAATACTAGTGAAAGGACTGTAATACGATATTGGGGAATTTAATGATAAAGATAAGATTAGATGGTGAACCAAATAGGAGTAAAATCCACTCTAAGGCAATTATGGTTGGTTTAGGCAGTAATTTGGAATAAGGAGGATAGTGTTGAAGATGAGAAAGTGAACGGAAGGAATTGTAGTAAGAATAGAAATATTAAATGTGTGGAGATAAAATTTATGTATATTGCCAGACCTTAAAAGTGTGTTTGAATGCAACATTGTACTTTGGTCGGATCAAGTTCTGTAACTGACACTGGTTAAAGAAATATATAAGAAAGAGGAATAAGGAATTAAAGAATAAATTGGTAGTTATGATAATACATCATAAGTAATATGATCAATGATATTTAACTTTAATGATAAAAACGTGTTATTGACACCTATAGGGTATGATTGATTGTGTTGTAATAGGAGCAGAAATAAGGTGAGCATATAGTATAACTATTTAACCTGTGTATGCGTAATGAGAAAGGTGAGATAACAAAAATTTGTAAAAGAGCCTGTTAGATAGGAAGAAACTGGATATGTTGTAAGTACCTTGGTGTTGAAACAGTGAAATTCTATTCTTAATGAGATTTGTTATGATTAACTGTAAATATGCATAATAAAAAAACTTGTTCTTTTTTATATATAACATTTGTGTAATTATTTGTTGTTGTGCTGGACACAAGCCCATCCGAAGGGAATAATATACATCTAGGAGTCCCCCCCCCCCGAAACCTGAAGTCTTCTGTGAAGTTGAAAGTCAGACACGCAAGTGGGGAGTAATAAATAGGGGAATAAATCTAAATAATATATATTTCACTTTAACACCCCCCCACCACAGTACAAATAAATGCGTCCGCAGCTCACAATAGAAAGTGATATACAACATTGGACAAGACTACAAGTGATTGGGGGAGGGGAACCTCGATTTCTTGCACCGTAAAGCTGTAGGAAAATATTTAGTTTTTGGGATCGCTGTTTGTTGTTAATAATTCATTACTAGCTAGCATAACCTTTTCTTTTAGATATTCATTCTAAATACTGTATTAGAAAATAAGCTAAGTACAAGAAGGAAAAAAAAAAAAAAACTAAACCGCGCTGCTCACTGCCACCGCAAGCCGTGCTGCGGTAATATATGACCCGCTGCAGTAGCTACTGAATGCATTGAAATAAGCTACAGACTTTACTACAGCGCAGTTTGTTTTTCATTTTTGTACTTAGCCACGAAATGTTTAGAATATTTACACGAAACAACTGTGTGTTATTTGGTTTTTAGGAGCATTAGCTCTTAAAAACCAAATAACCAAAGTACTGCTGGAGAATGGTGCTTAGAGCAACAGCTCTAAGCACCATTCTCCAGCAGTACTTTAACATCACTGGAAGGATCCTCCGTATCATTAAATCAATCCTGGAGCATAGACATCTCATCATATCACATCGCAGATTTCAGACAACTTGCATTACTAATAGGGGTGTCCCGCAAGGGGGAGTCCTATCACCAACCCTATTTGCCGCAGCGCTGGAGCCCTTCCTTGCATCCCAAACTGACTTCCAATCATACGCCGATGACCTGAAACTTTATATTACATCCTCTGACCAAACTCAGGTTCTTAGCACTACCTTGCAGGCAAATAAAACCATACATAACCTTCAACAATATTTGGCTTCCATCGGACTACAAATTAACCAAACAAAGACAGCTCAAATGTCCTTCAGAAGTCACGCAATGACATTAATCTTACTATCAATGGATCACCCATTCAGAAAGTTAAAACGCACAAAGATCTCGGATTAGTGTGGGATGATGGGCTGACATTCCAGGCTCACCTCCTGAACACAAAAACGTACTCCGCTATGTGGGCGATCCGCCAGGAACTAACGGGAATTCATGACGCCGACCTGGTAAAGAAATATGTTGTCCGATGTGTCTATCCTATACCTCTCTATGCCGCAACCATTTGGTCCTCTGCTCCCACAACACACTTCAACAAGTTCCTCAGCCTGGAATACTGGCTCCTGAAATGGCTCAACTGGCGGACTGGCAACCAATACACCATTTCTAGGGCTCAGTTCTACATAAATCTGGAAGTCACCCCATGGAAACAACAGATTGTGGCAGCAAATCTTCTTACACTTACCAGACTAATCACAAGACGACTCGACACCCCTGACATCACTGATTTAATAAAAACTCCACGCATTGCCGGAAGGAATCAAATGGACCCAAGGCTCCCACTCACAATCAGCTTGAACAACCTGAAAGGATTGAGACGCATGTTCCCAGGAAACACGGTAGATTTGATGAACAATCTAGCCATCGACCTGGATCGATTCTGCGAGCAGCATTCATACAGACGTCAGAAACTAAAGGACACATATGCAAACATACACTTATGAGACGCCACCAGAAGGAAAATGCCACCACAATGCATCCCGTTAAAGATAGGTGAAGCCATCACTGGTCTTCTCTTACTTAGAATCTACTACTCCAAAGACGCCTGGCTGCACTATTACGTTCAAGATTGAAGAATTGAAGAAATACCACGTGTAACAACCGGTGAAGGACTGCCTCATTTCTTTATATTTTGTATATTTCCCTCATGCTTATGTAATTTATAGCAATTTAGAGAAAATAATATCCTTTAATTCTTTTAATTATGTAAAATAATAAACACTAAGTTCTGTACCTGTCGGGTTAAGCATACATGGGCCCCATGTAACCGCCAGGCACATGTCCCTGTCTTAACCTCTGTGTGTAATATCACCCTTCTAGCTGTCCAGGGGGTGGCTCTTTGGCAGAGCAATAAACAGATTTAATAAATAAATAAATAAATAAAATAAATAAAATATGCGGTGGTCATTCCCTGACCTTTCCGCATCTTCCGTATTTGGTGGTCAC
Organism: Mastigoproctus giganteus; assembly: GCF_048544385.1. Lineage (NCBI taxonomy): Eukaryota > Metazoa > Arthropoda > Arachnida > Uropygi > Thelyphonidae > Mastigoproctus > Mastigoproctus giganteus. The sequence continues at coordinate 89,957,336 of NC_143579.1, forward strand.
GGGCTCGAACCTCGGTCTAATCAAGAAGCGTGTGCTACGCACTGCTACTTCTGCCTACGGAGGCGCATCACGAAACAGCCATAATCATTGTACACCCGTTGTATTAATGAGTGCAGTTGTGGGAGACCACAGGTGGCGCCTTACCCTAAACACTATGTTGTATTAATGTGTTATCGCTCTATTCCATTATCGTGCTAATGTGAACCCTCGCTTCTGACCGTGATGAGTAATTGCAGCCAGTCACTATCTAATAGTTTTATCAACTGCTATTGATGAAACAGATAATACCGAGATTTCGCCTATATTTATAAAGGTAGGCTTATTAAATTTCTTACATCACTCAAATTCAAGTGCATTCTTTAAATGGATTACATGAGAAAGGGATGTAATTACATACCTTTCCTGAAGACTTGACTCCTTTCATGAGGCAGAGGAATACTATAATCCAAGATGCTAACAAACACAAGGCGAGATCCCATTTGACACCTCCAATTTCATGGATACCCTCCGTTAAATTCAGTACATATTTCCTGGGGAAAAAAAAAAAGTATAATGTTATGATATAGAATAACATCGTAATTAATAAAATTTAGCAAAACATTCTATAGGTTGACTATTTCAGTGAACCGAATCAGCGCGATGGACCCAACCTGTACATTTTCATGGATGCCTAAAGGAGCACACCCGCACTAAGATACGAAAATCGAAGCAAATACTGTATCGGTAACAGTTTTGAAGATATGGCTAATGCTTGTCCTCTGATAACTGAGATCATCGCAGTAACTAAAACGAGAAAATTCTGTGTACCCAAAGGATCTTTTAACAACCATAGCAAATCAGTCATCGGGTGCCCGATTAAGCATAGCCATTGGATATCATGATGCCATTTAACACTCAAATTTGTCAACCACTTGGACGTTAATGTTCGAAAGATTTGCGACGATAGAGGTTGTAAGATGCAATCTTACAAATAGAGATTTAGAGGTTATGGGAAATTTTGAAATTAGAATAATTTAATCTTTGATATGGAAGGGAAATTGACATTTAAGAGAAGCATATATGGGAAGAATACTAGATTTATAAAATAAGCGATTACAGATGTGCAAACTGAATAGCAGTCAAATGGAAGAGAAATTAACATAAATGTAGATCCGTGAGAGAAAAAGAGGTGAACTGACAGTAAACAAGGAACAGCCGCCCACACTAGGGAAGGAGTGGTCATTAGTGAACGAGCGAAAAAGGGTTACTGGAAACAGAACAATGGGTCGGTGAAATGCAGGTGATTAAGACGCGTCTGATCTATGCGGCACCTACAACACCTGTTCCTACATCTTTGAAGGAATCTCTTCTGATCCAAGTTAAAGATTCACTACTTCAAATATAATATTTATATTCCGCCTGGACCTCCTGATGATATTAATGAAGTAATAACCTTTATCACCACTGTTCATGTCTCAATCTAACATAATTATAATGGGCGACTTTAATCTCGCCCTGTCCAAATATAATATACAAGTGAAGTTTCTGTCCAACTCCTTATTAGTTCTAGGAGCTAAAAATATTAACGTCCCTGTTACAGGAGGTAATCAAGCTCTTGATCTTGTATACTCTAATCTTTAACTTCAAGAAAAACGCAGCAGCAACATTACATTTAGATCTGACCACAAAAGTATAGAACTGTAAGCATCAATTTGCTGTGGGAATCCTGCCCCCCCCCTCTAGAAATTACTAAAAGAATATCAATTAAATTCCCTCAGAAAGAAAAGTTTTTGAGGCTCTTAAAATACTATCCATTGGATTCTCTTAAAAATCCAGGGTGATTCACTACCAGTGCGACAAACTTGCAGGAGGTGTAGGGGGCACAAAGACAAATCGGAATCACATAGCATTGCAGGGTCCGAAATGCCTTCGTCATGCGGTAGAGGACGTTGAACGAGAGGTCGCGTGAACAGCGATCCCGCTGGAAGTCAGCATTTGCGAACCGTTACAGCAAGTAGCAAAAAGTCCTCCGGAGTGGATAATCCGCAGGCTCCAATGATTGGACGCGTTGCAGATGGTATGAAATCATTTGGTTTGTTGACAGTATCCTCCATTCAGTTGATTGGGAAATACCCAATCGTTAGCCTATCGCTCGAGTACTCGTACTGCCTTCTGCAAGACGTAGGAAATTCTCCTCATTGTCTGGCGTCCTCGTCGTTCGCTCTCGATTCATGGTACCTCTCGTGAAACAACCAGTCTCACGTAACCGTCTGTGCACACGTGCTAAAATCTTATGATGAGGAGCACGCCTGTGCGGGAAACGTTCCTGGTACAAGCGCAGAGCGGCGCGCCCGTTACAGTCCGCGGCTCCATACGCGAGGTGCACGTCGGCCAGTTCAACATTTGAATACTCGTCCATCCTACTGCCTCGGGAACCGGTTCGCAAATGCTGACTTCCAGCAGAATCGCTGTTCACGCGACCTCCCGTTCAACGTCCTCTACCGCATGATGAAGGCATTTCGACCCTGCAATGCTATGTGATTCCGATTCGTCTTTGTGCCCCCCTACATCTCCTGCAAGTTTGTCGCACTGGTAGTGAATAACCCTGTATACCTATTCAGGACGCCACGTTTCTACTAATAAAATGGTTAAATCAATTAAAAACAGAGTCGGCATCCAAACTTGCAAGAAGTTTGGATGCCGACTCTGATGAGATTTGAACCACGGCATCCAAACCGTGGGTCAAATCTCATCTAAAACCATACTTTAAAAGGAAACAAAAATGCCACAGGCACTGGAATTACGGTACTTCATCAACATACATAAAGTATAAAAAGAGCAGAGCATTGTTTCAGCTCAAAAAAAATTCAGGCGTAGAAAAAAAAATTATTTAACGTTCAGGCTCAAGCATAATAAAAGAGAACTTTCTTCAAAAACAAGAGCTACCTTGCAGCATGACCAGACTTTGGAATGGATAAAAATCAATATAGAAACATGCAATTTTGACATCTGCACTGAAGATATGCAAAACAAATTTAAAGAATTCAATTCTTATAAACACACAAATAGCGTGCAACATGAAATGCTTCGTAGTCAAGCCCTGATAATCTACCAACTTGTAAACAAGAATACACTTCAGAAAATTATTAACCAATTACTAATTGATAGTAGTGAAGGCTCTGACGGCATCCCTAGTTTTATTATTTAAATGTCCAGTGCATTCATCATTGATTCTTTAGTTCATATTATTTCCAGTTGTATCTCCCAACCATTCCTTCCACGACTATGGAAGACTTTTAGAATTACTCTGATTCCAAAACAGGCTAGTAGTAATAACCATATAAGCTATCGTCCAATTGCTGTATCGTCAATAATCGCTAAAATTATTGATAAGATCATGCTGCCATATCTTCGGGATGCGACCTTCGCTAATGCACCTGTCAACATGCATTTTGGTCCTAGAGGGCGCTCCACAACAACAAGCCTAGCTGACACCATTGTGCGCATCCAAGCTGCGTTTCAGGATAAAGCACAATGCGATGTCTTTTACTTAAACATCAAAGGTGTTTTCGACGACATTGATCACAAGAAAGCCATTGAAATACTCAAAAATCATTTCCTCATTGACACAATGATTATATCCTATCTACAGTACAGCCTAAATCATAGAAATCATCTTCCCCACTAATACTGATATTCTCGTTACAACCATTCCTCAAGGAGGTGTTCTCTCCAGTATTATATTTTCAGCATCTCTACAATCACTTCTACAAGAAAATCGAAATCTGCTGGCTTATGCCGATGATTTAAAAGTTGTTTATTATTTCCAAATCCTGATGACATTTCCATGATGTGAATTTACAGATGTGTGGAATCAAAGTATCTGAAGAATCAATCTGACTATAAATACAAACAAATCTGCTCAAATAACTTATTCCTTACAGAAACAATCAAACCACAGAAATTAAAATTGCAAAATGTTTCAGTTCCAAAACTGTATATGCTCACAAAGACCTAGGAGTTGTTTTTGACAAAAATCTTTCATTTAATTCTCACTATGTACATGTTGCTAAAAAAATTCAAAAATCAAAATGGCTGATCAAGCAAGAAACAGCAGCGATTCAAGATAGAAAAACAGTCATAAACCATGTTCAGGAGATGCATTTTTTCCATTCTGTCTTATGCCTCCGAAATCTGGTCTGGCGCTCCTCAAGTTACCGTCAAAAAATTCCTTGCCCTAGACTCCTAGAGTATTGGATTCTTAGATAGCTGAACAATAAACTTCAAGTTTTCCTCGTACAATATCCAGGCAACAGCTTTATAAAAACTTAAAAACAAAGCCTCTGCAACAGGTGATCAACGAGTCTGGAGTAATGCTTCTTGCAAAGTTAATTACTTCTGCAACCAATTCACCAAACCTAGCCAACATAATGGCTCCCACCAACAGAGAAAACAAGAAACCAACAACAATTCAAATCTAAACTCTCCAGACTAAAACAAATGGACAGGATGTTCCCCCAATGCATCCCTTCACCTCAAATTTCACAACATTGATTGTAAGATGTTGCTCAACTGAACTCTGGAGCCTACAGGAGTCATTTCCAAACAAATTATGAGAAATACAAACAGCTGCCTGCCTGCAACCAAGTAACTGCACCCGAGAGCCAAATCTGATGTTCTGCAATATATATTTTTGATCAATATAATTACGGTATATAGAATATGCTATGTATTTTTATATATATCTCTTTTGTACTAAATTTATGCCCCTAGCCTAGTGCTGTGATGGGCTTGCTGTAGTTGCAATAAATAAATATTTATTTATTTATTATCTGGACATGAGTCCCGATGGGCTAGCGTTTGGGTCGAGAAAAAAAAAAAAAAAAAGACCAGGTCACTGTGGCGACTTTTTTGGCAAGTTGTCAACATTTTCGCAAATGTGAAAAGACGAAAATGGCTATCCTGGGAGACGACGGCAGACATGAAAGGATGGTGCTACCTTGAGAACTAAACAAGGAAATTACAGAACAATGCTTGGTTTGCACACGGCGCAAATAGTTAAAGAATTTACCATAACGAATAGAAAAGTCGAACGATTAGGTGAATTCCTGGGATAGGTAGAGTGGATGGGGAAGGAGGTTGAAACGGTGGAGAAAAAGTTGGGGGTCGTCAGGGTGAGGAGGGACAGACACATAGGGTGAAAAAAAGACAGAAGTGGAACGTGTAAGAGGGAGTGTGGCTAAAGGAGGGATGGCAGAGACAGTGAGAAAAAGTCGGGCAGTACAGAAATGTAGGGAGTGCCAAAAAAAAAAAAAAAAAAAAAAAGCCGTAGACAGAAAGGGGAAAAATAGTTAAGAGTAGAAAAGTAACGGGAAGGCTAAGGATGATAAGCAAAGGGTTATGAAAGACAGTTAAGTGAACCAGGAAAGATAACGACCTCTTGGAGAAAGATACATCAGAATGGTCCGTAGTAAAGGAGTAGTTGCGTATTCAAGGCAGGAGAAAGGACGCCAGATCCATGCAGCCAAGAGTTCCAGAAAAATCATCTAAAGCAGATTCAGGAGAAAGCAGATGAAGATAAAGCCTTAGAAGATAGCCTGGAGAGCCTAAGATGGAAACCTGAAACCTCCCTGGAAAAGAAAAGAAAAAGATAGAAGTAGATGAGCAATATATTAAGTACACTAAGTTAGCAAGGACTGTTAGTGAAATAGTATAGTAATTAATGAAAATGGGGTAGCACTAGAGAATAAAGTGAAAGATAAGTTAAGTTATCTGAGGTAGATATACTAACAGAGTTTATGTTAAAAAGGGTTAGTGTATAATGCAAGGGAAACTAAGGAATAATAGATGAAATTGATATAAATAGATGTGTTAGAAGGGTAGTGAAGCTTAGAAAGAAGGATTCTGAATATGTTTTAAAGTTATAGATAATTAAGTTACATGAGC